>NC_138196.1:2068313-2418313 GCF_964194105.1 Spermophilus citellus
GGGCGTGGACTCAAGGACAGATAAGTCTGCCTAAAACAGGGAAGAAAGGCGATATGATTTCCCCTGGATTGAATCCAGAAGTGCCTAACCACCACCACGGAGTTACACCTCACTTTTTTTTTTTTTTGAAAAGGGGTGTCCCTCGATTGCTCATGTTGGCCAACATCAAAGGAGACAACATCCTATCTCATCTCCGTCTGTGATAACACCTGCGGTGGTGTTATCACATGGGGTGAGGGGGGTGTCCTTCCCCTTCCCCTTCCCTCTCCTTTCTCTATTTGCTGGTTAAAGCTCCAGGTCTCTGGAGGTCGGTTGCCTGAGTACTCCCGGGACCTCACCTTCTCTCGTGAGTAGCTGAGGTGGCGGTTGCTGGACACTGTCTCACCATTCTGATCTTTCACTACTCTCACTGTTCTCTCCCAGGA
Organism: Spermophilus citellus; assembly: GCF_964194105.1. NCBI lineage: Eukaryota > Metazoa > Chordata > Mammalia > Rodentia > Sciuridae > Spermophilus > Spermophilus citellus. The sequence continues at coordinate 2,068,739 of NC_138196.1, forward strand.
CTTTTGGATCAACTTCCTTCTTCCAAGGATGGTGGAATGACGACAAAGGCGATGGTATTGAAGATTTGGAACTCTTTTTGTTTTGTTTTGTTTTGCTTTGTTTTGTTTTTTTTTTTTGGGGGGGGTGGTTGTTTTTCCTCCCAGATGGCTGTGATAGGAGTGCAGACAAATCTTCAGAGTGTTCACTCACTAAAATTTGGGAGTCCTGTTGTTTGTTTTTGCTATAGAATAAAGCATTTAGGTACCCTGACTGACCAGAGCTCCCAAATACCAGCAATTGCGCTCTGCACTGGGGACTCGGTGATATGCAAAGTAGGTGCAGTTCTTGACCTGGTGGAATTTTCCACTCCTACTGGTTATTTTTTTCCACTCCACTTCCTCCTTGCCTTCTTGTAATAGATGATGGTGGGAGCCAAACACTTGCTATAACTTTGGTGAATCTTGAGTAAAATGAGCTGCTGGCCTGGGCTTTGGAAATGAATGTCTTCATTGGTACTTTTCAGAGAGAAATGGAGCGGCACCCAGCCTCATTCTGTAGGCCTTTTGGAGCTTAAAATTCTTTAATTTTGCAGATTAAAGTCTTTTTAAAAAATGTGGATGAAAACTACTTTTTTTTTCTTTCATTTTTTAATTCTAAAATCAGTGCAAGAATTTCACCCATCCCATCTGCTATCCAACCATGCATCCTTCCAGACTCCCTGCATCCATCATTCGTCCTCAAGCCTCCCATTCATCTATCCATCCATCTGTCCTTTCTTTCTACCTCATTTTATTAATCATAGCTGTCTTTTGACAAATGCTCATTTGCCAGGTGCTGTGGTAAGATATTGACATTAATAGTCCTTTTTAATCCAAATGACAATCCCATAGGGTAGGTACCATCATTATCACTTAATAAATGAGGAAACTGATCATCTGAGACACAATTTGTCTAAAGCCATAGAACTGGTGAGTAGGGAGGCAGGGTGTGAACCCCATGTGTCTCTGGTGGAGCCAGTCACTCCACATTTATCAGGATGCTCTCAAACGCTGTGCCTGAGGGCGGGCTCAGCTGGATTACCTGGCTAGAAGGAGGCCATCCTCTGTGTGGACACACGTGTGTGCACACATGTGCCCCTATGCTTGTTGAAGACAGAGTGGCTGGGGGGACTGTCCTATAAGCAGGTAATATAGTTGGCAAGATGCTGTGAAAATGGTGAGACGGACAGAGCCCTGAGAGACACTGAATGGCATTCTGATGATCCACTGGGTGGAGAAATGGTACCCAGGCCCCAAAACAGAGGGGTCAGGCGAAACAGGGACTCTTTGTGCATCTTCTGAAGTCCGACATTTCGTCTTACACCCAGCATCCTCCAGCTTGATGCCTTTGGACAGGCCACCCAAATGCTGTGACTCAGTTTCTCCACGTATAAGATTGAGATGAGATAGTTCATATCTAGGGGTGACGGCATTGTAAGGACTAATTGAGGTAATCACCAGACCAGGAATGCTGTAAGTTCTCAATAAATATTAGCTGTATTAATGATGATAATGACGTGTAATCAGATGCAACAGAATAAATGTCCACTTCCCTTTCACAAACAAGGTCAGCGTGACCCTCTTCCACACACATGATCGTCTGTCCAGTTGTGATTTGTCCCAGCTCTGTCATCAAGCAGTGTTGAGGTCCTCAGGGTAGCGTGCAACCTGCTTGTCCCATTTCACATCTCCTGGGATGAAGGAGGAAAGCCGTGGAGGACTGTCTGGATGCACCAGCTAGTCCTGCCTCTTGCCTGCTGTGTGCCCTTGGGCGAGTCCGTCAACCCTTCAGAAACCCAGCTTCTTGCATCTGCAAGATGAGAAGGAAATAATCCCCACCTCCCTGAGGTATTTAGGGACCTTTGAAATGACCACAGGAAGCTGGTGGCCTAGTCCCTAGAACATAGTAGCCTCCCAATGGACACTACATATTCTCTTTGTAAAACTAAGAGGCTCCTTCGGCTTTACTCAGAGGGTTTTTAAAATATGTGTCTTACCTCTGTTTTTACTTGGGAAATTAATATTCAGTGCCCCTGGCAGTGCATTCCTGATTTGTAAACTGATTTTGACACATTCTCCATTCCAGTTGGCTCTCTGAAAAACACTCCTCTTTAATGATATGATGGCAGGATTACTCATTACCAGTTATTTTAGGCAAGAGTGGTTTTCAACTCGTTACCCAGATAATCATTGCGGCTCTCTAGTTGTCTTTCTGTGCACAGACTTAATAAGCTCAGAGCATATGTGGTGGAGCTCTTCCTGGCTCAGATGGGAATATTACCGAAGCTCTGCAGGTGAAGGTGTGGCTCTTTGATGTGTGTGGAATAGACACAGCAGCAAGTGGCCCCCCAACCACCAGAGGGGCTCGGCTGCTTTGGGAACTGGCTCAAGGTTTCCTCAACACGGGACATTCCCAGTGTGCCTGAGGATGTTACTATGTGCACATGGACATGTGCACATAGGGAGTTAGGCACAAACAGAGGGCCCGCTCTAGCTGCTTCCCTTTGTCAGCTCCCATGCCCAGGAGTCAGGTAGACTGGCTGGCTGTGTCCTGCAGTGAATTAGATCAGATTGGCAAAATTTTTCTATAAATTAAATATTGAAGCCTTTGCAGGCCAGAGGCCTCTGTTGCAGTGACTCAATTCTATTAATGCAGCATGACAACTGTGAAAGCAGAGTAGAAGTGAATGGAGGTGGCTGTGTTCCCACAGAACTCTACCTGTGGACATTACAACTTGAATTTTATGTAATTTTTATGGGCCACAAACTATAATTTTCCTTTTGTTATATTTTTTTTACTACTTACAAATGTTAAAATCATTTCTTACAAACAAGTTATACAAAAAAGGGTGGTGGCCAGGATCTTGTTGGTGGGCCAGTTTGCCAATCCCTGGGGTGGAGTCTGCATCTGTTTATGCCCTACACCTTCTGTGACTTTCTCTGTGACTCTGGAAATGCTCCTTCACTGTCCTGTGTCTCAGTGTCCTCATCTGCACCTTCATTGGGCAGTAGAGAAACTGAGGAGTGAGCAAAGGGGAAGTGCTCAGAACTGCCGGATGCATGGTGTACCCTTGGGAAATACTAGTTTCATCACTTTGATTGGATTATCATCCTTTGGCTTCTCACAGCCACACTGAGAAGAAGGTAACATTATCATCCCCGCCTCCTACATGAAGAAACTGAGGGACAGAGGTTTCAATTAATTCACCGGAGGCCAGAGTTAGACCTAGGCTGGCAGCAGGGACCCATGGTGACTAATGGGGGGAATGTGACGTGCTGCAAAGCTGCTTTGGTTCTCCTCAGGCTGCTCCAGGGACCCTAATATCCACCGGAATTTGACAATGACCAACAGGAACTTGCACTTTGGGTGAGATATTGAAGATGGTCACAAGGTCAGCAGGTGGTTCTGAGGAGGGGTGGCAGTAATCCAGTGGTAGCAGTGGAGCAGTCACTATGTCACTATGCATAGTCACTATGCTTTGTCCTTCCTTCCCTGGTTCTCTTTGGACACCCTCTGGAGTGTGCAGCAGTGATATACCTGTGGAGCTTGCCAATTGCAGGAGGTTCCAGTTGCAAGATGTGCACTTAGCCTCCTCCATCACATTTTTCTTCCTCTCTAATGCACGAAATTAGAAGATTGGCTGATTTTCATTTTCCCTAAAAAATAAAATTTCAGTTTAAATCACAACTGTCTTTGATGCACTTAGCAGCCATGACAGCTTCTAACAGGTATCTATTCCTCTTTATTCCTTCTCTCCCCAAGAGAATAATCAGATCTATTGTGATTTAGAGATGCATTAGCTATACTTAGAGGTAAGGACCAACTTTGACTTCTGGGGAAGTTACCCAAGATTTAAATGGTAAGAATCCATCACATTTATAGCATGGTATATCCATTCCTTTCCCTTCTTGATTCTCTCATTTTTGAAAGTATCAGAGTATATTCTGGAGGGGTTCAACTACTGGGACAAGAAAACCACATGTGTGCTGTAGCTGGCTAGTTCTGCATATTCCCCTGTGGTTCAAGTCTACCCCCAACCTACAGGAATATTCCCACCCTGGCCCTACCCAGGGCTGCAGCATTGGGACAGACCTGTGCTTTTCATATCATGAAATGCCTCATGCTATTTTGGACACAGCCCTGCCTCTGTGCAAATTCAAATTCCCTTGAATTAAAAAAAAAGAATAATTAGATTTTCCCATATATTCCAGCTCCGCTGTTCACTAATCAAATCATTGGGCAAATTTTTAAATTTCTTATTATCTTTGCATCCTCTGTAAAATGAGGGGTAATACTGATACCTTATCTCGTGAAGTTAAGAGAATCAATATTTGTAACATGTCTGTAGTGGTGCTTGATACATTAAAAACAAACCTCCCCAAATCTTCTCAGAAATTAAAAGCATTAGATAACAGAAAATGGGAGTGATCATATGGCTCCCCACTTTAAGCCTTCAATGCCATCCCATTTCTTCTAGGATAAGCCGTAATCTCCTCAACCTGGTGCACAGGCAAGCTTAGTTCACCTGCCTGGCCTTATTCCATCTGCCTTCCTCTGCTACTCCAACCAAATGGTAATCTTTCCCTTGGTTTAGGCCAGTGCTGTGGGAGCCAACTCACACCACCCTAAGAGTGACTTGCTACATATCCAGAAATTTTGCAAATTATTAAATGCAGGTGATTGTAAGTATATTGAAATTAAATTATATCAACTTACAAATAATAACTGTATTAAATATAAGTGTAATAAATCCCCCACATGTATCTCTTCCTGATTATTTTTCTGCTTTTTGCCCTTGAGGCACTGTAGTCTGTTGCTTCTGTGCGGTGAACTCCCATTGGAGAGTTCCTGCATACATCTTCCTAACATGCCATTCAGTGACACTGGTGGCTGGAAATTGGCTGTGGTAGGACCTTTTACACCACAGTGATTGGCAAGCCCTGGGAATCATGGCTTGATTCCTTGTTTTTTATTTTTATTTTATTAGTTATAGGTGGACACAATGCTTTTATTTTATTTGTTTATCTTTTATGGGGTGCTGAGAATCGAACCCAGTGCCTCACACATTCTAGGCAAGTGCTCTACCACTGAGCCACAACCCCAGCCATGATTCCTTATTTTATTGATGATCTAGAGTAGTGGCTAGCAAATGCTTTTTTTGCCATGTACTAAACATCTTAGGCCTCATGGATATTAAATATTCTAGTTGCAGTTACTAAGGCTGAAAGTAGCCATAAAAAGTATGTAAATAAGTGAGCAGGTTGTTTCAATAAAACCTTATTTACCAAAACAGTAGGCTAATAGTTGGCTGAGGTCTCGTTTAAATTTACAAAAGTGATAGACAAAAAATGCTTTAAAATGTTGACAATGAAAATTAAATTCTACAATACGCTGTGTCTGGTAGCTGATACATTGTGTGTATCCCCAAAGGCCTGAAGACACATTCTGCCAGCATTTGAAAATTATGATTCAGCAAAGAAGATGCTCGTGTTACTGACAAATGAGTCAAGTTCTGACTTCCATATCACTCACTTGTTAATGTAAATGAAAATATCAACCAACTTTGATATGGGAGCCGTAATTTGGTCAACTGTGACCTGAGGTTGGCTACAGATCTAAGAGTTTGGCAAAAATCAGCAAAAACATTTTCTAAGAATCAGTTGGCCATATGAAGAGTTTATAGTAGAGAATAGTTCTGTTTCATTGTTATTTGTAAACTATGTTACTTACTTTCAACATCAGTGGCATTTATACTAATGTGTTTATGGCTAGATGTGCACCCAGTAGCCTCTGTCAAGAGCTGCTTGGTAATGTTTACCAGTACCCCACACCATTGTGGTTCCCTTGGAGGAGGCAGGTTCTTTCTAGCCTGCAAAGGTGGCTCTTCCTCCTGAAGCCAGGCCCCTTTCTTCCCCTAGGTAACTAACTCCTGTTTATCCTTTGATTTGCAACTTAAACTTCTTCTAAAAAAGGGCTTCCTTGATCCCCCCAAGACCAAGTGAGTTCACTCCAGAATGCTCTCTTGTCCAAGAAACTTGCTTAATTATAGTTACATGATAAATTATGTGCTGGCTTTTTATCTGCTCTTTATCATGGTGTCTCTGGAGCTCAACAACATTTCTTGAAAATAGTGTGCACTCAATATTTGTAGCTATACTGAATTATGATTGTTTAAAAAACATGAGGTCTGTATTTAAAAAAGTTTTAGGCCTGGTTTCATCTGGCCCAAGTTAAGTACACATTCAGCAAGTTAAATAATAAATGTTGACCACTCTTGTACAACAGGTTTGAAATCTAGTTTTGAGGCCCCGTGATTGCTGAAATTGATGCCCACTTTCTCCAGGTATAGTAATTATTTCTCATATTGTTATTGACTGTCTCTTTAAAGCTCAGCCAGGACAAATCTATTTCTCAAGCTCTTGTAAATGATGTGAAGCAGGAAGATGAATGGATGGAATGAGGGCTGCTTAAAAGAGATTTATCCCTCCCTAGCATTGCTGGAGAGACCAGTGGCCAGTTGCTCCCCGCCCATCTCATGTGAAAGCCAGGAGAAGTTAATTTTCTATTCCATGGGCTAACTGCTCATTTCCAAATGTCTATTACAAATTCTGACAATCTGCACGTATTTTCAGATATAATGGAGATCTGCTTACTTCCTTTAGAATTCTGGTTTCATCAAAATTTCATATCAAGTGTTTGAGCAGGGACTCCACAGTAGAAAAAAATAAAGTCTGGTTGGGAGATTTGAGGGAACTTAAATGTAAATTTGGGACCTCAGGAGGAAGAATGGTGTTGAGGCTCTCACAAGCAGGTGCCCCGTTTTTCTTTCTGTTTTCCTACCTGAAGCAAATGTCAGTGGTGACCATGTTTATTCCATAGGCTATTCTGCCATGAGTGGGTAACCATCTCCATCAGTTGTGAGTTCTTCAAGTAGTTTACATCTTATCTGGGTCCTCAGCTGCATTTACATGGCAACAGGAGGGGCCCTCGTTGGCTGATCGTAAGCATGCAGACCAGGAGGACATACAGAAGCTGCCCACAGGTCCTGTTCCCTCCCACCCATGTATGGTCATATGGAGGCCCAGCATGCAAGATCATCAGGCTCCCAGCCAGCCAGGCTTCGGTCATCCCACACGCTCAACCAGAGGACTAGGTCATTCTGAAATATGATTATTTTTAAAAACACCTGTCATTTGTAATTTATATTGGTTCACTATAATTATGGGATTCATCGTGACATATTCATAGATGCACAGTATGTGATTTGGCATGCTTCATTCCCCCACGCCCTCTGTTCCCCTCTCCTCATCTTCCTCTGATCCCCACCCTCTAGTCTGCTGGTCTCTTGATTTTCATACGGTCCCTTTTCTTTCCGTTATTCTCTTGGTCCTCAGATGTCAATGAAGCAGCGTGACTTGGGTGGGGAGACTGAGACTATGCAGGGCTGCCCGCTTCTGCACTCCCAGCAAATGGGACTCTGGGTCCTTCACCGAGGTGGCACATCCTGGTGGCACATCACAGTCCCTTTGTGTAGAGGGGATGGGGAGCAGGGGCCAAAGCAAGGAAGGCCCGTGGTTACGGAAGCCAGTGGAGATTCAACGCTAGTGTCAGCCAGCAGGTAGCAACTTTGAAATGTCTTTTGAAGGTCAAACTTTCAAATATTCTTCATGGCCTAAGATTGCTTCAGAGGAATACAGTGAAAGAGAGCAAGCAAAATGAAAAGATCCCAGGATTCAATCTAAATTATAAAATCTCCCAATCCAGTGACAACTGCGTGTGTGTGGCTTTTGGTTCAGCTTAACCTGGGCTCAATTTTTTTTTCCCAGCATCTAGAGATGAAATGTGATATAATTACAAATGCTTCCATGATAGGGATAGAACCTGTCAGAGAGACGGGACATGTAGGTCCTTATTAAACGGCTGGCACAGTTCCAGCAGCACCCATGCTATTCATAGACTGGTCAGTGAGAATGTTGTGTTGCTAAACTTGGCATGAAACAATCCAGTTATTTATGCATCTTCATACCATCCAGTATCGCCTTGGAATTGAGATTCTGTTATAGCAACAAGAGTGGGCAAATCAAAAAACTTTATTCCATAATTTATCGCCAATCTGACAGAGTATTGCGTGTAATAGGGGGAGAAAATGTATAGATTTTAGCACGTTTATTGCAGCATGATGTGGTTTGACATGGTGTCTATGAGTCATGTGGGGTGAAATGGAAGGTTTAAATGGATTCCAATTTCATTATCCCACTGTGATCTGAGGAAAGCTGAGACCAAAATGTTGCCACCTGGTAAATCACTTTATCAAATTCCCTCCTAGGCTGAATAGCATTGCTTTACCAAAGAAAGCTATTTGCTGGGTACACTCTTTAGCAGGTTGCATTTGTAACTTGGGTTCCCAGCCAGCCAATAGAGTCTTACAGGCTTTGCTTGCAACGTGCATGACTTGGCTATTTACATGAGATTGACAGTATGAGAAAAACCCAACTCTGAACTCCCCAGGCTGATTTAGAGGCATCTCTGCTCATTTGAATTCAGCCAAGCTGGTTAGGCTACCCGGGGAAGACCTCAGGAGTGAAAGAGAACCAATAGGAGTTATGCAGGAAAAACCCAAAGTGCATAGGAAATGAATTCCACTGAGTTCCCAAACCAGTCAGCAAATTACACTGAGGTTTTGCTTTCCACATCTCTCCTGTGCTTAGGGGCTGGTAAAAATCCTGAAACTACTTTTTGATTTGCTTTTCTTTCTTTGATGGAGGGATACCCAGGGTGTAATGGGCACCCAAGGTGGGTGCCTAACACAATTCTGGAGATAGAGAGTGCATTCTTGGAAGAGCAGTGCTTAAATTTAGACCTGAAATACAAAGGGGGTTCACCAAGCAAAAGACAGGGGAGAACTTCATAAGGAGACGCTGTGCTATTCGCAGATTCTCTGGGCGCTTGCACAGGCTCTGTGCTGGCCTCTGTGGGGAACCAGCTGCGGATCTTGTTCCATGAGCTACTGGTCTAACCAGAACACTGTAATGCACAGAGTTAATCCACGGTGCTGAAGGTCAGCTCTGTTTAGCATCGTAGTCCAGTGCCTGGGACACAGTTGAAACCCACAGAATATTTGTTGAACTGGAGTTCTTTCCCAGAATATTTTCTCTCATTATCTTTGGTTCAAGTTTTCCTTCACCTTCTACCAATACTATCAGTTTTTTCATCTTTTTCACTGATGAATTTTTTAAAAAGCAGGCTACGCCATCACTAGTTCCTCCTCCTCACGGCACTTTTCTCTCTTGCCACTGCGTCCCTGTCAGCAGCCCAAGTTGATGTCACCCCTCACCCGAGACGGGAACTCCCTGGGCACCACAGCTTCCTATTGTTGGGTCAGAATCCCCCTCTGTTCTCCCCCTCCTCAGCTCCTTTATTGTGCTGTAGTTCTGGTCCCTTGGCTTCTCAGATGTGGCAAAATTTGGGCTCTTCCTCCTCCTGTTTGAATATTCCTTCTCTGCCTCTCTCAGTTCCTTTTCCTCTTCCTAAAACCCAAGTGATTTTAGAAACTTCAGTGTTAACTTCCTATACCTCCTGTACCTTCCTATACCTTCCTATACCTTCCTATACCTCAAGTGCCCTGTCACGCTTTCACTGAGGGGATGATGGCCAGACCTGGACCTTAGTCCCTGGGCTTTCTAGAAGAGGTCCAGCTGTGTGCTGGCCCCTGGGTACCAGCCTGGACCAAGCTCATCTGACCTCATAGTCCCATGCACTGCTGTTTCCACTCCTGTCCTATCAAGGTTGAGAGCCAAGGGGGTCCAGGTGAGGCCTTCCTCCGGTCTCCTGGGTCTTCCCCCTGGGGCAGTCCTCAGTTGACTCTGTGGCCATCTCCTGTGTAGTGGCTGACTCTGGATTGCTCTTGTTTGTCTTCCCATGCTCTTTCCATTTCACACACCCCTCCCCCTGTGTGACTCCCCAGGGCTGTGCTATTCCCTAAGGGATAAAAGAAAGGGAACTTCAGAACTGGGCACCTCCCTGTGGGAGGGAGGGATGATGTGAGTGCTCCTGAGATGCCCTTAACATCCCCCAGCCAAATCTATTAACCTGTCCAGAGAGCACCCATCCGTCCTGCATTTCCCACTTAAGCACCATATTGTAGGGCGTAGAAGGTGCACAGGGAGGTGGGGAACCCAAGGGAGCATTTTGATTTTGGCCTGTTTGATTCCTGTGCACTGCCCTGATCAGATGCCTGTCCCTGGGTTCTCCTGAGACCACCTTCCCAATACCTTTTCCTTTTCCTCTTCCTCTATAGTGCCCAAGTTCTTTCACTATATTTCTCTTAAAAAAAACATTTTAAGTAAAATCAATACACAAAAACCCATGCATGTTTAATGTACACAGTTGGAGTTGGAACATAGGCACACACCCATGAAACCATCACTACCATAATCAAGGCCACAGGACACACCATTACCTCCGAACATTCCCTCATGCCCATTTGGGTTTTGCTGGTTCCAATGCCTTATTCTAAAGCAGAGTCGACTTCTTCCTGGGCTTATGTCACATCCCTAGAGCCCCTCAGTCTCCTTGGTGTCAAACTCCAGGAAAGTGAAGGTGTGGAAAAACCCACCCCAAACATAATGACTCCATTCACTGGAGTCCTCACCAGCGTCTCTCACTCTGACCCATCCACATTTCACAGTGTGCTTTGAGCACATCATTCTCCTGTGCTGAAACTTGTAGTGGCTCAAGAGCTGGTTTCTAAATGCCTCAGCCCAGCGTTTAATCTGCCGCCATCCCATCTTCTCTTAGTGCCTATGCCTGATCGTGTTCCCATTTCCCCCAGGTAAGCAGCAGGACCTTCTGTGATAGGAATGCACCCTGCAGGTTCCAGACCCTGCACCAGTTCCTATCAACTCTCTCCTAGGGTGCTCACTCGCTTCCCTTACTTAAATGTCCCTCACTTTACAGTTTATTTGGAGACAGCGCCCCCTCCTCACTAGGAACAGTAATCCGTGCCCTGAGATTTTGCTCCGCTTAGGTAGTGCCATCGATCTCACACTGATCAAGAGTTTCTTTGACTATCATCATCCACCAGCAGCTGTTATATGTCTACATCCTCTGCTCCTGGCAGCCAGTGACTGTCTTACAATTTTAATGTTCCTTGTGATTCACATGTCATAGGCCTTCCAGAAACTTTTGATGGAGAGATTTACTATAGAAATAAATTAAGAAGCAGTTAGAAAATATATTTATTATTCTTTGTCATGCCCCACCCTCAGGAACTAAACACTAGAAATGATGGTTCCCCATCACTCATTCTTTAGTATGGTCCCAGTTATATAACATTTTATTATTTCCAATAAAGATAATTTGCTAATAGCCTAGCTAGATGCGATTTAACTGTTATAATTTTTGGTAATTAAATAATCAGGGGAAAAAGAGTCCTTTTCAAATGACATATCTTTGTAACTGATTCAGACAAGCTATCTACTTTCAAATAAAGAAATTCTTTACCAAGATGACCCAGCCCCAAAGGGCCAAATCCCACCTGTAATGGCAGACAAGTTCCCTACCAAGAAATCCCACTTAAATTCAAATTTAGAAGCAGTTTCGATTACTGAATCTTGCTCCATATTTTGGTTTTCATCATGAAACATGCTTTTACTGTTTCCATAAATTGAAGGACAAGAAGACCAAGTAGCAGGTGAGAAATCATTTAAGCCTACTTATGTTCCCTCTTTAAGCAGTGGGGAGGGTTTTCTTTATTTTAAACAAGTGGAAGACGAGGAAGTACCACTTCAAGCTAATGAGAGGCAGAGAATTTGCCCTCAGTTATTTAAAATAGTTTCAATCTTGGTTCAACTATGTTTCAAAAAACATTTAGTCTCTACAAAAGGAAAGGGGAATACAGTGACATTCCAACTTCTGTCAGCCTTTTCAAAATATTAGTAAGTTAAAAAAATAGTTGATTCTGAATTGCAGGCTAAATGTATGCCATGGGTAATATTTACCTGAATAGTGTGTACTCAGAATGGAGTATTGTTTAATCTGTTCTAACTTTCGAAGAACCTTTCTTTTCCCTGAAAAGATACTTGAACTTTTGGTGTTGACTACATATAAAAATATCTCAAACACACAGATTCTGCATTTCTAGATATTCAAACTAATTATTCCTTAATTTGCATGTGAAAGCAAATTGTAATCTAATAGACCATTTCCCTGGCAAACCTTTCTTTATTCTAATGAGAGGAATGAATACGCCTATTACAATCAGTTTAGAAATCTCCATGCCACTCCACAGGTTACTGCTTACATACAACACTCCTGGAGGAGGCAACAGAGATCAAATATGCTTCTAACATGGAGCTGAGCTCATGTCTGTCTACTTAGTATTTTATTAAAATGCATGTCACAGAATCACTAGTCGATTGATTTCTTATGTAAAACATGGGAGTACTTTAATTCTGGATGGAATTCATCAGTGACTTCCAGTTGATGAGATGACGTTTTACAATTAGAAGCACTGGGCTATATTTAATTATTATATTCTTCAATTGTATTATCCCATGTTCTAGATAATGCACAGAGTATCAGCCCGACCTAATTTCTTTAGAAGTCTCTTTAAACAGAGATGGGCTATATCTAGAAGAGGAATGGATTACACCCATTTATCATCTAGTCTTTGCGGTGATAATGCCACTTAACCAGCATGCTAAAACTTCATGGCTTAGGCATCTGTTTGGCCAAGGGCTGGCTGATCCAAACTGGGTTCCAGTGGGCTTGGCTCTAGAGTTTGTGTTTCATTTAGGTCTGTACCATGTGTGTGTCTGTTCTTCCTGGACTAGCAGGCCCCTGGGCAAATTCTCTCCCTGATGAAGACTGACATAACACAAATGCTTCATGAAGCCCAGGCAGGAGCTGGTGCAGAGTCATTGAACCACTGGCCAAAGCCGGTCACCCAGCAAGGCCCGCTGTCAGTGGGGGAATCTTCTCTTTGGGAGAACTGCTGCGTCACATGGCAAAGGACTGGGTGTGGTGAGTGGTGAAAAGTAGGGGAAGATGCTAAATCCTTCACCTGGATGGAAATGTGCTGTCCCCCACCAAAAAAGAAAAAAGATGACTCCAGGTCTTCCTTTACTTTTTAATTTTTTTGTTTTAATTAGTTATACATGACTGTAGAATGCATTTATGACTTTGATATATCATACATAGATGGGATATAATTTCTCATTTTTCTGAGTGTACATGATGCAGAATCATATTGGTCCTGCAGACACATATATACATACAGAAATAATGTCTGTTTCATTTTACTATCTCTCCTATCCCCACATCCCCTCCCATCACTTCCCGATACCTAATCTAAGGTAACGCTCTTCTTCCCTAGTGCCCCCCACCTTATTGTGAATTAGCATCTGCATATTAGAGAAAACATTCAGCCTTTGGTTTTGTGGGATTGGCTTGTTTCACTTAGCATGATATGCTCCAACTCCAACCATTTACTAGCAAATGCCATAATTTCACTCTTTAAAGCTGACCCCAAACTTACCATGTTCACTTTCTGCTCAGAAGCACACCAAGGATCCCCGTTTGCCACCGACACAGACACAGCTCACACCATGGGTGCCCCTGTAACAGCCTCCATCCTCTCTGAGAGTTCACCTGTGTCACTCCTGTGGTGGCTTCTCTGCAGGGACCCTCTTCTCTCTTTCAGCTGCCTGGTGAACCATATTCATTTAGAGTCAAACTGAAACCTCTGTGCTGATTCCCCAGAGAGTTTCTGCTTCCCTATGTCTGTGGTTCCTAGCATGTTAAACCTATGTCCAGGGAGCACTGATAATAATTGGAATTAGTTGTTCATGTGTCTGTTCTCTACTAGACGGTGAAGTCCCTGATGATGGGATCTGCATCTCGTTCCTGTCCCTCCTCATACTGATCTGGATGGCTCTAGCGAAATAGACTTTACATAAGGTGGTTGGATTGAATCAAAGGTGATGTTTGAAATGAGCACTTAAAAAAATAGAAATAAAACTGCCCTGTCACCGGTACATATGCTCAGCCTCACTAATAAGTGAATAATAAATAATCAAAAATTTTAGGAGAGGCTATATTTACATTTCAGATCACCCATTGTGTTTTGAAAAAGATAAAACAGCATTGCAAGAATATGGATATCTGAAATTACCAATGAGAATCCAAAGGACAACTTTCAGAGATTCTTTATCAGTTTTCCCCAAACATTTCCATAAATTCAAACTGCTACCTCAGAAATTAGATTTTAAGTGATTATCAAATAGAAACAAAGTTGTGAAAAATTTTTCTTTCTATAGGGTTATTGATTGTAACATCATTTCTAATAGGAAAAGTAGAAACAATAAGTTTTTTACAATAGAAGATGGGTTATATGGTAATACAGAATTGAGCAAAGATGTCTGAAGTTATTAAGAGGGATAGTTACAAATAATGGGGGGAAAGTTTACTATGTATTTTCCATGAGAGAAATTAGGTCATAAACCAGAGGTACAGAGTCTGTTGTATGATGTCAGCTTTTTAAAATGTAAGAGGGGCTGGGGATGTGGCTCAAGTGGTAGTGTGCTCACCTGGCATGTGTGCGGCCCGGGTTCGATCCTCAGCACCACATACAAACAAAGATGTTGTGTCTGCCAAGAACTAAAAAATAAATATTAAAAAAAATTCTCTCTCTCCTCTCTCTACTCTATCTTTAAAATAAATAAATAAATAAATAAATAAAATGTAAGAGGCTATTGATATTTACATTCCATGTGAGCCAAAAAAAATTAGAAATAAAACAAAATATTAACAATGATTACATTTGGGTGTAATGATCAAAGGGTGGCTTTGATTATTTTTGTGCTTTTATCTAGTTTCCAAATATTCCACATTGAGCTTGCATAAGATTTATAGTGAGTGGGAAAAAATCTCAAAATATTTTTCTGAACCTATAATTATGATACAGTGACTTGTATTCTTCAGTGGGTTTGTGAGAACTCTAAATTATTGATTATGTGCAGCACTTTATATGTGAGACCTACTTTTGAGCCTTGACTATTGTTTATTTTTAGATTGGCTTCCATTTTTCTCTTGTAATTAACTAAGAACTGAAATGAATTTCCTAAATAGAATCGTTCTTAATATAAATGCAGAATCTTGTTTTCTCTAATGTAATTGTACCTGAGTGAAAATAACCTCAACAAGGACTATAAAAGAAGATAAAGTAGGAATATGATGTATAATTTCCTTTTGCATAATTGTAACTCCACAGAACGCATGCTCCCGGCAGAAAAGTAATTTAAATTGTATCACAACAAATGCCATATTTTAAAATAGAAACTATCCATCAAACCCTGAGTAAAGCTGGTAGCAACCTATAAGTCAAGAACGAACTGAAAGTTCCTCCACGAGTCCATTAAAAATAAATTGATTGGTTTAATTCCAGCACATGCTGAAGAGTAAGTGATGTAATGTAATTTTTAAGTGCACAAAATTACTAATTACACATTTAGAAAAATATGATTTAAGAGAGTAAGGAATCTTTAAAAGTATTTTTTTATTTAAAAAAATATTGGAATCCATACAATGTCAACAGAGGAATACAGTAAACTCAAGTGTCCATCAAGCACACCATCTCTTTTGGCACCATTTCTCTTTTGAAGATGAGTCAGAAAGGCTAAAGCATAGTACCTGATGCTTGCTTTTTGGCCTCATCTATGAGCAAAACTAGATCTGAACAACACTGAACATTTTACTAACTGTAAAGCACAGCTTATGGCACGTATTTTGAAGGCATTATTTGGAACGTCTTGGAACAATTTCTGCAGGAAGGACGTGAAAATATTTTTTATCTAGACAAAGAATAGACACATCTTTAATTTGTTTACACAATTTAAAATACAGAACCAAATGCTCGACACTCTTCTCCTGATCAGTACAAAAGCTGTGAATGTGAAGAACAGTCATGTCTTGCTCTGACCAGTGTTAATGTTCTCATATTTCTCTCCAGAGATTCTTCTCTGAACCTTCCTTTACATAAAAGAATCATGCCATATAGTGTTTATATATATATATATATATATATATATATATATATATATATATATATATATATATATATATATTTAATTTCAAAACCATACTTTGAAGAAATGTCAAGTGATTCAGGTGGATATCTTGATTTTTATATAGAAAAATTTGAACTAGTTACAGTGATTGATTTCTTCATCCCGCAGATATTAGGCACTTATTGTATGCCACGTGCTCTTTTAGATTTTGGAGAAAGTAGCAAACATGATGAGTTATAGGGCCTATCTTGTTTAAAGTATATTTTTATTCATGTTTATTGGTGCATTATAATTCTACATAACAGTGGGGTTTGTTGTTACATATTCATACCTGCTTAAGGAATCTTCAAGCTCTTGTTAGATATACATGACAGTCAGGTGTATTTGACATATTATACATACATGGAGTACAAGCCATTACAATTTTGATCCCATGCTTGTTGAACATGATGTGGAGTTACACTGGTCATGTATTCATATACGAGTATAGGAAAGTTATGTCCGATTCATTCTGCTGTCTTTCCTATTCCTATCCACACTTCCTTCCCTTCATTCACCATTGCCTAATCCAATAAACTTCTACATTTCCCCTCTGTACCCTCCCTTGTGTTAGTCAGCATGCACATATCAGAGAGAACATTTGACCTTTGGTTTTTTGGACCTGGCTTATTTCAATTAGCATGATATTCTCCAGCTCCATTCATTTATTGGCAAATGCTATTTCATTTTCCTTATGGCTGAGCAATATTCTATTGTGTATATGTACCACATTTTCTTTTTCCATTCATCTGTTGAAGGGCATCTAGGTTGGTTCCATAGTTTGACTATTGTGAATTGAACTGCTATAAACGTTGATGTGGCTGTGTCACTCTAGTATGCTGGATTTTAAGTCCATTGGGCACAAGCTGAGGATTGGGATAACTGGGTCAAAAGGTGGTTCCATTCCAAGTTTTCTGAGGAATCTCCATACTGCTCTTCAGGGTCCCACTAGCAATTTGCAGCAATGAATGAATGAACCTTTTTCCCCAAGTCCTAGATGCAAATTAAAACTACACTGAGATTCCATCTCACTCCAGTCAGAATGGAGAGACATTAAGAGAAACATTCAACTCAGAAAATTTGGGGTCTAGCTCACCCTTTATCTGCTCAGGCCCATTTTTCCATGTGACTCTGTTGACAGAGGAGTCACACACTCTATGGCTGGTGCCAGGTCTCCAGCTATGTCCTCAAGAAGCCACAGGTATCCACCTGGGACAGTCCCCCTAGAGAAAAGCAAGCTGAATGGTGACCCCAGCCATTACAGCAGACATGAAACACGGAGTCTCTAGGCTTCTAGTCCCTCCCCCATAGTCACTTTTCACAGGTGGAGCTTCTCGCTTTCCAGGGTTGGAAAGTGATGTGCATATGTCTGTGAGGAGCAGTAGCTTCAGTGTGGACCACTCCTTCAGGTTCTAGGGACGTTTTGGAACCAAGGAGTGGACCAGTTGATCTGTTGGTCACACATTTCTTTTCAGACATAAATTTCTCTGGGCTGGCTTCTAGAATATTGGGTCCTTTGCCCTCTCAATCCATAACAGGGCAAAATGATCCCCCTTTCTACAAATCCTGGATGAATAGTAGTGGCTGTGATTTGGGGCACTTACCATGTCATAAGCACCTATGTGCACCTCATTCCACTTAAGCCCCATCACCTATTCATGGGCTCTGTGCACTTACTTCCTTGTGACACTAATGAGAACACTGAGGCACAGACAGCTTGAGTCACTTTCACAAGGTGCAGAGCCTATAAAATGGCAGCCTGAGGACACTTTGGTTGTAGGACTCTACTCCTGCGGCCACCAGGCAGGACTGCCTTTACAGGGTACATACATACTCCAGCTTCTCACAGATGACATCAAGGGCCAGCTCTTATCCTGTGCAGACAGCAGTAAATTTTGAGATGTTGTTTAGTGGCAGAGTTGTAATCTAGTGGCACAGTAACTAGGAATAGAGCCCAGATTCTAATTCTGAATCTTACCTGCAGTCTACATGTCCACCCAGCATACTTTACAGGTGCTAGGAAACAAATGGATGTTAGTGCTGTATCAACCACACCACACCAGGCCTAGCTGGTGACCCAGGTGGGGCAGGGCCTTTCAAGGGTAGCCACTTTCATTGATGGGGATTTGGGAAAAAAATTCAAGCTTTGGTAGATTTCCCACCTTCATGCATTATTAAATAAAGATATGATGTGTAGGGACTGATTTTGAGATTTAGGAACATGATTTCCCTCCATTACTAGAGTACCATTGAGTCAGTAGTAACATTACACAAAGCCTGGGAAAGAAATGAGAAGCCGGGGCTGGGGATGTGGCTCAAGCGGTAGCGCGCTCGCCTGGCATGCGTGCGGCCCAGGTTCGATCCTCAGCACCACATACCAACAAAGTTGTTGTGTCCGCCGAGAACTAAAAAATAAATATTAAAAATTCTCTCTCTCTCTCTCTCTCTCTCTCTCTCTCTCTCTCTCTCTCTCCCTCCCTCCCCTCTCTCACTCTCTCTTTAAAAAAAATGAGAAGCCAATCCTCCTGCCCTGATGCAATTTCTGTTCTTTTCTCAGAATTTTCTACGTGGTCTCATCATAGATGCTCATCAAAGCTCATCTGGTCACTTTCTTCCTTATGTATAAATATTTTCTCATCTCACTTCTTCTTAAATGTGGGTTTTCATTGGGCCATATATAATGATAAATTAATCATCATTTAGCTATTTCCAGATTTCTGAGTATTTAGTTTTTTTATTCTACAATTTTTGAGGCTGCAATGATAAAAATTTGGTCTATTATTTTACTTCCAGAAAACAGTTTTCTCGAAATAAAATTACCAAGTCACTAAGTACAAATGTTGTTGTGCTTTTGAAAGTACAACTGCTTTCCAAAATTATTATAATATTTGATAACACCATCAGAAGGTATCCATTCACAAGTTTAATTATACAGTCCTCGGCATTAGCCATTGCCACTTTTAAACACAAAGGCCAGCACAACGGGGATTTTATGTCTATTTCTGCAGTAGAGAGGATGGGACTTGCACTTTTCTTTCAAAATCCAGGCAACTGTGGAGTGCTTTCACCACTGAAAGCAGGTGTCCCCATCATTCAGGGACACAGACTCAGAAATTAAGTATTCTTGTCAAGTCAATCGTTAAAAATGAGGACTAAGAAATTCATATTTTCCCATTTAAAAATATAGTGTTTTTAGCCAAAAAGTGACTTTTTGCCTTTATAATTACCTATAAAAATTTCATTTATGAATAAAGTTGTCCTATTAAATAAGATTTTCTTAAAAATGCCTAGAGACGTATTAGATGAAATCACTTCATCTTCTTAAATAAGTGGTTAACTCAGGCACATGTGCATAGACACAGTCACACACATATGCACACACACACAGATACACACACACACACACACACACACACAATCTCATTCTTTAAGACCCAGGAAAAATTCCTAAATTTTTTTCTTACATTGTTATTTTGAAATTTTTTTCAAATTTTTGCACAAAACCTGTAGAAATAACAACATGATCGAAACTATTCTTGATCTTTTATTTTTTCTCAGTATGGTGTAGACTTTTTGTGATTGCAATCAATAATTCATCTTCCTAAAATATCAGAACAATTATTAAGGATGTGGTGTTGTGATTGGCGGTTCCTCTTTTATCTGTAGATTTTTCACTATTAGTGAAAAATCACTGTGCAAATAGATGCTTGCGGTATGTTGCTGAATTAAATTTTTACCTTGGTGTGTTGGCTTCCTCCATGCAAGGTGCTTCCAACAGAATGTGATTGTCACCTAAATGTAGAAAATATGCTCTTTTCATGCAAGTTTTGTTTCCAGTGGGACCGTTTAACCAGAATGAAACGTGGCACTGTGTAGGATTGCCACCTTCAGTGGCAACTTTCCCTTGATGGACAGCCAGCTGTGTTCCTCAGACCAGTAGTCTAGCTTCACCTGGGAGTGGGTAGAAATACATAATTGCAGGCCCTGCCCTATGCTAACTGAATTGAAATCTGCACTTAACAAGATCCCTGGGGGATTTGTACACACCTCCAGGCTTGGGGATCACTCATTCAAGTAGCTCCGATCCCCACATAAAGGAAAGGACAGGCTTTTCCGCGTATTGGCAGATGCGTTCACTGCTGTTCAGAGCTTCTCAAAGGGTGGGCCCTGCACCAGCAGCTTCAGGCCTCCCTGGGAACTTGTGTTCTTGGTCCCCCGGACCCACTGAGTCAGAAGTGCCAGGGAGCTGCAGGAGTATTTAACAAGTCCTCCAGGTAATTCTTTTGGCTGGGGTTCAAGAATAACTGCTAACTAGACATGAATTTAGTTACTTAAATGGATTCAAAGCCTCTAAGACTTCCATTTACAAATCAGTGTCTCCAAAAGTGTTTTGTCATGTTTTAACGTCTGTATGATGTGAATGTTGTGAATTATGTCAACTCTGGGGACATAGGAATAGCAGAGTATCAGTATTCCACAAATAGAATTGTAACTATCTTTCCTGCTTGGATTTTTTTTTCCCAAAGTGACCAAAGACCCTGATTAACAGAAAGCTCGGGCTCAAGTTGAACTGGTAGGTTCCACTTGACCTTTCCAGATGCAGAAAAATCCAGTTAAAATGTCTTCTGTGGGTCCACAATTTCTCGTTTGTTCTCTTGTCTCCAATCCCACCTGACCCAGCAGCAGGATAATGGATGAATCACCTCTTTTCAGCATCACAGCCAAAGTACTCACTGTGTCTCCACCGTGTGAGGCATAACTACTAAGCAGAGACCAGACCCACAAACCCCGCAGGAAATGACTCTCATTACTGCAGCCTAATTCATGTTCCCATCCAGAAGAGGGCTTCATTGCACATGGCAGCTAATTCACTAAGCAGAGTGTGTTTTGCTTGGAACCAGCTTTTATTCTGACTTGCAGGACAAGATGATCGCCTGTGTCCTTAATTACAAAATGGGCTTTGCGTTCTCTCCGGGCACTGTCATGAGCAGAGAGGGACTCTTCCCTGAACTGAGTTTTGATTCCATAGGACAATGACCTGGGCTTTTTGATTTTTGTTTTCCCTTGAATTGTGACCTGAAAATGAGTCAGCAATATAATACAGCTGCTAACAAGTAAATATCAAAGTGGTAACTCCAAATTGCTCATAACTACACATTGTATGCCAGAAAGGCAGGTGTGTCCCACTGTGATGGTGACACATGTGTCCGCCTAGAGAAGTAGGATACATCTAGAAGCCTAAGAGTAGCAGAGGAGCCCCAGACAAGGCCCAGCTGACAAGAGTCCTGGGTACTGAGCCTCAGCTGTGTTCTCATTTGCCCAGCATCTTGTCCTGCTGCCACTGCCGACTTCATATATGTGTCTCTGCCACCCCAGCAGATTTTTGCATCAAGCCGGCCTGTCAGATCTGTAATTGCCTGGACTCAGCCATGGGTCTAGAGGCCCACCTGAGACCTGCATACAGCCGTGGGGAGTTGTTTGGTGTAGATTACTTGAATGTGGCATGGAGTTGACCCTTCTCATTGCCTTGAAATTATTAGTTCCAAGGACTAGGTAAATGCAGAGCTGGGAGCCCCACTTTCTTCCACAGATACAGTGAGTTGGATAAAAAAACAACAGAGCCAAGAAATGGAAAGAAAAAGAAAAGGAAAGAGAGGAGACAGGAGAGAGGTGAGTGAGACACCAATGGTGTTATTCAACCCCTGGATTCAGTTGTACCTGAAGTCCATATCTTGGACTTTCCAATTACCCAGAGAGGTATATTCTCATTTTAAATGCGTTCAAGTTCACAATACATTCAAAGAAGTCTGACTGATGTGATTTGGAAATGTCGTTTCTGAGGAATGGTTTAAGGATCAAGGCAAATTTCACCAAGAGAAAACAAGATTTGATGGGAGCAACGGTGGAGCCAGAGAATGCATTTCATGTATGTCAAAGCCTGGAAGGAGGGAGGAGCGGCTTCATTGGGGTCCTTATGGGGCCACGATGGAGTAGAGGAAGGAACATGGCAGCAATGGCAGGACTGACCCCAGTCCCAGTGTCAGGCAACAGAACTCACTGGCTCTATGTCCACCATGTGTAAGCCTTGCTCAAGCGACCCCACCTTTTCTCATGTATAAAATGGTCATGATGCTGTTCGCCCCTGGCTTATTTCAAGTGAAAATGACATTTAAAAAACCTTGTTGAATGCCCAGCCTGTGTCAGGCACTGTAATAGGCATTAGGGACCCAGGGGCAAACAGGAAGACAAAAATCTACGCCCTCACATGGCCCAGGGATAGTGGTGTTGGCAGTGAAATAGAAGATAATGGGACAACCATGCACCTGGATGTAAAGTTGTCACTGTAGGAGGGTGAAGAAGTGTGGGGTGTAGGACATCCAGAGGAGGCCACGCCTTAGATCTTAGAGTCAGGAGGAGCTGAAGCATCATGGGAAGTACTTCTGCCAAAGGGGATGGCACGTGGGGTCCCTATGAAAGAGGACGAGGAAGCCACCGGCTGGTTTGGACTCCCTGAGGGGAGGTGCATGGAGGCCAGACTCTGCAGAGACGTGGAGGCCAAATAGTCAAGCGACAAGGGAGGCCACAGGTGGAATAGGCACGGAGGGCACACTCATATCATTTTGGTGGCTAGAGGAGGACGGATGGAAGGTGCCAAATTGAAAGTAGGAATACACACTATCAAAAAATCATTTATGAAATTGCATTATAAAGCACAAACGCTCCACAGTGTATGAGCCATCACTGTGGTGATGGTGGTGGAGATAGCTGCCCCTGAGCTGGGGCCAGGGTGACAGCAACCGAGTTGTCATTAGACCCCGCTATCAGTGGGAGTCTGGCCTAGGTTGGTAACTTGCTGAAGGTCATAAAGTGGAAGAGCTGGGATTTGAGCCTGGGGTGGTACATTGCTGTCCCCAGTGTCCCTTCTCCTGAGTCCTCCTGGCCTCACCTGCACACTGACTTCTTGCAGTTGCCTTGACAAGATCATTTTCATCCTCTCTTCCCTTTCTACTTTCCTTCCTTCCTTTCCTCTTTCCTTCCTCACTTTCTCCCTCTTTCCTCTCTCCCTTTATTTTCCTTGGTATCTGACGTACACCCAGACCCACAGAAGGTGCTCGGGGATATTTCCTCCAGTAACTGAATAAAATACCTAACGTGTGCTACGGAAAGCTCTCCCTGTCCCTAGAGATCTGCAGCCAAAGCTAGCAGGCCTCTGGGTGGACATTGTGGGGAGGATATTCCTGGGTTGGCTCAGAGATAGGGCTAAGCATAGTCAATAATCCCTTGTAGCCAGTAGTCCAGGGAGGTGCTCAACCCAAGCCGACATTCCAACTAAGCATCTGTGGTTAAGTGGGGGTGCTGAGGGGTTCACTCCCAAGGCAGCAATGCTTTGGGGTCCAGTGGAAAACAAATCAGAAAGCAGGTGGTGGGGATATCTGTGGCCATAAATAAGAACATTCCTTATTGCAAAGTAAACACGCCAGGTTCTGATCTAAATGAGCCAAGTTTCCTGGACAATCAGGAAGGATGTCTGTCTGCTCTTTAATATGTTTTTGGAAAACCAGACCCAGATACTCGGGGCCAGATTCTTGTGTCTCCCAGCTTCCATCTCTATCCTGTGGCTACTGGCCTCCCCAGTAAAGTTTTCCCTTTTCTGGGCCATATACAAGGAGACTCAGCCGCTTGCGGTCTGGGTCTGAGTGTTATGAGACGATTGATCCGACAGGACTGAAGTGGTTGCCGAGGACGTGCCTGGAAGCTCAGATCCTCTTTGCTCACTATTGTCTTAAGAAGGTCTCAGTTGGAGAAGGAAGAGATTAAATAATAGCACTTTGGGGTTTTTCGACAATGAAAAGGGAAAATATCTCAAAGAGCGCTTCCAGCTGATGACGGTTGGACAGGGTGGGAAGGAGAAAAATCTCTTGGTCCAGCTGGAGCTTGTTAACACTGAAAATGGCAAGAGATTGGCCTAAGCATCTGCTTTTTCCCAAAAGCACAGGCAGAGACTTTGATTTCCAATTTTCGGTTTTGGTTGAGTGCATTCTTTTAGCAAACACTGAGTGAGCGTGTTTAATGCCAGGACTACTCCCTTAAAACAAGTGCCATTGACGCTTCTTCCATCAGATGCAGAAGCTTCGGACCACAGCAGTGAGGGAATGGAAACCATCCATCAGCAACCTGCAGAGATCAAGGTGCTGGTCCTCTTCCAGCCACGGCACCCGGGTGGCTCCTGTCCTTTCTCTTCCTGAGCACCCTTCTCTCTTGAGCCTCTTTCCTGTTTACTGCTTAATCATCCATAATCTTCAGCATGTGCTGGTGTGTGGAAAGCCAGGTGTGTGCCAGTGGATGTCACCACAACAGGCAAGACAGAGGACTCTACAGTCAGGGGTGGCTTTAAGGGTGTGTGACACGCACAGTTGCCCAGTGCACAATGCTCACAATGGGGCCCCATGCTGGGACGGAGAGTGTTAATGCTCTGCCATCACTATCTTTAAATTCTTGATGTATTTTTTAAAATTTTTGTAAATGAAGTTCAGTGGGGTACGAATGGGTATTAGAGCCCCTCCTCCTGGGACAGGCTCTTGGCTGCCAGCTCCCAAATCCTGTCCAGCAAAATGCAGCACCATAGGACAGAACTCTAGGTACCTGGGGAGGGCCTGCACTTGCCGCTCTGACTTCCCATGTCTCAGAGACCATGGCATCAAATAGCAAATTAAAAAAACAAAAACCAAAAAACACAAAAACAGCTCGACAGGTTGAGAGACAGCCTGTTTTTAGAACAAGGGTTCCTACATTTCATTTTGCACCAGCCAAATTCTGTGGCCAGCTCGGGGCACACAGCATCAGGTGGCAAGCCATTCTTGGGCCTGAACAAGCAGAGAGCCTTGTGATGGAGGTTGGTGTCGCTCTCGGTGTGCCCATGGGTTGTATCCTCCTCCTGGAAACACACTGGCTGAAGCACCACCAAACAACGACCATGCTTAACTATCCAAATTGTACTCTAGAATAATCCACTGCCAAATTGGAGAAACAAGATGATAACCGAAATTAGGAGAACATACCCCACCACAGCAGTCTGGGAAACAAGCATTATTTACAGTATAAACTAGCAAGGCAGGCCGCCCGTGATAATCAATACACCACTCTGCTCTCCACCCAATTCTCTTCTCATTATGTAAATAGGATGGCCCGAGGTGTGAGAACAATGAATAGAATAATAACTGGAAATGTAATGGAGCTAATAGTGGATTTCTCAGACTGTCAACTCCTGTTCAAAGATCCTGGCAGTGAAGGATGGCGAGGGGCCTGTGGAAAGGCGCTCTCTGGGCTCTGCTTTGCTGTGCTGGCTCTGCTGACCCTTCTCCTCATCCTCCTACCCCTCGCTGGCCCACCACACCCCTTGTGTCCAGAACAATCTCCTCTGCAATCCTTCATTTCCTAAATGACCTGGCCCGGTGCCTGGTTTTGGATAGATACTTAAACATTTCTTGATTGGTTGCTGCAAGTCTAAACTGATTCAAGTTCGAACTCTGAAGTGTGTGACCTTTTTCTCTGAAAATGTTCAGCTCTCAGTCATTGGTTATTTGTTTGCAAGTAGAAAACATGTATTTAAACAAGTGTAAGAAAAGCAGGTGGTTATTGGGAACAAGGAATTCATCTGGGCCTTCCAAAGGGCCAGAACTGGGGTGGGCAGTTTATCTGTTCCCTGGGGGTCTGGTCATCTCTCCCCAGCGATGTGCAAGCCCTGTTTCAGAGCTGGTGCCTATTTTTATGCACTAAATGCTCCCACCACGGCTGATTTCAAGAAGCCAAGGATGCATTAGTTAATGTAGGGCCAGGAAGAGCTGTGAGGCTGCACCCCATGATATAGTGTCTCTACCACAGGCTTGTAACAGGCAGAATAGCCTCAGAGCACAGAGAGCAGTCAATATAGCTAAATAACTAAGACACAATACATTTTGAGGATCCGCTCATTTAAACATAAATGATTATCATTTCATTTTGAACAGTGTTTAAAATTGTTAAAAATTTAACCTATCTTGAGTTGTAGCGATGATGGCTCCTGCACATTGCCCCCACCCCGCGTTGCCCCCAGCCCACCCTTAGGATGGGGAGCAGCCTCCCTGCCCAACAGAAGGGGCCACAGGTGGAGGAGGAAGTGACTGGCAGATGAGGTGAATGGGTGGCATTTCAGTTCCGTCTCCCTGCAGATATCTTAGTGCAATCCGGGTAGCATTTCACTGTGTGTCCAAAACCACCTCCAGATCTTCCCTCGCCCTCACTGTTCTCTTGCCTCGTCAACCATCTCTGACTCTGCTACCTGATGGGGGGCTTTCAGTCCCCCAGTTGGATATCCTTTATCCTGCCTATAAAGGCAAGTACTCTGCCTAGGGATTTGGGGCAGTTACCTGCTGAGCTCCAGCAGGTGTCCTGAGCTACTGCCTTGATGTCACTGCATGGATGTCACCATACCTCACCTTCCTTCAAGATATGCCAAACAGTCTGTGTCCTACTCCCACATAACCCTTCTCTCTCAAATGGCAGCGTGCTGAAATGGAAGAGTGGATTTCCACTCTAGTGCAAACCGCAACCTTGCTTAGCTCTATGACCTCAGGCAGGTCAGTAATCTTCCTAATCTCGGTTTTGCCACCTGAAAAATATGCTCAATGTTCCTTGATGGTTTTTACTCCATGTCCCAAGGAGCCTTTGATTCTGTGTCCACCTTAAATGCTTCCAAGCATGAAGAGCAGGGTCCTGGTCCAGTGCTGGGCACCCATGCTCCTTTCTACCAGGGCCATCCCCTCTCATAATTTCCTATTTTGTGCTGAAGTTCCCTGACATATTTGTTTCATCAAACAGTGACCCAGGGAATTTTGTGAATCAATGACTTAGATGAGCTCTCAGGTCCCCCTGGCTCTAGCATCCCATGAGTCTTCATGAGTCTTCGGTCAGGCTCAAGCTTCCAGGACAAAAGGGCCAAGCAACAGGGCTGAGGCGAGGACTCCAGGACAGACCGCTGCTCTCCGGGTTCACTGCGAGAAGTGGGGCCGGGAAGCTCCTGGGCCCTGAGCCAGCTCGGGTCAGTTCCAGTGCCTCATGCTCAATTCACATTTGGATTCTACAAGAACTTCTTGTGTCTGTTTCTGCCCCAACGTCTTGAAACATAAATTTTAACACTCATGCTTCCTCTTGGTGGTCATTTCCAAACAGAAGTAGGCCTGCATTAATAATCATCTTTGAATAAATGAATAAATGATTGTCAAATGAATGGCCAAATGAATACCATCAGGGAATATTATTATTTTGGATTCATCCTGGGGCCTGAACTTTAGAAGAGTAAATATTTGTTGCCCTCCAGTTGTTGAATCTAGCTTCCTAACCAACTTGCTATTTTCTGGAAAAGGAGCAAGAATCGTTTGGGGTTCCTGAGCATTGCTACAAAACATCCACAGAGCTTTCCCTCATCCTCGGCATCTTCAGGCAGAGATGAGGCTTCTGCGTGAGGGGAGGCGGCGGGGCGTTATCTCTCCAGGGCGGCTGCATCAATATCATTAGAGCTGGGCTTACCTGTTAGTTTCTTTGGGTTCCTAAGCAGCCCTACCTTTGTTGTGATGATGATAGGGCAAAATGCAAAGCAGCTTCCAACAGACCTTTGCTATCCATACTTTTGATAATGATCTCTAAAAGCCAACACATTTCATTTGCATCCTTTTATTAATAATACAAAAAAAACCCAAAAACCCAAACCTCGGTTAGTGCTTGTCACAGTCAGTGGGTACTTCACAAGCCAAGAGTGCACAGGCAGGTGTTTTGGGTTCATTATTGGGTTTCTTTAATTGAAATGACATTTTGTGAGAGCAATCATGTATTTTAAGGGGAAACTCAAACAGTGCATTAGTTTCTAAGTCCTTATTACTATAACCGTGAGCAACACTTTTGTTAGAAGTAAGTGGGTGTGTGTGTGTTCACACCTGTGCATGCACGCGTACACACCAGCAAGCACCCACATTGACATGGGGAGACCTGATCAAATACATGTAGTGCTGTCTTTGTTCCAAATGCAGCTGGCCACAGAGCCCCTCTGCAGACAGTCAGCCATTGACTGCAGCACTTCTCCATCTTTCTCTTGCCTGTACCTGACCTGCAGGATCTATGCACGGTGTTGCCTCTGTGCTCAGCCCCACATGGTGGCTGGCTTGATGTCACTGCATGGATGTCACCTGCCCAAGGTCATATTACTTATTTATTATTTTTGACATGGCAGTGATTGCATTGAGAGCAAACTGGGGCCGACCAAGGGCACCTCTGAAGTGAGCCGTGTTGGGGAGAGTGAGAGAGGGTTCATTTGGAGTCTCTAGGAGGCAATCTTGTTCAAATACTTTCTTGTAACCATACTTTCTTGGGTTGGTTTTCTGATGGGGTACCAATTTTTTAAAAATGCAGATTTCCACCCCACCCTTGGGTTCTCACTGCAGAGCTCCACCTGGGATTTCACAAGCCCGTTGTTCCTGCCCTCCTTCCTTCAGCTGACCCAAAACCAAGCCAAACCCAGACAGGAGCTCCCTGGAATCTGCGGTGGCCTGGCTGACGACAGGGGCTATGACGTTCCACAGTCTTACTGGTGCTTGGACAGTGGGTGTGCTTAGTGCCTTCTTAAGTATTTTGCACATTAAATTTGTGGCCACAGTGATGGTGGTGAGTGAAGGGTGAGCAGCATTTGCAGAGGGGGCTGCAGGACAGCTGGAGGAGTTACCGGTGTGGCTGGAGGGCAGAGAGGGGCCTGGGATCTCCAGGCAGGTGGCTTTCACTGGTGAGAAGAGGCTCGGCAGAGGCTCAGAGAGCGAGCTGTTAGCAACGGCTGGGAGGCGGAGGAGGAATGGTGTTTTCAAGCCGAGGGGTGTCCGCAGGCTCAGTTTACGATGTTTAACATATAAATTCTGTTGAGGAGGTTTGTGAGGAGGTGGCTGTGAAAGTTGTGTATTTTCATTTGTTGCTGAGGCAGCTTAGCCAAGAACCCGGTGCTTGGATGAGCAAGTAGGTTAGTAACAGCCAAAACCAGCCTGCTGGGGTAGTGATGGCGGTGGCAGTGCTGGGCCTCAGCACTGGGCAGCGCTGGGCCTTGTGGGCAGTCTGGAAGCCCAGGGCCCCGGGGCAGTTGGTGAAGCCATTCCACACCTCAGTGGCTCAACCTTGGTCAGCCTTGTTTCCCCATCTGCCACGAGAGCTTGGGGACATTAAGTGTCAGGTGTAAGTAGTCTTATTGGTCCTTTCCCTGTCACAGTTGAGAAAACGGAGACTCAGGAGGACCAAGGAGGATGCGATTGGGCCTGGGGGTGCTCTCAGAGGACTGCGCCTTGTGAGCTCCTGTGGATTGGAAACCAGTCTGATGCTGAGAGGGACAGGTTCTCTTTGGTGTGTGAGGATCACCCTGCCTGTGTACTCTCCATGTGCGTGACCTCAGAGGGGCTCTTAAGCTCCATGGAGACAGTGATTGTGGCTGTGTTTTATTGCTGCTAGATCATCAGTAGGACTAGCTGGCACGTTTCCTTGTGGAAGGACTACCTCTCGTGGCTCCCCTTTCTTTGCCTGGCAGACTCCTGCTCACCCATCAGGACCCACAGAGCAGTGACACGGCTCCCGCCCCAGGCCGTGTCCCCTCTCCAGGCCGTGGTCACCCTGTGCCTGCTTTTCCTCTGTACTTAGTTCCTTCCATGGTGACACACTTCCCTGCTGCCTTGTGATAGGTCTTCTCTTCCTGCTCAGGGTTGGCTTGAAGCAGGCACTTGGCACATGCTTGAGTAAACAACCAGGAACACCTTCATTTGCATCTGAACGTTTTTCCTGTTATTTGAACCTCTCCCACACAAGACTTTTGTCATGTGCTTACAGGTTTTCAAAGAATGCTCTGTCTGGGGACTGGGTAGCTCTCACATGCCTGGGAGGAAGGCTGGAAGCAAAAGCAAGACTATGGCTCTGAAAGAATTATGTCAACATTTAATTGTGAGAGATAGTTGCTCTGTCCTGAGGGTTTCCAGAACAACTGAGATTTTGGTATAAAGCTTGATTTCTAGGTAACTTATCAGGTGGAAGCAGTTTGACTGTTGCAGCTTGGAAATGCAAGCTGCGGTAATAATGCCATAACTTCTTATAATGCTGCTGTCAATCCATCTTGGGCCTGGAAATCTCGTGGCAGGTGTGTGAATGCCAAGGTAATGGCTTTCACTACCGGGATATTGGAGATGAGCCACAGCTTTGTTGATGACCCTACAGCCTAGCAAAGGCAAAGGTGACCAGATCTATAACAGTGCTACTGAGGGTTCTAAGACCCTTGTCCCCAAGGGTCATTTTCTTTGTGCCAAGTGAGAAAGGACCTGGATGATTCTGGGAGATTGGTCAATTCTCCCAGCACATGTTAATGAGGCTCTTGGAGCTGGAAGGAGAAAGGGGTACCCTCGGGTTCCATTGAGGTGAAGAGACTGGGAAAGTGAGGTGGATGAGAGTCCCGGGCCCTGGAATAGCTGGACACTGGCCTCCTGGGGTGGACAGCTGGGGAAACACTCACTCCACAGAGATGAGGTCCCAGCTCTAGGGGCAGGGCCACTACCTTCACCCAGCCCAGGTGGACAGTCTGTAGCTCCTCCTCCTCTGCCCCAGGTGTCCTCAGCTCAGGGAGCCTGGCAGGTGCCAATCAGGCAGGACTGGAAACACAGGAAGGTGATTTCAAAACTTCTGGGAGTGGTGGGTAAGTGCCCCAGACTCCCGAGTGGTGATTCTGAGTCAGACTCCTGGTCTCTAGGGTGGCCCACAGCAGGGCTGGTTATCATACAAGCCTGTTGGTGCGTCTCCCTCCTCTGGCTCCCTTTTCCTTTTCCTCATTTGTGCTTCTTGGGATAAAGTCCCAAATATATGACCTTTACTGAAGTTCTCGTCCACTTTTGGGGAAATACAAACTGAAACAATAAACTCTAAGCCCATGAGGGGAAGGGCATGAGCAGCCAGCACCGCCTTCTTCTAAGTAGTTGTAGAGAAGGTTTGGGGGGAGCAGATGGGCGTGCAGGTGATTGATTGAACGTGGAGCCCTCAAGTAGCAAACATTGCTGGGGGTCCACGTGAGGCATTCCTAGCACTTTGGTGGTTTTCCCACCAAGAAGCAGAGCGGGAGGCGAGCATACGTGCTCACTGAAGGAGGACTGTGGCTTTACACAATCCCCTGCCCTGTGCCCTGGCTCACTTGCCAAGCCCACCCTTCCAGTGTGCACACAGAGGCTTCTGCCTGATCTGCTCCCCCCAACTTCCTGTCACTCAGCAGCCTCCATTTTTCTTTACCTGCAAGCTTTCTATCAAAATGCATTTACATTTTGAAAGAAAAAGAAACACCTACCTTCACTGTACTTTTAATTATGAAGCATTAATCATATTTTTTTTCATATGTGCCAGCTAAAAAATAACAATTGGGATTATGAGGGTAATGATTTATAATAATTGTGTGGTCACTAATTTATGATAATTGTGTGGTCAGCAAAGATCTGGAGTGTTCTACCCTGATCTTGTTTTTCCAAAAACTGTGTGAATTTTTGCACACTTTTGCTGAGCATGGGGCTTTTTGGAACACAAGTATTGCCCCCAG
Source organism: Spermophilus citellus (assembly GCF_964194105.1). NCBI lineage: Eukaryota > Metazoa > Chordata > Mammalia > Rodentia > Sciuridae > Spermophilus > Spermophilus citellus. Next base: position 2,100,489 of record NC_138196.1, read on the forward strand.
TACCTCTTCATTGTGGCTGCAAGCACAGGAGCATGTGTGTCAGTTGGGTCTAAGTACTTTAGCCCATGACACTTACTAAGGGGACAGTAAGTTCGACCCTGGCAACAACACATGTTAGATGTGATGCAGCTGCCAGTTAGCTTGGGTGTACCATCCTGTGCTCATAGCAGGAATGATCAATCCTCATCTTCTGGGGGAGGTGGGAGGGAACCTTGGGTTTAGGAAGTGACCATATTCTGATAATTTGGGGTACTGTCAGTTGCTTCCATTGTTTTTTAGTGATGTTGTAAGAATAGACCACTTGAAAAATTTTGTGCTTCTGTAGCTTTCATTGCAACTTTTTATTTTAAATGGCTCACATTTTAGAAACTATTTACAAAAGCGTGCCAGGTTTTACAGTAGTAGGGATCCCTGCTACACAACAGGAATAGTACTAGAGGGCAACATAGCACATTTGCTGTGACTCTCACAGGGACTCAGTGGATAAAGGTGTCCATTCCTCAGATGAAAAGATCAAGGTGCCGAGGGCCTGTTGAGTCTACTACTCCAAGTCAGCACGGTCTGAATTTACGATCATGTTGTCCCACCCCAGGACTACTTCTCTATAAGTTATCAGCCCTGGGTGGTTTTATCACATGGTCTTACATTATGAACATGCTGGATACGCCCAAAGGAAGGGTCTGCAGACCTGAGCAGGCCTTGCAGTTTAGGTGGGCTTAAAGCCATGCAAACTTCCAAAAACATTTATTCTTGGCCTGTTTCCATTAGTTTACATGAGGGCTCTTCCAGGTTGTATTGTCATGAGGAGAATGTGACTTTTTTTGAAAGAGAAAAATGGAAGTGATTCAAAGCTGGGAAATTTGAAGTGAAGCCTGAAAGTTTTTCCTTCCTCCTGACTTATCTGATTATATATATATATATATATATATATATATATATATATATATATATATATATATATATATCTACCCCTGGGAGGGGAAAAAAACACCAAAATACAATAACTTTAGATAACAAGAAAAATGGTTTCCATTTACACTAAGTTCTCAGAGGTGAGATATGCATTAAGGGCACCAAAGCTAAAAGACAAAGAGAAATGACAATCCAAGCCCTGGAAAGGCTGGCTGGATTTTTTACAGCAGGTCCAGCAGAGCTGGGAAGTGGTGCCCCGGACCAGGGCTGGAGTGAAGCAAGGGGTTCCACACAGTGCCCTGATCTAGGGCATTCCTCTTCTTTCCCCCCAAGTGACCAGCGCCTTGGACTGTACCCAAGTTTCTCTTTTTCAAAGATGAAATGAAGAGGATGAAGGCAATGATTACCAGCATTCTCTTTCTTCTCCCCCAATGTGATTCCCAGGTTTTCCAAGTGTTCTGAGCCATTAGAATGGATTAGCTCTGAATTGTTATGTACTCTTCATAAAAAGAAAATTATTCAAGCTTATACTTTTCTGGCACAAAATATACCCATGATTTTCTAAAATATTGTCTCTTAATGCACAGAGTCCTCAAGAACTGCAGCTAACCGGAGCTACCACCGAGAATTAATAGAAAGGATATGTGAGAGGGTGTCATTTAATAAACCTCTAAGTCTGTAATTCTAATGATTCAAACCAACTTCAGCTTTCCACTAATTAAAAGCCAAACTCTCAGCTTCGCTTCTTTTATCCACGATTCCTCCTGTCTTGGGCTACTCAGTGCTGGCCACGTGCCTGGTGGGTCACTTCCTCCATTTTTGCTCAAGAAGACCCTAGCCACACTGTGGGCATGCCCACACGCAGGAGGAAGTCCCTGGAGAGCCCTGGGTAAAGGCTTGGGTGCTGACAGCCAAGGCCAGCTGTGCTGGAGGAACAGGAGGGGGCTCTGTTCCCTTTGGCCTCCTTTTATGAACGTCCTTCTCATCAGCAGGCTCCCACCCTCGGGGAGGCCCAGGCTGGATGGCGTGCGCGCGCTCTTCATTATGCAGCCATTGTTGTGCACTGATTAAAGCAGCTTAGTGATTTTTTGAGGAAAAATAATTTTCTCCTGTGCTCTCCTGGAGGTACATGAACTGTCTATGATTACCAGCACAGAGTGGACATCCCAGGGGATCCCAGGTGAAAATCCAGCAGGACCTTGAAGTTTGAAGATGCCTGTTAAGCACAGAACACTGGCGCTGGCTGGGCCAACCTTCCCACTAGTGCTAGAACCTCCAGCACCTGCCAGCCTCGGGGCCTCTGTGTGGTCCTTGCTGCTCGGACTGCACGCCCCCTCCAAGCTTCGCTGCCTGCTTCTCCTTATAATGAGACTCTTTGCCCCTATGTCTCTTTGCACAGATGCCATCCTCCAGGACGCAGTCTTCCCCATCGGCTGTCACTCTGTCCCCTCTCCATGCTTTACTGTTTCTTCACAGCACTTATTTCCTTACTTGTCAATATCTTTCCAGTTGCTCATTTTGCCTCTGCCCCTCTGCTGGATCACATGCTCCATGAGTGCACGCTTGCTGCTGGCCTGGGTCTCTGTATCTTCTCTAGCCCAGGAACATCACGTGCACTCAATGGACTCTTTGCTGAATGAGAGATACAAATGGAGATCTGAGCCACTGATCAATGATTTAAGTCAAAACATAATCTTTACCTTAAAAACACAGTGTCTGCACATGTTTGAGAGTTAAAGAATATGGAGAAAAGAGCAAGGAACACATGAGTGGGCACCCATCCAGGCAACAGGTATAAAAAAAAATGAGCCCTGAGTTTTGAAAGGGGTCATGGTAAGGCCATGGGGACCAGCGGACTGCCAAGTTCAATTTCTGGATCCCCGACTGCTGAGACCATTCACAAGCTCTAGCCTCACTGCCTCGTCTATGGATAGAGAACAATTATTCTCCAAAACAGCAACAATGATAACACAGATAACACTTGCTAGGCAGTTTCTGATGTGAAGAATCCTGAAGAGAGCAACCCTGTCTGAGCAGGAGTGAAAGTCCCACCATCACATCCTGAAACCAACCAACCAAGGTTGGAAAGCTGGCTGCAGCCAGTCCTTCTCCCTCTCTTACCTGCTAGCTGGAATTCTGCTTCACCCACCTGTTCCCTTCCCTATCCCCAGGAAGCATCCTTTCAACCTTTTATGAGACGAAACTGGGAGGAGCATCAAGGGAAGGCTGGAATCTACCTTTGGGAGATGGAAGGTCCACCCTGGGGCAGGAGGGAAGCAAGAGCAAAGGGCCTGTGAGATCGGTGTGCCTCCTGTAAGGGGTGATTTGCATCCATTTATCCCCAGAGAGCCTGGAGGGTAGTAGGCGCTCATTAAATGTGCATTGACTAGTGAGCGGAGGGCATCAGCCAGCTGGGGCTAATTCTGCTGGTGTTTTGTGCCCCTCTTTCCTGAGATGTTGAACCATGCTCACCACAGAGTGACTCCACTCACTCCCTTCTTCATGGAATCCCTTCAGGGCTGTGCGGTTACAGACGTAGCAGACCAAATCCAGTGTTGTTTTTCCTTCCACATTTTACAGAGGCAGCATCTGGGTCCTTTGAACCATGGTGAATTTCAGGATTCTGTCAGCTGAAGCCCTCTCAAGGCCCTGACTGCTGAGCCTCCAATCCCCTGTAGAACCTGAGGGTCTCCTCGTGGGATGCTGCTATTATGCCTCTGTGGAAAGCCCCACCGTCGTTAGCTCAGTTCAACAAGTTTCCATTGGGTGCCCAGTGCCAAAAGTTTTAAATGGAATTGATTCCCCACTCCTTCTATTTTAACTGTCAAAATCACAGACCATATTGTTTCAGACTGAAAACCCACTCTGGGCTCCTTCGGGCCGCCCCTTTGTTCTCTCTCCGGGCAGGCCCTGATGATGCCAGTGTCAATGGGGATCTATGCTGTGAATGGGTATTTACTGTGAGAAAATCAGGTGGCACAGAAAAGAATAATTGCCTTAATAAGTGTATAATTTTTGTGCTGTGAGCCTCTCCGTGGAAAGGCATTCTGAGGGAAGCCTAATTGCTAATTCTCAGTGTTAAACGCACCTCCGAGGAGCATTTCACGGTCCAGCTCTCCAAGTGTCGTTTCTTCCTGTGGACCAGGAAGAGAGAGGCTTGGAAATAAAATTTCATCGCTCCTCTACTCAGGGCCAGGCCTGTGAGGACCCCACACTGGTGGTTTCTCCTTATAATGACTTGGGAATCACGTGGAATTATCCCCATTGTGGAGAGCACAGTTTCTCCTGAGGCTCAAATACTGTCACATAAATTCATCTCATATAGTTTTGTCAAATCTGAATACAGGTATATGTGTCGCCAAGGTCCAGCTCATAAGGAATACAGTGTCCTTTAGTGTCTGTGTCCCTTGGTGATGTTTCTTCATACCAAAAGAACTGAAGGGTCCCTGACAGCTATGCCCCCCAGATATCTTCCCCACCACCTCACTTCACCCACCAGTAGCCTGCCATTAGAATCCCTCCTCTGGGGAGAAGCAGGAATCTTCTTTGGGTTTCTACTAAAAATGTCTTGTGCCATGGGAAATGTCTAGTGTAAGCTCTTTTATAAGTCAAGGAAAATTTGTGGAGCTTAGGACAAGTACATTGAGAATAATTTTCAGATCCCATAAATCCAAAGTTGACCTATTTAACACCAGATCCCAGCCATTTCTAAAGGACTGAAACTCCCCTCAAGTCTGGAGAGAGTAGTAGAGCTACTGGGGACACTGCTAAAGTGTCATGGCAGAGAACAGAGATTCTCTGGGTGAGTCAGACTTTGGCTCAGATCCTCATCCTGCCAGTTCAGTATCCCCCTAATCTGCAGGAGAATGTTCCAAGACCCACAATGGTTGCCTGGAACCATAGATAATGTTGAATCCCCCATCTACTGTGACTTTCCTATATGCACACACATATATTTCTCTTATCAAGTTTAATTTATAAATTAGTCATAGCAAGAGATGAACAATAACTAATAAACTAGAATGATTATAACTATACTAGAGTGAAAGTTATCTAAAGCTGATGAATTATTTCTGGAATTTTCCATTTAATATTTTTGGACTGTGGTGTTGACTGGGGGCAACTGAAACCATAGAAAGAGAAAGGGTGGAAGAGGGAGAGCTAGTGATTAGTTGGGACAAACAGTTAATCTGCTGAGATTGAAGGCCTCCCTTTCAGGGTTGCTGTAGGGTGAGATGAGATAGCGCCTAATGCTTGACGCAGGGATGGTGGCCAGGGTGTAGTAGTAATGGCTGCACTTGTTCCTACTGCATATAATCATCCTACGAATGTAAAAAAAAAAAAAATGGTTAAGTCCTCCACAACTGGTTTTCTTCTTGGCATTCCTCAGTTTGAAGTGTAAGATGTCCTTTGATTGTAAAAATAAAATATCCAGCTGATTTTCAAGGGCTATCTGTGTCCAACATACAATTTTAAAAGATTCAACATTTTATCATAAGCATTTCTTTAAAGAGAGAGAGAGAGAGAAAGAGAGAGAGAGAGAGAATGAATGAATCTTTTTTTGTCGTTGTTATGGACACAAAACAATGCCTTTATTTTTTTTTTGTGGTACTGAGAATTGAACCCGGGTCCTACCCGTGCTAGGTGAGCACTCTACCACTGAGCCACAATCCCAGCCCTATCATAAGCATTTTTAAACCTACAGAAAAGTTGGACTCTTTAGTACCATCTACCTGAAATGTTTTCCTCCACATGATTTTCACTTTCTCCCTCATGCATCTCTGTCCACCCATTAACAGATCTTACGATCTTATGACTTTGGTTTGATGCATTTCAAATTGCAGACCTTAGTGCAGTTCCCCCTAAATAGTTCCATATGCATGTTATTTACACACATACACAGTGAAATGCATAAGTCTCAAGTGTCAGTCCTCGGAGTTTTAACAAACGCACACACAACATGTAACCCAGGCCCTTGACAAGATGGAGAACATTTCCACCCCAAGAAAGTTCTCCCAAGCCCCTTCCCAATTTGTTGCAGCCCATAGCTCTCCACAGCAGCCACCTCTCTGAATCCTGTCTACTGGGCAATGACTCTTGTGCTCTGGAACCTTCAGCCAGGGCATCGGGCAGCAAACGCCCTTCCATGTGACTCTTCCAGAGTCATCCATGCTCTGAGCTAACAGAGCTCCTGAATCAGTAAAAGCAGAGATTAATTGCCTTTATGATTAAGAAGTAGAACCAGAGTGACGATCCCAAGGTCCCCGAGAACGTCAGAGTGAGGACTGAGGGAGACAAAGCAAAGGGGATCAGCCCTGGGTAGTGGGTGTCAGTTGTGTCCACACTGGACATTCAGGAGGGAGGGCCGGGGCAGCTGAAGAGCAGTTGGCCTCATGTGTAGGTGATCTCAACATGATTCTTTGTGGCCGGTGGGACTGCTGCACATTCACACGATGTATATCCCATTTTCTCAACTAAATTGCAGTCAGTGTCTTATTATTGACAGTGACCAAGTTTCATAAGGTGTTTGTTTACTTTGTCCCCTTCCGTGACCCATCTGTGGGAACCACCAATAGATACGTGCTAATTGCCAGTGATGCCTCTTACCTGGCCAATCATTCTAGCAATTAGTTTTATTGATGCTTTGGGACTGGACTTAATGTGTATTTGACTGAATTGACCAACTTTGCCTTTGCAGGGAGCTGTGTTTGTTAACTTGGTCCTCCCAAAGACGTGGGGAGAGGGCAATGGAGACTGTTTCCATTTTGTGACTGTTTTACTGTCACAGTATGGTAGCACTTAGCCACTAATGTCCATGGTGGAAGGTGTTTTTATGTCTTCAAAAATATGGTGTAGTAGCTATGTCTATCTTGTTCCTCAGAAATTAAAATAGAAAATTTCAATGTGGGGTCTGGGCTCGATGTCTATCTGTCAGACTCCAGGCAGAGAACAGAGATTCTCTGGGTCAGTCAGACCCAGAGATCCCTGAGGCATCTCTGTTGGTGCAGGGATCTGGTGGGACAGCCACTGGCCATCCATTTCCTACTTCATGACCCAGCCGGCTCTCCTCAGTTCAGACTGATTCTGACTCAGCCCAACAAAGAAGATCAGCAGCTTCTGTTCACACCTTTAACACTTGGTATTTTGCAAATATTTCAAGGTAGTTTGAAGGTCTCTTGTTTTCTCAGGAGGGCTGCGCACAAATGTTTGAGAGCAATCATGTGATGACATCTCTGATTAAAAAGACAGCTAGCAAAATTGAGAAAGAACATCAAATTCAGAAACATCATTAGCAGGATTCTATTCTGGTTAGGTCTGATCTTCTGTAGGGTCAACATGTTGCCTTCCATGAGTCTGGCCATTTTATATCATTTAGATTGAAACAGACCCATCATGTCACAGGCAAATGGCTTTATCATATTTAATTAACCCAACACCATGTAATAATCTCCTTGGTAATTATCCCTCACCAGCGCTTCAAAGCATGCTGCAACAAATAAATCATCAAAGTTGCAGTTATACTTAAACTGTTATTTGGTGCCATGGAAAAAGAATATTGACAAGTTACCATGTAATACTAATTATACTAAGGAAATGTAAATGGCTTCATCAAAAAAAGAAAGAGCCAGATGGTAGGTTTTATATACTGTATCTTCATGTGTTAGGAAATGGGGTATTAAAAAGTCATCATGGCCTCTGCATGAGAGAAGGAGGAGGGACAGGAAGGTATCTGTGTCTTTATGGATGCTGAGCTGAAACCCAGGGCAGAGGCTGTCTGGAAAGTGGTCATGGTTAAAAGGGTACTAGTGGTCATTGCCCTTGATGTCTGTGGTGTCACCCTAAATATGGGCGAGGGGGAGAGGGGAACTGCCCGGTCCTATGGTGACCTAGCCTTTCCTGGGCTTGCTGATGATGGATTGTTAGTGGAAAGATTCCTACTCACCAGGTGGTAAATCAATGCATCTCCACTGAGCTGGCTTTTCTAATGCATCTGCAAGAACACACTTACCTGAGCACATTGCAATTAAAAAGCAAAATTCAATTGGATACAATGGACTAAGACCAAAGAATATGAAAGGCTGTGTCAAAGGAAAATCAATTATCGGTGTGCAGTTTGGTCTTGGGGGATGCACAGTGTCCCTGCACAAGCAAGGAAGACTAAATTGGACTTCCAATGAGCAGGACTCGCATTCCCTGGCTCTTGTGTCGCCACACTCATTGCCCAGAGTCCATTCCCAGCTAATTTTGCCAAAGCTGGAGGGTCAGCTGAAGCATCACTGTGGCTTGGGAAGTTCTCTGCTGAGGTTGGGCTGCTACCTGCCCAAAACATGGTTGTGATTTAGCCTTCTTAGAAAACAGATTTGGAAAATCACTAAGAGACGAGTGTTTGAATACCAATGCTCTCGAGGGTTTCCTCTCCTCGTTATTTCATCTGGGTGTTTGTATGCACATTGTGTTGTTGTTACTCAAGCAGTCAATCAAAAACAGTGTTTATTTTAAAAGTAATTCTCCTTAATTGGAGAAAATATGGAACATAAAAAAGGAAAAGCAAGAAAGTCACTCAAAGGTTACGACCCAAGTGTAATTGTTCTTGATAGTTACTTTGAGTCATATTCTTTCATGCATTCATTTTCAAGTTGTTGGTTTAGTCCTTATATAGTTTAACTAGTTACAAGTCTTATATTCAAACCCTGCTTAAAATAATCATAAGTTTCATCTATATAATTACATGCAATAATTATTCTTTGAGCTGTATTACCACTCTACAGACAACTATCATTTCATGAATTTTGCACAATTTTGAATTATTGTATATTATTCCTCTGCTTAGACATACTATAGCTTAGTTAAGCATTTCCTTATTGTGGCACATTCATTTCCAGTGTTTCCAGCCAGCATTTTTCTTTATAAATATATCCTTGTTACAAAATATATACTATACATAAATAAATAATATATATATTTAGAAACTAAGTTGCAATTTTATAATAATTGAATTTTTTTACTATAGTTCATAAACTTTTTTACATTGTTTTATAATTTTCACAAAAATAATTCTGACAGTTGCATTATTTTTTTAAAATCCAAAGTTGACACCATAACATTTAGCTATTGCTTCGAGTCTTCTCCTGGAGATTAAGGTGCTTTCCAGTGTTTACAATGATAACCAATACCCTGATTAATTAATTAAAATGTATTTGCATCAATTGTATATGCAACACAGTGCTAAACTGGCTATCTTTGTGCATAAAACCTGTCCAAGTAGGAGTCTTTGTTGATGAAGGATGCATAGCATTGGTGCCACTGGACCTAACAGGACTGGCATTTCTAACTTTGGAGGGAGCCCTTGCCTGGTGGCTTTGGCAAAGCATGTTACTAACTTATTCCACCACTAGTGTTGCGGGGGTGTCCATTTCCCCACAGCGGTGTGGTGTCAACTGCTTCTCCTCACCCCTCACACAAGGAAGTGGGCAAAGTGGGATGGAGGACTTGGAGAAACAGAGGCTCAGAGAGTTTAAGGAACCTTCCCAAGTCCTGCGCCTCATATCAGAAGCGGAATTTGAACTTGGGTCCTTCTGACTTTCAAATGCAAACCATTAAGTGCTGTCTGACATTTGGTTCCCCTGATGAAGGCCTTGTGGTGAGAACTACCGTGAAAGCCTTCTTGTCAAGGCTCCTAGGGGACACTGTCGGAAACGGTCAATCTGGGAAGGAAGGCAGCTGACAGGGTGTGGTGTCCAGCCATGTCTCACCAGGTTGTTTTGGCTTAGCCTCCCATGGAGGTTAGAGATGGTGTGGGTCACACTTCAGCGTTGGCCCCCTTAAGGGACAAGGACCTGGGTATTTACACCTCCGAACCCCCCAGTCCTTGGCTAAGGGCTGCTGGGGTGGGACAGCAGTGAACTTGAATCCCAGACTCTTGTTCTCTTTGGGTCCAGGCAAGGGCCATCCTGGCAATCTGGATCCAGCTCCTGTGAAGCAGAGGCTCAGATGTCCTTGGTGAGCTGAGGTGGGCTAGTGCTGGCTTGTGAAACAGGTGTTCAGCTGTTAGGATTCTGCAAGCTGGTTCTCCTGATGGGGATAATTCAAAATCAGCCACAGTAGGAGTATTTACACCATGGAAATTGGCCGGTTTTCCAAATGAGGGGATTGTGAAATACACCAGCCCTGCACTGTGGGCGCTGGCGCTCGGGTGAAAGTGCATTGGGAGTCTGTGTGCACCGAAAGGACCAGAGAGCAGGGATGGTGCCCACTGTAGCACCAATTTACGCTGGCCGCAGATGGAGCAGGAAACCAGCCCCACCCTCCACCAGGCCAGGCAGGGGTGTCTGAGAGAAATGGAATTAGTCAGAAGGAGGGCAAGCTGTGGATTCAGGGCAGGGCCTCTGCGCCTGAGGCAGCTGGGTTACCAGAGGTGCTGAGCAGACAAAACCCTGAGAGATCTGCCCCAGGGAAGCTGGGGAAGCTGTGGCACAGGCACGGTGCCTAGGACGTGGGTGTCCTCACGTCCCTCCTGCCCCTCACCATCCATCCATCATTCTGATCTCCATCGTCATCTTCATCATCCCTCCTACAGATGATGTGACTGAGGTCGAGGGAGGAAAATACTGCCCAGCACCAAGGTGGGAGACCTGAGCTCTGAAACCACCAAGTCTGACCCCAAAGGCTCAGCATTCGAGAGCTTAGCGGGAACTCCTCCTGAGCTGTTCCTGCGGCCTGAGTCTGTGTGATGGGGCATAGACGGATGGGGTGTCCTCAGATGACCTGGGGAGACCTGGCTCTGGTGATGGGTCCTGGGTTCCTCAGTGGCTCTCAGAAAATGATAAAGGGAGGTCAGGAGCCCAGAGTTAGTGTTTGGGGTGAAAAGGGTAGGACTTGGTCCCCTGGGGTAATGTCGATCGGTCATACTCCTTTCCTTCCTCAGAATCGGCTCCAGGCTGGCCCAGAACCCAGCGTGCAGGGTCAGGGAGATTTGAGGGGATCCAGGAGAAGCACTAGCACAGGCTGCACAGATTCAGGGCCAGCGCAGGATGCCGAACACGCCTCCCACCCTTTGGGGTCTTCTCTGCCCTGCGAGGCCCCTGCTTCGTGCGCATTCCTCTTGCTTTCTCCAGTTTGCTCACCCTGGACAGATGTAGTGGTTGGACGAAGGTCTGGAAGGCTGCATCCCTGACCTGCTGTTCCCTCCTCAGCCCCCAGACACCCCCACGTCAGCTGCTCTGCAGAGGAAGTCATAGATGGACCTGTCCCCTTGGGCATAGCAGAGACCCATCTGGAAGTTTCCTTTGAACCTGAACTTTGCGTTTCAAGTATTTTTAGTTTGCACTCTAACCATGGCAGTCCAGAGCTGCCTCTGGGGTATCATACGTCTCTGGGGCCTGTTGCTTCTCTCTGTAGGTGTCTATCTGTGTGTACGTGTGTTTGCACACCCTTACAAAGTACAGCCACTCTGTTCAGTTTTCTCTAGTTTCAGTTACCCATGGTCAACTGTGATCCAAAAATTGTTCCATTATTCAATAGTTGCTATTGTTAATCTTCTATTGTGCTTAATTTATAAATCAAGGTTCTCATAGCTGTGTATATTTAGGCAAGGTAGAGTCTACGGAAGGTTCAGTTCTGCCTGTGGCTCGGGCACCCAGGACGTCTGAGAACACAGGCCTGTAGACAGGGCAGTCCACTGCAACTTAGATAAGGAAATGGAAAATAAAATGTTCTTTATGTTGTCGATGTTACGTTTTTCCTTTAGTTCATCTGTGAATATTGTTTTCTTAACTACTCATAAATGGGGTTTCCTTTTTTCAAAAAGCAGATTGCCTAATCCATTGTCCATGGAGAGGCTATTGCGTGGTGACTGGGCAAGTTGGGCTCTGGGACACTCGGCCCCTCCGTTTCTTTCTGCGAGACTGTAGTTCAGCTCCCCCACATCTGTCTTGGTTTCTCTGTGTGTCGTGTGGACACCCCCATAACCTATTTCCTAGGGTACTGAGAGGGTGAATCCGTACATGCAATGTCCACGGCAGTATGCTGGGCACGTGGGAAGCACCGCCTGGTGTCAGCTCTCACTGGGCTTTCTTCACCAGGTTTCATCTTGACCTTCAGAAAAGGAACCCTTTTATTCCACAAGTGTTTATTGGGCATTTACAATGTGATCATCCCCTGGAGATTTTCTCCCATATAATTCACCCCTCACCACCACCCTACGCTCTTCTTCTCAGCTTCTAGAGTTCCCAACCCAAAATGCCGTGGACTTGCTATGTCGGCCAGGAGAGCTGAGGCCCTGCCCAGTCCACAAGCAAGCAGAGACCTTGGATTTGGGTGTCTGAAAACAAACAGGCCTAACTGTCTCTCAGGAAGAGTCCCCAGGCCAGGAGCGCTCTCCTGAGGTGGTGTCTGTCCAAAGGCCCCACTACCTCATGTGTGCCTTCCCTGCTTCAGGGGAGAGAGCAGGAGAGCGTGGAAGTAAAGGGTCACTTCCACCCACCCACAGTGAGATTGGGCGAGAGGACCCTGCCTGCTGGCTCCAGGCATCCGAGTCCTCAGGTGCTGGCCCACAGGAGAACAGAACAGGGCGTGGAAAGCATGAAGCTCCCTCCTGCCCACCAGTAACCTCGCCTTTCTAGATCTCAATTCCCTCATTTGTGGGATGGGGTAACAGTTGCACCTGCCCTATAGGGTTGTGAGAGTGAATGAGGTCAGGATGTGACATCTCCACTCCCACCTAAGTGGACTAATAAAAAATAAATAAAGAAAGAAGAAAGTCAGCTGAGCCTGACAGTTCAGAGAAGTCCCTGCAGCTTTGGATTTGGTCACCTGTGGTTTGAGATCCAATCCTCTCCCCTCACAGCTGTGTGAACTTGGGAATGTCACCTCAGCTCCCTCTCCTTCTCCCCACCAGGACAATGGAGTGGACGCACCCAGCCCACAGGCTATGCCAAGGCTTACCTGGCCAACACATGGTGCTTCCTCATTGAGGAGGAGCTCAGTGTTTGAAACTGTTGGCCATTTGGTCTCCGTGGCGATGTTGGGAGCAAGGATGAGAATACACTTGAGCTTTTCTAACTGGCAAGAATTAAAACTCCCTTAGTTGGTCTTCTTGGTCAGCCACCTTCACTAGCATGCACCACACCTCTCGGAGTCAGCTGTGCGGACTCCCTTCACAGGATGGGAACAGTCCTTCCTCCTTTGCCTGGTTGTGTGTTGAGGAAGTTACACCTATGTCCTGTCTTTTCTGTTTTCATTCCACTTATATGGGTTGACTATAGGATTAGTTGTCTTTCCAGATTAAACATCTGGTACTTCATGCTGTAATCAGATGCCAGGGGGGATATGCCCTGGGAAAGCAACCTGAGGTGGCTTCATTCCTTCCTTCTTCTGCCAGAGAGGAGGTGAGAGTCCCCACTGCAAGCTGGAGTGGAGAGAGAGATCTAGGGTCCCAGCACCTTGCACACCTGGCACACCTTGCACACCTAGCACACCTTGTACACCTGGCACACCCTGCACACCTTGCTCAGTAGGCACAGCAGGCTGTCTTTCTTGCAGTTCCGTGTCCTGGTCCACCATATATCCAACAGTCACCTATTGCTGCACGAAAAATCACCCTCAAATGTAGCAACTGAAAACCAAAGCATTTGTTATTCCCTGGAGTCTGGGCTCAGGAATCTGGGTGCAGCTTTGCTGGGCCTGGCTGTGTTCAAGGCTAACATCTGGGTGTCAGGGGCCATGCAGTCTCTCACTGCCCCAAGGCTGAAGGTTCGCTTTGCCTTCACTTGTGCAGTTGTGGTGGATTCTGTTCCTTCAGGCCTGGGACCAAGTGCCTTGCTTCCTCCCTGGATACTGGACAGAGGGGCGCACCTTTGCCCTGTAGGCTTTCCCAGAGGCAGCTCAGCACTGGGCAGCGGGCTTCATCTGGGCTGATGAGGGAGAAGAACCAGAGGGCAGAACACCAAAGGAGAGAAGCCGGAGCCTTTAGAATCTTCCCCATGGAAGGCATGAGCTACCACTTTTGCCAGATCCTTTCCTTAGAAGCAAATCACTCAATGTTGTTGCCCTGAGCAGGAGGGGATTGCATACGGTCATGCACACCGAGATGCAGGGACCATGGGAGCCACCTGCTGCCTGCTGCAGTGGGCATGGTTATTTTAATGTAAAATAATGCATCAAATTACTTCTTCTGGTAGAGTTATCTCTTCTGAAAATCTTGACAGTCTTAAGGATCCAGGACTTTCTTCCTGGGATAAGGCACAGTTTGAAAAGCTGGAGTGGAGACCATGTTTGGCTGGTCTGGAAATAACCTGTCTTGTATAACTCTGCATCCAGCTTCTCCGACCCAGTAGGCTGAGTCCACCCTCATCACTGTGTTTTGGGTGGTGGAGGCATTGCCACGTGGCTCCTGTGGACTTTCTGTGCAAATAAGCACTGACCTTTGAAGTGCTCTCCTCGGAATGGAAGACTCTGCTCATTCAAGATGCAAACTTTGCCCAAGACCTTGTAGCTTCTCTGGGAGTGACCTTTGGAATCAATCCCCTCCCACCCCACACACACACACACACACACACACACACACACACACACACACACAGTCTGCCTCCAGTTAAAACGTGACCCCCATAAAGTATTCTTTAGATTTAGCTGGCAGGAAGGCATCTTCCTTACACTTAGGCCTTATTTCATTCATTTCCTTCCAGAACTCCTAGATTGGAACTCAGACCCATCTCCAACCCTGATTGTCCATGTTTTTGGCACCGGAGGAGGCAGTGAGACCTCAGGTTTGATCGTTTTCAAATAAAACGCAGCCATAACACCATCTCCCTTCCCATTTCTATGCTGAGCTCTGCAAGGCTCAGGAGCTGAAGTGTCCTCTGTTGTGAAGTTCTAGACATGACCGGAGGTCTGAGCAAAGAGAGCGATCGGGAGGCAGCCCTGGAGAGTGCTCTGTGTACTCATCAATCTCAGACAGAAGGACTGAAGTTCAGGAGTGGAGAAAATGACTGGATTTTGTAGCAGAGACAAAGGAGAATCTTAGAATCTTTTTTTCTTTTTCTGACAAAAGCGAATCTTGAAGTGCAGAGTTAGAATGTGGAAGGAGAGGGTAAGACTAGAGTCATGAGCCCATTTGAAGCTATTTTTATAATTTAATAAATATGTAAAAATCATTTATTGTATGATAAACACTTGAAATTAAATAACCAGGAAGAACCACTACTTTCCTCATAGAAGTGGAGGGACATATCCAAGGTCACACAGCCAGCAGGCGGCCATCCACCCTCATGACCTGTGGTCTCTATGTGCTGGCTTCAGAACTAAACAGCCAGAAGAGAGCAGAGGCCATCCGAGGAGCCCTGGGCAGGAGCAAGGGTTAGGGTTGCTGCTCTGCAGGAGTGATTCCCTGGTGTCCTGGAGAAAAACATCCTTTTCCCTTGGAACAAGAGGGATCTGAAATAGATTGTACAGAAGATGAAAATCTTTCCGAGTGAACCCAGAAAGATGGCCAATGGCTCCGAGGAACAGGGCTTGAGGCGGCCAAGGCCAGGGGCCAGGGGAGAAAGGCAGAAAGAACTGGAATAAGGGTGCACATTACCTAGGAACTCGCTGTGACAGACCAGCTCTATTTGGGGAGTTCACCTGAGCTCTGTCCAGCTGGGGCCAGACTGTGGGAGTTGGCTAACTCCTGCGGTGCCTGGGTGATTCTGAGGGTGTGTGTACCCTCGTCATCTCCCCCGTAGCAGAGGGCAGCAGAAGGGTATTAGGGAGGGTCTGGGGGCAGCATGTGGAAGGGGAGGGCCATGGCTCTCATTGTTTGTGTCACACAGGTAGAATTCACAGTGCTGAGCATCCATCAGCCCCAAGGAAGCAACTATGGCCACACATGTGCATGACATTACTTGGTCTTTCCCTGCCAGACACACTTCTAGGGGTCGCCGGTTCATACTTTTGTGGCCAACACAGATCCAGATGCACAGGTGATTTTCCTAAACAAAAGAAGTGCAGCGGAAACCTGTGAGTTAAAATCCAGCTTGATGTCCACACAGGATTCTGCTCCCCTTTTGCTTGTAGGAATCAGAAGAGGGGAAGATCAGGTCCATATATTTAAGACCCCACATGTGGACCGTGGGCTTGCAACAGAAGCGGTTCCCTTGAAAGCTCTGTCCCACTGCAGAGTGTCCACTGAGGACCTGGGCTCCGGTGGGCACAGCTTCTCCTTGCAATCCTCCCCTTGCCTGCCGTGAAGCAGCGGTGAGCAGGCTGGAGACGGCTGCAGGCAGCTAGAGATATAAATATCCAGGCCTGACAGTCTCCGAAGGATAAATGACATCAGCCTGTACAACGTGCCTTCTGCATATTTTAAACGGGCACTTCTCCTCTGCACCCAAGCTGACACGTTAGTAAATTGGTTCCAGGTGATGCTGACATTTTGGAATTATCAGTATCTATAATGTTCATCTTATCCCATTGAATATTTTGATCATTTAAAATAGAGTAGCATTCCTAATAGTGGCCATTAGTTTAGCTCCAGGGAAAATTTATGATTTAATAAACTTAGATTAGAAATAACTTGCTAAAATTACAGTTGACATGATTAGCGTCCTCATTTCTTTAATAATAAAACAAAGCAGACTGCCTTTACCCAAACTGACAGCTTTTCTCTCTCAAACTGGTTCACTGTTCTATTGTTATTTAGAGAAAGGAAAGACATCTAGAACACAGTAATGGTAATAAAAACATCAAAACCTGTACACAAGGACAGGGGCTGTACTTCCTTCTACACCAACAGAACTGTCACCCATTCTCCCATTTTCTGAGTAGCAGTGGACTGCAGTGAGTAGTGGCTTTGAAACAAAGTGTCCTGCTGCCCAAAGGGACAGCTTTGTGAGGTTGCCTGGGAAGGCATGTGGCTCTGGACTTGGCTCCCTCCTTCCCCTGTGTCTACCTCGAGGCAGTATAAAGGGGATTATCAATGAAGGCCATGCTTTCAGAAGTAATGCTGATTGATTGCTGCAATGCTCTTTGGGGCAGCCTCACAGCTCGGGGAAGCACAGGCCACACCAGTCCTGTCACTGTTTTGCTTGCTGGAGGCTCAGGTCTTGTGGCCTCACTCAAGAGTAGAGAGTTGGATGGTATCTTAGTGGACATAGCTCTGTTGCTGATCAGATAGAGCACTAACCTCTAGGGTATATGAAGAACTCAAAAAGCTAAACACCAAAAACAAAAACCAAATAACCCAATCAATTAATGGGCCAAGGAACCAAACAGACATTTCTTAGAAGGTGACATACAATCAACAAATATATGAAAAAATGTTCAACATCTCTAGAACTTAGAGAAATGCAAATCAAAACCACTCTAAGATTCCATCTCACTCCAGTCAGAATGGCAGCCATTATGAAGACAAACAACAATAAGTGTTGGTGAGGATGTGGGGAAAAGGCACATTCACACACTGCTGGTGGGGTTGCAAATTGATGCAGCCAATATGGAAAGCAGTATGGAGATTCCTTGGCAAACTGAGAATAGAACCACTTTTGACTCAGCCATCCCACTCCTCGGTCGATACCCAAAGGAATTTAAAAGAGCATACTTCCAGAACACAGCCAATTCACCATAGCTAAACTGTGGAGCCAGCCTAGATGCCCTTCAGTAGATGAATGGATAAAGAAAATGTGGTATATATACACAGTGGGATATTACTCAGCATTAAAAGAGAATGACATCATGGCATTTGCAGGTAAATGGATGGAGCTGGAGAATATAATGCTAAGTGAAATTAGCCAACCCCAATAAACCAAATGCTGAATAATTTCTCTAATTTAAGGATGTTTATTCATAATATGCTGCAGGGGGTAAGGATGGAAACATTAAATGAAGTCTGGATAGGGCACAGGGGAAAAGGGGAGGGAGGAAAATGGAGGAGGTGTAGGGGTTGAAAAGATGGTGGAACGTGATGGTCATCATCACCCTAAGTACATTTATAAAGACACAAAATATGTGACTCTACTTTGTGTACAACCAGAGATATTAAAAATTATGCTCTATATGTGTAATATGAATTGTAATGCATTCTGCTTTCATACATTACAAACTAAAGTTAAAAAAAATTACCCCCCCCCCACAGTGTATTGGGCTAATACTGGAGTCCACAACATATACCTGATTTTTTTTAAATAATAATGATTATATGTAAAATAAAAAAAAAAGAACCACCATCTTGACCCAGCTATCCCACTCCTCGGTCTATACCCAAAAGACTTAAAAACAGCATACTACAGGGACACAGCCACATCAGAGTTTGTTGCAGGACAGTTGAGGTCATTCTTCATTTAGCTCCCCATCCATCCATCTACATCCACATATTTATTCATCTGTCCATTCTTCTGCTTATTCACCTATTTATCCACTGATCTATCACCCACCCACCATCTTTCCATCCAGTCACTCACTCACGTGCCCATTCATTTGCTTACACACCTCTTTCTCCATTCATCATCTATCCCTCCATCCATCCATCCCTACCTTCATTCATCCCTCTATTGTCATATATGCACCCTTTCATCCACCAATATACCCTTCTATCCATCCATAAACCACTCCTTCTTAAAAAACTCGACAACACTGATTTTGGCATTGGTACAGATACATAAGTCCCTATCATCCTACCAAGGAGTTTATAATTTAGTTCAGGAGTCACATGTAAACCACACACTACGCGACAGCATGCTTAGTGATCATGTACCCATGCTGTGTGGCTGCACGGAGCTGAGGGTGGGCTTCCCTGTGTCTGAAGACTCAAGCGGGAAACACATGTGCAAACCCTGGTGCTCTGTGTGCTAAATAGAGAGAAGCCACCCGGCCAGGGAGAATGAGCAATGCATGGATACCCAGATACTAAGTTCCTCCAAAGTCGTCTCAATTTGTTGTTTGCTAGGATCATCTGTACCTGGGTGGGGACTCCTAGCAGGGACGAAAGATAAGGGTCCATTACTAGGACTCTGCGCTCTGAGATAGGGCAGGGGATCTAGACAAAGAGCCAGGATTCAGAGTGGGCCTCTAGTTCTGAATGAAGGAAAGGAGAGAAATCAAATGGACAGATGAATAAATGAATGAAAGGTACCTAAATATATCTTAGGTGATAGATTAAAATGCAGACTTGAATTTAACCCAACTACCATAGCAACATCCTTGACCAAAACCAAAATCACAACAAGGAAAAGCAGCTTGGCCCCGAGCACATGGCAGCAGCCTTCCCTCCGACTCCAGCTGCTGGCAAGAGCAGATGGCCTTTCAACCCCAAGTTCCTGGCAGCCAGCTCGGTAGCTCGCCTGGGCGAGGTCTTTATGACTCTTTCAGAGGCCTCCAGCTCTCCATTGAAATGAAGCAGCTGTTACCAGGGGCAACTCCACTTCCCAAACAAGAACATAGACTTTGTTTAGCTTTCCGAGGTGCTCCGAGCCCAGCATTGCCAAAAAACTGCCGGAGACCCACAGTCTCCTTCCTCCAGTGCTTCCCAGCGCTGTTGACAACAGGTGTGGCCCAATGAGCGCACACACTCCCTCATTACTGCAGGGTTGGCACCAGAGGACATTTCCTGTGGAAGGAGCAGGCTTCCAGGAGCATGGACGAGCCACACTCAGAGCCAGAAAGGGCTCTGTGCTCTCCTTTTTAGGTCCAAAGGCCCCCGGCTCAACAAGCAGGTGCTCCTAATGCATGCAGAGGTCCCACAGGCAAGGCCAGGCTGGGCAGGGAGGCTGAGCCTGGTCTTGGAGCTGCAGCCAGCTGACTGATTAGGCTCTCTGATGGTGGTAAGTGGCTCGTCGTCATTAACTCAGCCAGATTAACTCGCTCAGCAGAAGCTGGAGAAGCTGCATGAGCCTGCCTTTCACGCAGCTTGATTTAAAGAGATTGAACTTGGAGGGCACAGAGAGGCAGGCTCCCAGAGGTGGGTCCCAGCCCTGGGATTAGTTGTCAGAAACCCCAAGGACAAAGAGAAGAACTTTTTACTCCTTTTAAAAATCGGACCAATGGTTCTGACCCTCCCTGAGCCGTCTTAGGGGCACAAGTAAGTTGTGCATTGAGCTCAGTGGAATTGCCTGCTCCGTGGTGGCCCTCTCCTCGCAGAAGCCTTCTGGATGTCACGTTGCTTTGGGAAGTCCACCCCTCCCGGGAGGCTCTTCTGTGCCAGGACTCGCTGGACATGGAAGAAGAGGGAGGAAGGTGGGAGGCAGAGCAGATTTCACAGAGGAGTGCCGTCTGTCAGGCCGCTGCATGATGACTCCAGGTGGAGCTGGTGGCAATAATGAAGTGGAAGAGAGCAAAGAGAAAAGACAGTGCACAGGTCTCCTAAGAATGTTCATGTGTCAGAAATTCAATTTGACTCTTCCACCACCATGGGACCTACAGATGTGGTTATGGAGATGTGAGGAATATATTTTGGGGGAGACCCTTTTTTTATCTCATTTCCAACACCTGCTTTAAGCTTCATGCCTTAGTTCAAGTGGGCCTGTTGCAGGAGTAAGACTCACCCCAACATCTCAGCCGTTTAGCAGAAGTTTGCATCCTGCTTGCACGAGAGCTCTGAGCAGCCTTTCAAATTGAGGAGTTTCTTCCACCAAGTCATTCAGAAACTCAGGTGGCTCTGTCCTTCAACTTGTGACTCCCATTCGGGCCTGAACATCTGCCTCCCAGTCAGCTGGACACAGAGCATGGAGCAGCATGTAAGAAATTCTCGAGATCTGACACTTCACCCCATCGCTCACCACAGACCACACCCACCAGGAGGGCTGTTGGGAGGAGGAGTCCCATTGTGCCAGGAAGCAAGGGGCACTGATCTTGGCACCTCCTTGCGGGCCTGCTGCGGTGGCACCCTCTGTTGTCCCAGGAGCTGAGGCTACAGCAGTGGGCAGCCCTTCCTCCTCACTCACAATCGTTTAGACTCCAGGGAAGGAAAAAGAAGGGCTAATGACTGATGATAAAATTAATTACATTTTTGATATGGGCTCTAAGGAGAAACTACAGGGCACTCTGAGAGCTGGCAGCTATCTCTAGGACAAGGTCAAGGGGAAGCACAGAAGGCTTCTGGGCACAAGTGACATTTGGCTGAAGTCAGGAAGGTCAGACAGGTTTGGCCACGCAGATGCTCAGAGGGCAACTTCCAGGAGAGAGAGGAGGCTTGTGTGAGGCACTGGCAGTTGGTGGAGAGAAGGGGAAGGATGGGAGAACGTGTGGGGACAAGACCTGAGACTCCTGTGCTGAGCCCCGAGGTCCCAGGTGTGTGAGCTCAGGGTAGCACTTTGTTCAGAGAGCGATGGCTTCCCTGTGACTGGTTTACCTTTCCCTCTGGTTTTCGGTCTTCTTGATTTCAGGCTTATTTAATAAAAGACAGCTCCTTGAAGTGGATGTTTGGTGGAGCTCAAGTTCCTCTTCTTCTGCTCTCCTGTGGACCCTCATTAGCATGCATGATGGAGCACATCTGAGGTCCCCAGCAGGCAGGCCCAGCCCACAGGAGACATCACTCCACGTAAATGACTCATTAATCACACTCTTGATTTTAATAACGTATACCATCTGGCTCAAGGTTGGCTTGTCTGTAATTTTACATTCATTTTAGAAATTTGATAATCAGTAAAATCACTGGTGGATTCCAAATTGATGACAATTTATTTCTTTTAGAAAACTTAGGAATCAAGATGTATTCCAGCTACTTCATAGAGGTGAAGTGAATTAGTTATGGTCTTTTTATCTAATCTTTTAGATCCCCAAGCCCATCATAATATTTCAGGATAATTTGTGGCTCAGAGGTGTCACCACCTTATTTTTAAAAAGTCACTTCTGGGGCTCTCCAGGATAGGGGCTGGCTTGTGATGTGTCTGTGCCCCTCCAAGTCAGAAGGCAGTTGTTTCCAAGGGTAGCTGGACCAGAAAGTGACTTTTTAACAGCAAGACCGCCCCCTGGTTGGCCCTGGAGTCCTATGACTCGGTGGGGTGTGAACCAAGTGAGGGCATACGGCTTCCATGGAGTCATTGCCCTCCTGATTGAGTAGATTGTTCCACAGGATAGATCACAGTCACTTACAAAGAGCCCTTCAGCTCACATGACAAAATGAGCCCGTGGTCTTGCTGCTAAAGGTTGTTCCCCACCAGGGCTTGTCTGTGGCTGGGCACAGTGCGTGTCTGAGCCTGGGATTCTGGGAATAGGCTTGCCAAACTTTTTAAGTGGTTTTACTTCCTTACCCCATCCACATACATAGCTGGGTGTGGCCAGTCTACTGGTGTATATTATAT
The DNA here is from genome assembly GCF_964194105.1 of Spermophilus citellus. NCBI lineage: Eukaryota > Metazoa > Chordata > Mammalia > Rodentia > Sciuridae > Spermophilus > Spermophilus citellus. Next base: position 2,122,673 of record NC_138196.1, read on the forward strand.
TGAAATAAATACACCCAAACCCACAGCACAGCAGAACCTAAGTCCTGGAATAGAAACAGGAAACATTTGCCTCATCACATTATTCAGAAAAATTGCCATTACATAGGGCTGGTGGGGTTGACTATTACCTGATAATAACAGAGAAATTCTGAGCATTTATAATGAGTAAATAGTTTTGCTTAGTGGGTTTTAATCATATAAATCATTGAAAAATAGTGTAAAAAATATTTATGGAGCATTTGTTATACACTAAGCAGATTTATCACCTACCTTAACCCCTATGATTAGCCTACAATGTAGGATTATTACTGTCCTAAAGACAAATGAAAACCATGTAGCCCAGAGCTTCCACACACCTCCCAGCCCAGGAAGGCAGGGACCAGTCCCATGCTGGGCTCCAAGCAAATGACTAACTGCTCATGCTCTAGATGAGGAACATATGCTGTCTGCCTCAGCTTCATCTGTCCATCATTTTGCATTATCTTTTTGAAATTTGTTTATCCATAAAACTATCCATGTAATCCTAATTAATGATAATTTCTTGTTGTGTGTTTGTGTGTGTGTGTGTGTGTGTGTGTGTGTGTGTGTGTTTCCTTTTGGAAAAGCTAGGAATCAAGACATAGTCCAGTGACAATAAGGTGGGAGATGAAAGGGGGAATGTGGGCTTCTTAATCTCAAACCCATCATAGATATTTCAGGATAATGAAGATTTATATAAGAAGATCCAGAGTGTGCCTTGCAATCTCTGCTACACCTAGGGTGTAACCAGCAGGAGCGTGGCTGTGCACCTCTATTCTGTAGCTGCCCCCAAAGCACCCTTAGTTGGCACTAACCTAAGATTTCATATACCATCTGAGAATCACCCTGTTTGAATAAGTTACTGCCCCCTGGAGACTCTAACCATGTAGACTTCAGCACAGAGAGAAATGTGTGTCCAGGAATCTAGTGTGAATATGTCAAGGAACTTTTTATTTTTCCTTTTGAAAGCAAAGGAGTTTCCTCTGCACAGGTCTCCTGGATTTTGTTCCTACACCTGCAGCCTGGGCTTGGCCTGGGATGGTCCTCTCTAGGCAGCCGCAAAAGGTCACCATTGCCCAACACATCTGCCACACCTGGGGCAGGTGTCCAGGAGATGGCTGAGCCTGAGAACCAGGCTAGCCTTTCAGAAGCCTCTTGGATGTGCTCACATCGACTCTCATAAGAAGGCCCTGCTCCCCACAAGACACCAGGGCCTCTGCACATGCCCTGTATCTGCTGACCTCACTCTAAGAAGACACTCCCTCCATGAGTTCTCTATTGGTGGTCTTTAACTCCCAGCTTAGGGAATCAGACTGAATTAGCTCTTTGTATTATTAACCAGAGGAGCACTTACATTTTCTGACATTTCTAATCTTGGAGCTCAGGGAATAGCACAGAGCATTTGCATGAAATTACCCCTCATTCTATCTATAGGCCTCGCTGCCAGCGTTTGTGAATTTGGCAGAAGCTGGCAGATCTCTCGGTTAATGTCTTTCTCTCCTGCCAGGCTCTTCAGAATGGGGTGCATTAAAGTGCCATGTGACAAAGAGCCGGATGGATCCTGGGATGTGGAGCCCAGGTGATGTTATTTGCATCCAATTAAAGAAGCAGGCATCAGTGGCATTGTTCACATGCATGACTCTAAATACCTTTTGGCTCATTAAGCCTTTGGATCAACTTTTGCAGGAGGCTGCTGGAGAGAACACAGGCAGGGCTGGGCACAGGTAGAGGGCAGCTTCCAGTTGGATCCCCCACCAGGCTGTTGGTCAATTGCATGCTTCCTTTTGGGCTCACTGCTAGGTTCCCAAGGAGGCCGGTTTGCTGCTTGGCCTGTTCCTGGCTCCACCCTTAGAGCCAGGGAGCTTGAGCTCGACTCCGGCTCAGGAATCTGTCTGGGTAGGTCCTACTCTTGGCCTTCTACCCTTTGTCTAGGACCTTCACACCCACCCCACCCTCAAGGTGCCCCAGGGGTTGGAAGGTAGTGTTGGTCACTCAGTTTTGATGTGGCAGGCTGCTCAAAGGAATGAGAGATGCCACAGAACACCAGCTCTCCTCCATGTGTTGCACAAAGGGCCAATTCACTGGGATCCCCTAAACAGGACTGGGGAAGGGAGGGCTACTAGCATCAGTTGTGAGCTCACCAAGGGAGGGGCTCAGAGGATGCTGTGGAAGTGTAGCATGCCCAGCATCATGCACCATATGCCGCGGGAAGAGAGCTTACCTTGGGCGGTCACTCTGGGTCACATCCAGGACTGAGAACCACTGTTCTAGATTTGGCTGTGACTTTGAAAGGGCACTTCACCTCTCGGGATCCCATTTTTGTCCAACTTCTAATGAGGGAACTGAGTCAGAGAAATCATTGATAGGGACTTTCTGGGCTGGACAAGGTCAGGAGGCACCTGGGAGCTCCCACAGGAAGGACACCCCGCTTCTGACAGAGCAGATTCCACTCTTCTTCATTTGTTTTCATCAAGAGAAGGTGAAGTAATAGTTTTGTTTTGTTTCTGAATAGGGTTTTGCTGTTCTTTAAAGAAGTGCAAAGCCCGAGGTCTGAATGCTGTTTCCTGTTCTAGGAATTCTGAGGCCCAGATTCTGAGAGACTTCAAGCTCAGTTCCAGCTGCAGACTCTGGCCCTCTGCACAGAGAGGGCCTCCTCACTCCTCACTGGGCACTGGCACTGTGGGCCTGTTCCTGGGGAGTGCACAGTGGGTGTTTCCAAGTCTCCATGTCCCTCACCCCCACTTAGGGGGAAGACTCCTCCTTTAGTCACTGCTTATTGGGGAATTAGGGGCCACATCCTACCCGGACAGTCCTGGGGCTTGTGAGAGGTGCTGGTCATTGGCATTTAAAACTGTCTCTCTTGCTGTCTTACACACACACACACACACACACACACACACACACACACACCTTATAGCATGGTGAATTACACTAAGTTTTTTAGATTGACATTTCTCAAATAGGGCTTTGTGAGTATCAGTAGGCAAACAAAACCTCCTTAGTTAGGTGAGAGCAAAGCCCAGGCTGCCTTTCCAGCACAGTAGGTGGCTCTCATGGTCTCTGCCTCCCTTGCTCTGTGTTTATGCCCACTGTCCCCTCCTCTATCAGGTCACGGGAAGGATCTGACTTGCTTCTAGCCAATAGAATACAGCATCTTCTTCACATGAGCCCTCCAACCAGGAACTTCCCTAGTTTCCTAGCCTCATAGACTCATGACTTCCAATAAGCAATGCTTTCACCCCTTTGTCCTGGTACCACAGGGCTCCTGCCTCGTGGGTTGGCTGTCTGCCCTCTCAGCATGGAAATCACCACTTCCTCATTCAAGTGTCATTTGTCACCCCCATTCTCATGTTTTTGGAAATGCAAAGTGGAAAAAAAAGACACTAGCCTAGTAGACAGTAATTTTGTGGGTCACAGTTCTGATAGGAAACACCTGCATCCATTGCCAGGTGTGTGGGCCTGCTGCTGTCACTCTCCCCCACGTACACATGCTGCTATGTGAAGTTCACTGGGCTTCTGGACTCCCTGAAGGTCATTCAGGAATCCTCACCTAGTCCTTGACCCCAGGATAAGTTCCTGCTCCAGGCTGTCAATTCTCTGGAGCTGGGTCTTCTATGTCACTATATTCCTAGCACCAAGGGCAGAGCCTGGCAGCATGTGAAACTTCAGTCTGTCTGAATTGAACTAAATTGGATGTGTGGTCTTGTCCTCAGGAGTCCTTCGGTTTCTTATGTTCCTCTTCTCATTCCTCAAAAACAAAATGTTCATCTCTGCTAATCAAATGACCATTAATTTTGAAACCATTGCCTAATGCTTGACCACATATAGGCTAGGTGACATCTTTCCTGCAAATTGATTGGTGAGAAAGTCCACGTGCAAGGCACCATGGGCTCCCAGGGGCTCCCCAGGGCTCCCATGGGCTCAGGGACTACAGCATTGGTGTCAGAAATCACCCTTGTTGTCTCCTATGGTGCAGGGTGACTTTCTGGCCAAGAGGCAGTGTTGACTTTGGATTTGAGTTTGCCCCTGATGGAGTTATTCACAGATGGCTAAGTTAAATGCAGCCTTCCTAGTGCTCAGACATGTCAGAGGCAGCTGAGCAAGTGGCCCATGAAATGGAGGCACCAGGAGCCTCTGGAAGCATCGCCAATGCATCACCCAGTGAAGTCATTGTGCCGCTCTATGGTAATGGTAATGAGCATTTCCAAGGGCAGTGTGGGGACTTTCCATCAACCTGTGAGAAGGCAGGGTGTGCAGGCATTGTGCGTCACGAGGGGAGGAAAACGGGCAATGGAAAGCTGCAAAAAAGAAAGAAAAAAGAAAGAAAGAAAATTTGGGTCTAGAGCCAAGAAGATACTTTCTGTGGAAAAGGGAGGAAAAAAAATTGCTCCACCCCTCCTGTCCAAATGAAAAAGCATTTAATTGAATGTTCTTTACAGAGGTGAAAAAATACCCTGTGGAGTTCCCAGGGTTTCATTATCCAATTGAGTTTGGTACCTCAAGTTTCAAAGACCATTCTCCTGAATGATTATTCTTATTTCCCTGTCAGTCTGCCCTGTGCTCAGCCAACCCCTGCTGGTCTGCATCATTTAAAAGTCAAAACCCTGGAAGTATTTTTATGCCCAATATAGTAACAGAGCAAACTCCAGTATCACTCATTTTATTCCGCACAGCCTCCTTCCCTGCGTCTGTTATGCAGATTACGGTGCTACTGAGAATGCTGGGGATCAACAGGCCTGCTCCCCAAACCCTTTCTTAATGCAGGAAGGCCTCCTGGGAAAGAGATTAGAAGGCTTAGTGATGGAGGCAGGCAGCAGACGACCCTCTCAGTTTCCTCTTGAAGTCAGCAAAGTGAGAAGCGTGGGGCATGGCTGGTGGCTCTGAGGGAGAGTTGCATGCATCAGGAGGCAGCAGGAGGGGCCTGGCTGGGTGACCGTGGCCTGGATGGACTCCTGCTGAAGCTCCTTTTGAGAGAGGGTGGCTACTGCTAGGGGAAAGCCTCCCCAAAGGGAACAGGGAAATAAGCTTCACCAGCTCCGTGAAATAAAAGACACTTTTGTTGTTCCTGGGCACATCTTAAATCAGGTTTAAATCATTTGAACATCCGTTTATTTACTTATTTATTTTGCCCTCCCTTGGGGAAACCTCTGGATGGGGCAGAGAATCATTTCAAATATTTCCCTTCAGAGGCAAGCTACTAGGTTAGCTGATAAACTGCATGAAAGATTTGTTTAAAAGTTTCACATCTGACCCTGGTAGCATCCGGCACATTTGGTTAATTTTAAAAAATACTTGTTGATCCTAAATCCAATTGTATTTTCTCAGAGGCTTAATTTCTCTTTGACTGAAATGAGTAGTTACGTTGTCACACCTAAGCAAACACCTTATAAATATAATACCCTTCAGCCTTAATATTTCAAATACTATAAAGCTGCTATGATATTTTATCTCTTTAAATTGTAGAATAATTTAAGCCATGTTTTCCTACCTCAGTTCCTTCAGGGTTGATGGTCCCGCCTGGCTCCCTCTGTCACAGAATATGCAAACCCCCACCTACCTCCCGCATTGGCACAAAACCATTTGTTTCTAAAATGATGCTGTGGGGTAGTCTAGGAGAACCCTTTGCCTCCTCCTTGGTGCCTGCGTTCTCCATTCCATTCTAAAGAGAAAGAGGCTGGCCTCCGAGTGAGCCAACGCTGCCCCCCTCCTCCACGCGGGCTCCTGGGCACTGTCTCCACAGGCTCTTACATCCCTTCACCAAACAGGCCTGGCAGCGCCTGCCTGCAGGTGAGTCCAGGTCTCTGTGTGGAGGTTTTAGCTTCTGAGCTGAGTGCTTTGGTTCAGGAACACTTCCTTGTCCCAGGGGACTAGAAGCCGAGGTCTTGAGCAAAGCCACCTGAGTGGCCCACTTCTGTGGGTGAATGTGAGTGAGTGCATCTTAGCATCCCCAGCAAGGAGAGGGATGGTGAGGTGAGAAGCTAGGCAGGTGGGAGTCATGCTGGGTCCTGAGGGGTCAGGAAACCTCAGATTGTCATCTCTACCTAATAATGATGACTGACGTATTTCATTCCCACTCGCTGGCCACCTGCCCTGCCTTGTTGAATAGGATGCTCAAACCAACTGTCTCAATTTTGTTCACAGTGTCCCCATTTCATAGGCAGGAAAGTAAAGGTGGAGGGAAGCCGTTAAACACCTCGCTAGGGGTTATACACTGGAATACAGGGAAGCAGAGACATGTACCTGAGCAGCTGATCGGTGAGCCTTCTTCCTTAACCACCGTTTGACCCCGTTCTTCATCAAGGTCCACCTCTGAGTTCCTGATGCCCAGAGAGAGTAAAGCACCTGTGGTTGTGAACTGGCCCCCTCCCTCTGCAGGTTTCATCTTGGCACCTGATGAGCTCATGGGCACAGACTAGGAAAGCGCCCCAATTCCTGGCTCTCTACCCCTCATGGACCTTGGGGACATGCTAACAGATTGTGTCCATTCTCTTAACACAGCAATAAATATCTCCTTCACTCACTCACTGGTCCATTCTATGGGTTTTCATTCAATGAAAACATGCAGAGCCTGACATTTCTCAGGAATGCTCTTAGACCTGAGAGAGGAACTGGTGAGGAAAATGGATGAACCTTTGCCCTCAAAGCACGTATGGTCTCAAACTACTGCCTGTAGGAGGTTGATTCTGACAACCTCCCTGAAGGACGGATGGTACTCTCTCCTTTTTACAAAGAAAGAAACCAAGGTTCTAGAAGGTGGAGTGGCTGGCCCATGGCAATACAGCTAAGGGGTAGGAAAGGCAGATGGACTCAATTCAAAACGACTCAAAGTTATGTTCAGGATGAAAATATTACAATGAAGCTCACTCTTATGTATAATTATAATGCACCAATTGAAAAATAGAAAACCCTGGCTCTTGACCTCTGCAGCATTCTCCACTGCCCTCTGTTGCTGTGTGGAGGGAACATGGATCCCTGGAAATACCATCTTACCTAAAATCAAGGCCAGGTACTGCTGGCAGTGCTCTTCATCCTAGAGCCCCCTTCCACTCCTCCCCAGGGGCGCTCCCAGAGGAGGGCACTAACTGCTCATTCAGGAGTTCATGGGACAACCAGATACTGAACCCCCGTTCTGGGCCACAACGTCTCCAGGAGCTGAGATTTTAGAAATGAGGATAGGTCCCCACCCTGGTGGGGTTTACATTCTAAGACCGCATTTCTCCATGTGGATTCCTCTTAGGAATTCTCTTTTCATTTCATACCTTTAATCTCTAGATCCTTTTGTGACACTTCAGCTTATAGGCATTCTGTACTTGATTCTGGGAGTGATATTGCAAATATTTGACACATGGCTCAATCAGAATGGAAACTGGCCCTCAGGGCTGCATGTTCCTTAAGCCTTCTGCTGTGACAAGTATTAGCCCCTACTTGCTAAATGATCAGGAGGTCGTGGAGATCACAGAAGAAGATGAAGCCTTGCACAGGTGAATCTGAGGGGTTTGCAGGAACAGCAGCCTTACCCTAGGGGCAGAAATATGTCCATGATTCTACAGTAGCTGTGCCTGCATGCTGGGGTGGACATTGGCCCTGCAGAGGTCACATGTAAGGCTTGCCCTCTCCACCTGCACTGGGTGCCCCCTAGGGTCAGGACCCCGTTGCCTTCCCTTCTGGCCCGAGCACCATGGATCTGATTCGCCCAGGACTGTGTACTCGGCATCAGCCTTCCTCATGGTTTTAAAAGTGGACCTTAAAGCTGAGCAAAGTACAGATGAGATAAATACCTAATATTTATGATAATGTTGCCAGTTTTTCCCACACATTCATGGGAAGGAGGGTGACTTTTCAGTTGCTACTGAGTAAGATTTACTATACAGTATGTGTCCCCATTGTGATCTGATAGAACCCAGGTTCCAGAGCCTCACGTGTACACAAGTCAGCAGAGAACTGGAAGTCAGAGTCCCTCCCTCCACCTCTGTGGATTAACACAAGAACCAAGCTCTACATCTTAGCATCCCAAGCAAGGAGAGGGACCGTGGGGTAAGCTGGATAATAAATGCAGAGCAAGGACAGCAGTTGCCACAGAAAGAGCATCACCGCCACATGCTACTTGGAACAGGGGGCCTTGCTGCTGCCAGGCCCTCGTCCATTCCAAGGACAGACATGACCAAGCGATCCCTGCACTCCAGGCCTCAGAAACTCTCATGGCTTCACTTCATGTGTCTGATCCATTGGCAGATTTGGATTAGCTCAAGAAACTAACTCTACTCACATCCATGTCAACACTGTTGCTCAGCTAGAAAATAAATATGCCTCCCCTACCCACCCAAAAGATTCCGATCATTTACCTGTTCAATCTATCCATTGTATAGATATGGGCGTATGTGCTAATTTGATTCAGTGTTCAGGATATGTCTGTCGTTTGGGTGAGAATCCAATGTATAGTGGTAAGTGGACATGCGAGCGCCCCTCCAGGGCAACAGGACCGTGAGTGTGTGGGTGTGCCCGCAGTAGTATGATAGGATTGCTTTCTATCCATTGCTGGACGGCACAGAGCCCACAGCCTTCCTAGAGCCCTTTGTAGCAGGTCCCCACTACCGGTTTGTGCTCAAGTTACCAAGAACACAGATCCTGTGTGCAGTGGTCTTGCTGGTCACCAGCATAGGTTTCGATGTGAGATATCACTGAACTGTCACAAAGTAATGAGACACTTTCCCCCAAGTAGATCTGAGTAGAGGAGATTTTCAGCTATAACAGAATCAACTGAGATGCCACGTCTTAACTGGCACCATGAAAGGAAGGTCTGGCACTTACTGGCTGTCTACCGGAAACCAGGCTCCCTGCAGTGCCATCTCATTCAGCCTGAATCATAACCCATGAGGTGGTTATCATCCTCTCTATTTTCAAATCTAGAAAACAAGAGCATTGAAGCAATTAGGTGTTTGGTAGGAACCATACGCCCGTAAGCTAATATTAGAACTCAGGTCTGATTTCAGCGCTCTTTACCCACCACCTAGAATATCCATGCACCCCATGAAAGCTCCTCCTTTCTCCCTGGACTTACTACTTCTTAAATTTGTAGCTCTGCTTTCAATACAGGATTCTTGAAATGGGATGATGACTTCTGGTTATTGCTTCCCAAACCTGATTTCAAAGGGAATCAAGATGTGAGGCCACAGGCTTCAGAGAGGGGTGTGCTGTAAATGCAGGCCAACCTTCTTAACAGGATGGTAATGTCTACATAACTCCAAACTGTTTCTAGAAGTTGCTTCCCTGCTCTAGGATAGGGGTTAGATGCACAAATGCCCAAAGGCATTGGGTGGTTACTGTAAATAAGGACCACACACTGACCTGTGGCTGGAGGCCAGAGGCGGGTTGGGGAAGCCAGGCTAGGCTGGACTCAGAAGCATGCTAGGGGGCAGTCCTCACTCATAAGGATTATTGCTAGTCCTCGGCCAGGCTCCAGCCAGGCCCCAGCAGGGAAAGCATGGCCCACTCCAGCTGAGTCACTGGAAGAACAGCTGTGTATAAAGAGGAGGGTGGGGAACTGTGTGCCCCAGCTCCACACTCCTGCTTCTCTCCCATTTCATGATGTTGTCCCACATTTGAGGTCAGGTGGGAAAGTGGAGGATGTGGACTGGGGTGTCAGAAAGAGTCCCAAGGTTGGCCAAAGTGTAAGAGCTGCATATGCGGCTTTATCCACATTGCTCAGTGTTTGATGAAGGGACTGCCTTTCACCTTATTTTCATTTCACTGTGGTTTACCCATGGAGGAAAGAGTTGCCTGTCAGGGGAGGCACCAGGCTGGTTAGGTGCATTCTGTCTTGGATAGTTGTGTATTAGGGTGTCTGACAGGCAATGTGGAATCTGATGTTAAAAGCCACAAAAGCAAACGAGTGGGGACACTGCTTGCCTGGAGCACCTAAAGCAACTGTTCACTGGGATCACTGGTAAAGGTCAAGGCTTCAGTGCAGGGGTCTGAGGATGGGGCCATTCGGTCTTGACATCTTGCCCCTTCATGTGGCTCTTATGTGCCATGTTCACACAGTTGTGGAGGACAGGAAGGGTGTGCCTGTCACTCCACAGTCCCCCACATTGCGTATCTAATTTTGGTGTTAGCATTCTTTAGATCTCCACTTAAAAGCCTTTTGTAGCTCCAACCTGAGGCAGGTGGTATTTCCCTAAGTCATTGTTCCTCCTTCCCCTTCTTCCTCCTCTTCCTCCTCATCATTAGAAGCAGCAGCAGCACATCTAACATGGGTCACCTTCACACTCACCTGAATCACCTCCATGCCAACAGTAACCTCTGAGGTGAGCACAGTTTGGACTTTCATTTCTCAGAAGAAACTGAGGTCTGGAGAGATGAGGTCATTGTCCCCAGGAAGCAGAGTGTTTAGAACTTGGCAGAGGTGGGATCCAACCTAGGCTATCTGCCACCAGAGACCTCACTAACTGTTACAGTTCGTGCATCTTAGGACTATTCAAACCCAGCAAATCCACTTGACAACGGTGGGTGGATAGGGAGATGTATGGCCAGTGGAAAATCTGTCCCCCTCATGGGGTTTGGCAAGTGGATGATACAGAGCAGTAGCCGTGGCACTTAGAGGTAGCACCAGACAGTGAGCAGGGAAAAGTCAAATGCATGTTAGTCTTTGTTGCTCAGCTCAGTTGCTTACACGTAATTCATTTGTAAATTGATACTAATGAAAGTTGGTCTTGAAATATTGTATACAGCCCAAATTAGGAGCTTGGCACCAAATCTCCACTTGGACCACAAAACACCTATTGATGCCAAATGAAAGGCTGGAGTCATTTACCATAGGATGGGCTTTTAACCAGAATGTAGAGATGCATTTGGTGGTTTGCTATGAAAGCTCATTAGCTCATGGAAGTAGCTTGTGAAGGGGCTGCTCTCAGGGTAAACACATCACTTTGGTCTTTTTTTTCCGACATTACTGATTTCACCTTGTAATAAAGGGGGAATAAATGGAAAACTCTTGTTCAGTATTAATTAATTCGGACCCATTTATTTCCATCAGTGACTTCTGAGAGTGAGTTTGGTACATTTTCCCACATTCAGCCTCTGATTCAGAGTGAGGTTTTGTTTTTATAATGAACAGAGACTTTTTCAAATAGAAAAAAATACTTGTTTTGTGATTTGGGGAAAAATTGTGGCTACTGTGTTTGATTTTCTAAATTGAAATCTGCACAAACAGTCGATTTTTTATTTCAGTATATGCCTCTGTCTACCTCTTGATGTTATGGATTTTGGCTTTATGGCAACCCACTACCAAGCTTCCAGCTGTCACAATTTATTGGTTCCTAAGTAGGAACAAAGAAACCACTGCATTATCATGACATCCTGACACAAGCACACAGCATCTTTTCTAAGCCAATGTGGAACCCAGATCTGCCCATTGCACTAAATGAAACTGTCCCTTGGCTTTGGTGGGTCTGGTTAGTGCCATTGTGATTAAAAGATGTGCAGACTCTGGTTGATTGTTAACTATTGTATATTTGTCTATCTTATCACTAATAATTTTCTAGAGATTGCTTTTCATTTATGTGTTTATTTTGGGTTATCCAAATAGGAAATTATGCCCAACAGTGCTTCATTGTTGAATGGGGAAGTTGACTCTCATTCAGTGAGCAAGGTCTGTTTTAAAACTATGATTGACTGTCTTGTATCAAGGAGAGACCAAACCAGAGGTTCCAGGTTCCGTCTCTGCTTAACTTCTTCGCTTCCCTCAATTGCTGACCCAGAATCCACACCTACCACAGCCATCTAAAGGCAAGTGGCAGCTATTCATTATGAAATGGAGTTCCCAAATGGTACCCAAATCCTAAATAAGTTCTTTATCAGGGATCCATGGAGAAGAGATGAAGGTATGGGCTTTAGGAAGCTCATCAGCTACCTGGTGTGTGAAACAGAGCTTCAGGTAGGAACACACTTCACAAAAGTGTTATCAGCTAACAAATGACCCAGAATGGTTAAGGTTATTAATCTTGGGTCATTCTTCTAAGTAATGAGTTAGGGTTAGTTACACATGAGTTGGTCTTAGCTACATTTATTTACATACTGCTTGTTCTTGGTCATACCAGTCAACTACTGTGTGTCTCATGATAGTAAAGAGAAAGAAGGTTTGCTTTAAAACCCAAAGGAATATTGATCCTGTGCAAATTAAAGTTGGTTCTGAGATTTAGGAGACTCAGATGAAAAACCAGGAGTCATGTTTGGTTATTAGACTCATTTGCAGTCAACATTCAATTATTTAAATACAGCATATGCATTTTCACTAATCTTAAAAAAAATCCCTTTTTCTTATTTTGACTCCATTTAGCACATTTTGTACCACTAAGCAAGGGGAAAAGGACCTGGAGCTCTCGAAACTCCAAAGTAGCATAGTTAGTCGTTGGTGGTCCTTATTGAGAAAGATGAAGAACCACATTTAAAAATTTTAAATTCAGTCTCTCCGGAGATTTCAGTACCTAGAAACCAGGGTATGTTGGGTCTGTTCTAAAGAAACAGCAAGCGCTCAGTCCCGCCCTGTTCCCTAAGCACTCAGACTCACCTTCACCCCACAAAGTGTATCTATTTGTGAATCACTGGTTCCCTTCCACCTCTTTCCAATGAACCCAGCTGATGAATTTGTGAATCACTGCCCCGTGGTATGTCCTTCTCTGATCTCCTGCTTGATTCTCTAACTCCTGTGGTCTCAAATGCTTTGAGGACAAACCCTGTCCAGGCCACCCCATCTCCAGCCCCCTCTAGCTTTGTGCTGTCACTCAGGAACCTCTCTGCCCGCTGACTTCCTATTAGCCAGCAGCAGTCAGATTCAGCCCTTGTTCACAGAAGTCACCAAGGGCAGCCAAGGTCAAGAACAGCAAGGCGCTGCTGGGGCTGAGTCCAGGTGACGGGAGGAGGCAGGTGTGGATTCTGGGTCAGCAATTGAGGGAAGCGAAGAAGTTAAGCAGAGACGGAACCTGGAACCTCTGGTTTGGTCTCTCCTCTTAACCCACGTGTAGCATACAAAATGATCCCAAGTAGTTTCAATCTTTGCCCAGAATCTTCTGACAGTTCTAGAACATTGACAGTACAGAGGTATATAGATTAGGAGAAGGAAGTGTTGTAAAAGTTTGTTGCCCACATTTGTGCCCCCTCTTGGTGACCTCGTTCCTGTCCCCAAGAGAAGATGCCTGCGGAAGGATCTAGATACCTGTCATTTATTTGTAAGTTATTGTAGGAAACTCCAGTAAGGGAGTGGGACCTGAGACAGGAAGTGAATGAAAGGTGCACATGAACAGATACGTCACACCTTGGGCAAGCAGGGCCCAGTTCCCCTGAGAACTTGTGGTAGACTGAGACAGAGACCTTCTCAACATTGTGTCACTCAAGGGGCATCTATCAACCATGTCCCCTGGTGGTTGCATGAGGGTGGGGCAGGTGAACCGTGGTTCAATGGACATGAAGTTCAATCATGAAAGAGGAAAAAGTTCTGCAGAGTCTCCATACAGCACAGTGCCTTCTTCCCTAAGGCTGAATGATACCCCGTGGTGTGTGCATATGCCACATTTCCTTCACTTTTTTTTTTGATACTGGGGATTGAACCCAGAGGCCTTAACCACTGAGCCACATCCCCAGCCTTTTAAAACAATATTTTAGCAAGACTGTATTGTGCACTGAAAAGCTAGAGTGTAGGACACATGTTAGGGTTCCCCAATACACACATGTGCACACACACACATACACTGATACACGAAGACACACAAGGAAACTTGTGGAAGCAATGAATGTCTATTGTGGTAATGGTACCCTGGGAAGTGTACCTATGTGAAACTCGTCACATTATATGCATTAAACGTGTAGTTCTTATTGTGTATCTATTATACCTCAACAAAACAGTTGAAAAACGAAGGAAGCCACTTGGGTTTCATATTATCAGATATGATGGCAGGGATGCCATCCCGTGAGCTAGAGCTGGTTGGTCAGGCTTTGCGAAAACTTCATTTGAGGATTGATTGAGAGGGTCTGATGTCAGATCATCATAGATGTGGATCCTAGTTCTGCTTCATGAACCTCTCTCTATTTCCTTATATGAAAAATAGTGGTTTCAACATGTGCCTTACAGGATTCATTTGTGGATTAGGAGACACTGTATATACAAACCACCTGTCCAGTGCAGGGCAGGGTGGATACTCAGTATTTGGGATCATTCTCCCTGTTTCTTCCTCCCTCCGTGTATAGTATAGGCCAAATGACTGAACAGGACTCATCAGAAACAGTATCCAGTGGAGAATAGACCATAAGGATGGATGGCCATCTGCGTGGCTTAGGCTGAAGAAGCGGTATGTGGTAGTCACATTAAGAAATTCAGAGAAATAACCTGTGGCCATCAGGATGTTCACAAACTCCTGAGATTCAGTTTCCCACCTCAAATAATCTGCATTACATTCCCATTATAAGCAGAATTACCCACAGTTAATTATTTAGAAGATATCCAAGGATGGTGCTCCCTCCTGATCCATCTTTGCTCATCGGGAGACCTAAAGGAGAAACACGGCACACAGCACAGGTACCATCAAGGCCCCTAAGCATTTGTTGTAGCAGAAGAGGGCAGACTTGCTTCTACTTTCCTGGGGTCTCACAGTGGAAGGCCTTTACCTTCTTGCTCAGCCACCATTTCTGGGTCTCCTTCTCCACATTGGGACCAATTCTGAGAGCTATTGGTAGGGAGATAGGCCTTACAACCCAGGGGGCGGGGAGTAGGCACAGAAGAGAGAGTTGATTTGATTGTAAAGCTTATTGGAGACGCTGAAGAACACAGTGAGTGATTTGTGTGGCGTTTTGGCCTTTCTTTTCATTTGGTGATTAAATCCAAAGCTGTCCAGAGCCAGTCCCTGGCTTATCTCAGCTATGCAGCGTGGAAAGGGCCAGTTCAAGTGGTAAGGAAAAGATCTATGACACCAAAACTAGCAAAATGCCAGAAATGTGTGTTTGGGCAGAATAGCAAATGTAGTTCTGGGGGCCTGCATGTACCTTGGGGCCAGGGCCAAGGGCCAAGGGCGATGACAGGTAGCTGCAATGAGAGGTGCCCCCAAACAAATGATGAGCTGGGATGCCATCCCGTGAGCCAGAGCCAGTTGGTCAGGCTTTGCGAAAACTTCATTTGGGGATTGACTGTGGGTCTAATTTGGAAATTTTGCCATCACTTGGTGGTTTCTGAAAGTGTTCTGCTGGTGGAGGTCTTGGGAGAGTCGAGTTCTTTCTTGGTGGCACAGCTTTTCCCATCTGTCACAGTGTGCTGAGCTGGCAGAGATGAAGAAGGGTGTAGGGGGACTAACCTGCCGCTAACCCTGGTGTATGATTACGACAGCTCCGTTGTCTAACATGGCCTGGACTTTGCCACTTTGACTATCCTCTCTACCAGAAACTTCAGCTAAGTCCTGGGTTCCGAGTCACCTGCACTGGGCTCACAGGACCCCTGGCGGATGTGGGACCCTGATATGCAGTAGGATGTTAGTGAACTTGTCTGGTCTTTGGTCTTCTCTTCCTTCAAACTCAAGGGCACCTCAAGTCTGTCAGCTCACTCTTCCTGCTTTAGCCCCTTTACAAAGTGCATGGGGACCTGTTTCCTCCTGGCTGAACAGGGCTTGGAGATGTATCACTGAGAGAAGACACCACATTGTCCCTTGGCAAGGAGCCATTGGCACACCCCCTTTTACGTACTTCCAATCCAGGGAGTCTGCATCTGCACTCTAGGAGGGGTGCCCTGGACCTACCCCATTCTTTCTTATCTACCATTGAAAACACAACACTTATGCCAAGACTCCTTCAAGATTTAGGATTTAAAATGTAAAAAGTTGGGCTCTTACAGAATAATGATTTCAAAACCCAGAAAATAGGATTTTTAAATTCTTAAGTCTTTATTTTTGACCCATCTCTTCCTTTTGGCAACACTTTCCCTTTCCTGAGACAATCAATGATAAGAAGTGGAGGAAAAGAGGAAACTTAAGGGGGAATGTCATTTTCATTCCATTCCTGCCCCAAACTTCAGACTGCAGATTGCAGCCTTGGGTGCATAATGGTGTTTTGTTGTTGTTTTGTTCCTTTTTCTCCCTGGAGCAGAGCTGGATCCCATGTGCTCTCAGGCAGGGAGGGATGGAGACTGCTCCCCGTTGTTGGAGCTCACCTGCGACTGTGATGAGGGGAATGTGGTTGAGTTCTCCTGCAGTGAGGTTTCAGGTCCACAGAGACCCAAGGCTTTCACTCTGCCATAGTAAAGAAACACAGGGATGCAGAGATAAGGTGAAATTTGCAACAATAATACCATCTTCGAGGACTGATCAGGTGTGGGTGGAGCTGTCATCAGAAGAGTGACATCCAAGATGTCTGGAGGTGGCAGAGGAAGGGCTGATTTGGAGAGTTTTCAGTCTAAATGACACACAGCTCCTTGGCTCTCAGCATTATCTTGCATTTGGAACCATGCCCTTTTATTTGTTTACACAAAAGACTTAAATTGCTCTTACTGACAACACACATTTCCAGATTTATCTCATCAACATTCCAAATGTTACATAAAAATGCAGCATTTGGCAAGATTATTAAGTAACCTGCTATATAGATGCTTTTATTTGTCTTAATCCTTTTGAACAAACAACCTTTCATTATTTTTGCCCCAAAGAAAAAAAGGAACTGAAATTTTGTGATTGTTTCTCCAGGAGGTATAAAATAGGGTACTTGTTGACCAGGGAAATAAGATCCTTCTCTGTAGCAGCTGAGGTGGTGTAACTGATGGGGAGAGGTTTGGGGGCTAGGAATGGAGGAGTGAAGGAATGGAGGATTCTGAGGTCAAGGGCAGGGGTCAGAGGACCAAGAGTCCAGCTGGAGTGGGTGAGAGATGATGATACAGAGGAGACAGGGCACAGCCACCCAGGGAAACATGGTGCCAAGACTTGAGTTCTGGTCCTGAGGCTGGGAGGTAAGCCATGGATTCTGCAGCCTGCAGCCCTTCCTGCAGGCTCCCGGACAACCCCTCAGCTAATGGTGTCTGAGTGCTTGGGGAGAAAAGGGGCTTCCTGTATCTAACAAAATGTGAAAGGAACAATTGATCCCCCAATTTGACACCCCTAAAAGCCACCATGGAGTATTTTTGTATATGAAGAAAAATGACTAAAGGGTAAATATTTGCAACCCACAGAAATAATTATTGAGGAATTTTTTTAAACAAATTTCATTTAGTTTCTTCTAAACTTGAGACTTCATTCCCAACAATATCTCAGGGCATTTTCAAACTGTGTTCTTTTCCTTAAAATAATCAAAGAGAATTGCTTATTATCCAAGGTCAACTTATTAACTGCAGACAGAATATTCTCCAATTATCATGTCTCTTGAATTCAGTTCTTACTGAGCTCTAGGCAAGGAACAAAATGAGGAAGAGAGGAAAGAATGTAGCAAAACTCTCAGGCCAGTTTGGTCTCCAGCTAACTAGCTCAGTGACCCTGAGCAAACCCTCTGACCTTTCTGCGTATGTTTTCTCATTTGCAAAATGAAATGAGATGGGTAATTACAATAGCCCTTCTTTCTGCTCTTCCCAAGTTTTAGAACTGCTAAATTATCTCATGCATGAAATGATATTTGTACGCCCTCTTTGAAATAATGGAGTTCATTTGCTGGGATCTCTAGCTTGCTGTATTTCTGTTAAACAAGATCTAATGGCCTTTGATATCTTCCTGACTCCTTTCTAGGGAGTTACAGATGTAATATCATTTGATTTTTGTGGAGATACTTGGTCAAGATTGACTTGATGCCTTCTGCTTTTCTACTGTATTCTCAGAGCATCTCAGACAAGCAAAAGATGACAGAAAGATTGGCAGGAAGAGGGTTTGGATACAAGCTTTTTGAGAAAAGCAACCAAAAAAATGCTCCTTCTCCATCCTTAAGAGTATTGAAATATTTTTTGGCAAGGTGATGTTAGAAAGATGACCAAGAAAAGCTTTGAGGATCTGCTGAGGACTGTAGTGTGCTGAGCATGGGTTGGGCTCTTTTACCAGAATGAGGATGTGTATCCCTACTTTGTAGACAATGAGATCAACATAAAAAGAGGTTCAGGAATTTAAGCCAGAGGGCATCTATAACTTAAATAGTCTCAAAAAAGGCTTCTTAACCTCCTCTACCTGTTTCTCCTCTCATCTTTAGAAGTGGGGACATTATCATTCCATACAGCAATGCACATCTTCTCTTGTTACTTCACGTGTGTAGCAGTCAGCCTTCTGTTGCTGTGACAGAACACTTGAGAGAATCAACTTAGAGGAAGATACATTCATTTTGGTTCCCAGTGTCAGAGGTTTCAGTGATGGTCCCTTCCACTTCTGGGGCCTGTGGTGAGGCAGGCATCATGGAGGAGAGCACATGCTGGAGCAGAGCTGTTCACCTCATGGTAGAAGGGGAGGAGAGAGAGAGAGAGAGGAAGGGAGACCAGGGAGAAGATACAGTCCCCAAGGGTTCACTTCCAGTGACTCATGCTTCTAACTAGGTCCTGCTTCCTAGAGTTTCCACCACCTCCTATGAGTCCATTGAACTGTGATGTCATCAGCGGATGAGGTTACAGTCCTCAAGATCCCATCACTACCCCCAAACCCCCTCTGAACATTGCTGCATGTTCTAAGGAACTCAGCCTTTAACACAGGAGACTTTGGGTGACGTTTCATATTGAAAACCTAATAATGTGGAAATGTCCCCTCACTTTACCTGCTGTGCCATGTACATAGTGTAATCTGCCATAAATTAATTATTTAACCTCTTCCCTGCTGGTTAAATATAACCCTATAGAGTATCCTTTGATCACATATAGGAGTGGTTTAGTTTTTCTAATTGGATGCAAAAAAGTAAGCTTGCCTCTCTAGATATGTGGATATGTATAAACCTGTTATGTGTGTATGTGCACATACATATATGGATTTTTTAAGATTCTGCCAAATTATCCTTCTAAACGGCTATGCCAAATTACACTCTCTACCTCCAGCGTAGTATGAAAATGTTTCCCCATACTGTCACCAATGCTTAACGTCATGAAAATTTAAGCATTTGCCAAGCTATTTTATATATATTTATGCACCTCTCATCCCGAGGGGCTCAAGGGAACTGCGTCACAGGATCACAATAGGAAAAGCAGAGCAGGCTGCCCTTGTCCTACACCTTGCAGGAAGGTTTTTTCCTGCTGAGAGTGCCTTAGGGCCACTGGCCTTGGAGGCCCTAGAGAGGAGGGGTGGTTAGATCACATTATCATTATGAGTTCACCTGGGGGCTGTAAAGGAGGCTGAGCAGCCTCTTTAAGCGTGTAAGTGATGACACTCAAATCTATCAGAATACCAACCCTGAAATCAGGCCTGAATTTACAACCATAATATCTATCTTTGGATTTGGTTTTATGTTTTTACCATTGATTTATATATGCACCTTCCTTAGCATCCCATATCTCAAGCAACATAAATGTATTAAAGTAATGGAATTTAGCAAATATGTTATGGTTACCATCTTTGTTCCCAAGAGGGAATTTGGAAATCTGACAAATATTATAGCTTTCATTTTCAAGACCCATTTTCTGAGCAGTTTCACTAACAAGTCTCCTGATTTACCACACCATTAACAAAAATAATTCATTCTGGACAGCGGTAAAAGGAGTGGATTAGCACAATTTACAGCTTCCTCAAGATACATATAAGGTGACTGTTGAGAAAAAAAGGGACAGATTTTTGATTAACTGATCCATCGACTTGCTTTTAGGACATCTGAGTTCATTCTCCATGAGCCCATCTATTAAGGATGGTGTCCCTCAGAGAGGAAGCTTGCCATTGCCTGGTGTCCCAGCTCCAGCCCGTGTTGGCTGGTGGTTAATTAGAAAGGACTTGGTTGCTGACAGCCCTGCCTCACTGATTGAAAGGAAACTTTCCACTTCAGGCTGAGGAAGTGGCATCTATTTTCCTCTCTTTAAAGGAAACATTACCCAGGGATAGCCTTTTAGGTCCAGGGTGCCCATGCACACAGATCAAGAAAACAAGAGCCTATGGGTAAGCAGGGGACAGGATGGGCGACGGCCAAGGACAGCAGCCCATTAGCCAAAACCCACAAGGAGGAAAGGGGAAGGAAAGTAGAAAACCCTGGAGGAAGGAAGATGTGCAGTTATGGGTGAAGTGTGGGGGGGTTTCCTCCAATCGCTACAAACAAGAGGGCCTTGAAGTGTTGGGACACCCAGCCAAAAGGTGCTCTGTGGCTGGAAAGGAAGTGCCTCATGGGGCGAAGTTTCCTCTCTCTAGTGGGGTGAGTAATGAGGCCATGGGTGGGGGTGGTGGGCTCCAGCCAGCAACTCTGAGATGTGATCCCCAGCTCCAGGGCTGGTTCTGCAACCAGCAGAGATGACCAGCAGAGTGAGGGGTACACCTTCTCCAGGAGAGGTGGGTGAGCTTTGGTTGTGAAAAGCAGGAGCGAGAAGCCTGGCTGTGGGGAGCCTTGTTGGTCCCCGGAAGGGTTTCAGTTTTACCCTTAGAGCAGCAGGAGCCAGTAACATGATTCGAGTGTGTGTGTGTGTGTGTGTGTGTGTGTGTGTGTGTGTAGGAGGCAGTTATTGGGAGATGGTAACAACAGCCTCAATTAAATTTCTCTTTGCAACTATTATTCCTAGAGGGCCTAGTGTTCTTATTTATTCTATTTTATTTTTTGGTGTGTGTGTGTCTGTGTGTGTGTGTGTGTGTGTGTGCACGCGCATGTGCACCATGAACCCTTCTGTCAGTCTGGAGAATCTTGTGGACAACAACTCATCAGATCCTATTTTTAGAAGCACAGATTAAAATACTTAGATTTGTGGTGGGCCCCACTTGTACTTTACTATATATATTTTATAATTTTATAAAAATAATAGAGAATCGTCTGTGATAGAATAATATGTACACATAGGTATGTTGGAGCATGCTCATTCTTACCAGCTTGGAAAAGTCGATTGTGTGACTTTCTTTCCAAATTCCTATTGAGTGACACTACAGTGAGAGCTTGAATGCAGATACTGTGAGAGCATTTACACCATGGAAATTGGCAAACACTGAAAATCACGACTCTTCCTCCAAGGGTCAGTTGTTAAATATTTACCAATACACACTGCATTTAGCAATACCTTAAATAGCATATTCTGATGAAGTACTGATGAGTGCAAATAGCGTTCAAGGATTTTGCAGCAACGGTGATCTAATATAATAACTTTTGTTTTTATAATTGGTGACAAACACAAGTATTGCTAATACCACTCTGATTTGTTGTCTACATCCATAAAGGAGATGTGACATTTAAAATTAAATGCAAATACAGGTACATTTTCTCCATTTCAAGGGCTCTTGAACTACAGTGTTGAAAATATGGGAAAGAACTGGGGAGTGAGGGCCAGGTAGTAGGTTGCAGCAAAGTTCCAAGCCATCCTGGAAGCTCCTCTTCAAGTAAGGGAGGGAGAGATGTACGTGGAACTAGAGATAGTTAGCAGGTAAAGCCTGTGTGGATCAGGGATGTGGAACTATAGAGGTCAGGGAGGTTCCCAGAGTGGCTCCCAGGGTTTTGGCTGACACCACTGGATTTATTTTATTTTTTTTTTTTTATGAGGGCATAGAAAGGATTGTAACTGCAGCAAGAATCCTTCAAGTTATCCTTTTTTTTATTGGTTGTTCACAACATTACAAAGCTCTTGACATATCATATTTCAAACATTAGAATCAAGTGGGTTATGAACTCCCATTTTTACCCCAAATACAGATTGCAGAATCACATCCGTTACACATCCACATTTTTACATACTGCCATATTAGTGACTGTTGTATTCTGCTACCTTTCCTATCCTCTACTATCCCCCCTCCCCTCCCCTCCCATCTTCTCTCTCTACCCCGTCTACTGTAATTCATTTCCCTCCATGTTTGTTATCCCATTCCCCTCACAACCTCTTATATGTAATTTTGTATAACAATGAGGGTCTCCCTCCATTTCCATGCAATTTCCCTTTTCTCTCCCTTTCCCTCCCACCTCATGTCTCTGTTTAATGTTAATCTTTTCTTCCTGCTCTTCCTCCCTGTTCTGTTCTTAGTTGCTCTCATTATATCAAAGAAGACATTTGGTATTTGTTTTTTAGGGATTGGCTAGCTTCACTGAGCATAATCTGCTCTAGTGCCATCCATTTCCCTACAAATTCCCTGATTTTGTCATTTTTTAGACACCACTGGATTTAATGGGGATGGGAAAGGCATCTTTGTTGTGTTTTGTGTCTTGGAAATTCATGGGGTCACTTTTGCCCCATTTCATTTTCTTAGGAAGTTACAAGGCTCTCCTGGCCTCGAGGGTTGGCAGAACTAGACTTTCTGTGGTCTCCTGCTAGTGAGGAAGAGGGGTGGATGGAAGCAACACTGGGCCTAGGTGCTGCTGTGGCCATCTCTGGAATAATCTGACCCAGTCATGAGAAGTGTAGAGTAAGACTGCGGAGACAGGAGGAAAAATCAGAGTTTAAAAATGAACCTTGTTTCATGAATAGAAAACAAAACTAATAAGAAGGCAGGTCTGAAATTGAAAAATCAGATAAACAATCAAACTTACTCTGTGCTCAGATGACTGCATAACCCCCAAGAGAAACCACCCCCAGAAACTTTAAAGCACAGTAATTTGACTGCATCCATTTGCAAAATGTACCTTAGAGAGAATTCAAGAAAATAAATAAATAAAAACAAAAACCTGCAAAAAGGAATCTTCACCTGTTCTTACTACCCGAGTTGGTGAAGGTAGCGTTGTATTGTTACTGCCATCCCTGTGTGTATCAAAAGGCAAAGCAAATGAGTAATTATGCTAATCTCAAGTAGAATTAGAATTTTGAGGTGTGGGAGGAAGAAGATACAGGCATTAGATCATTAAGTTAATTTAAAAATGCTAAAGAATTGGAAATGAGATTATCGATATGAATTCATTATATATTTTATCTCTAAAATTCATATATTCTATCTCTGCCTACTAAAATAGCCTAGAAACATTAGCAATGAGCTTCCTTTGCAAATAGATAATGGTTTCTATTTACATTTCCCAGCAAAAGAAACCGAACTGCCACAGGAAAATGGTTGATTTCATGTCTGGGGCAGGAAATATAGAAGATAAATTTGTAAAGTCTTGTCCTAGTAAAAAGTAGAAAGGTTGCACTGAGGGTGTAGCTCAGCATAGAGTGATTGTCTAGCCTGTGTAAGGCCCTGAGTCCTATCCCCTGACCCATCAAAAAATAAGTAAGTAAATAAATAAATAAGTTATCTGAAATGATTAGGGTCATGTCATAGCAGTAGGCCACAGATGAGACAATATGAGCCTTAAAACAACAGTAATAATTTCAATACAGTAAAACACATATGTTTAAATCCATAAGTTCACAATGATAGGGAAAATCAAAATTATCTATTGGTTATCTTTCAAAGTTGACAGAGGCTAACTTGTGATTGTAAAACTTGAAGAGATAGAAGCAGACCCCCATCTGCCTTTCCCTTAATCGTTCCATGAGGAGAACAAGAAATGACAGAGAGGGACAGTCCTCAATTCATGGATCTAGGGCTGACCATCCATGGCTGTGAGCCCCACATGGAGAGTCAGACATCTGTCCCACCTGAAGAGAGCTCACAGCCTACCTGGCCTAGAGCCCAAACTACCAGACATGACTCGGATCAGGCCTCCAGGTATCAGATCCTACCTGTGGACGACTCAGAGAACAGCTAACATGACAAACGACCCTTGCCATGATGACAACCCAGATTATGCAACAAAAGGTTGAAAACAAACAAAGAAGCAAACGATTTGAACAGAAGGCTCTACAAATTAAAAAAGAAACATTAACAGGCATATTGATTATAATGTTTGGTTCTCATTTGAAGTTATTCATTAAGAAATTCTTGTTATTTTTGCTCAGATGTGGTATGTATTGCTGTTGAAAAACAGAGCTTGTCTTTACAGATACTTTATAAACATTTAGAGATGAGATGATATCTGGGGTTTGCTAAAGGAGCTGGGGTTCATGGGTGCTCAGAAGAAGCAGGAGCAGCCACAAGTTAAATGCTGAGCTCGAGCAATGGGAGAAGCTCGCTGTAGGACCCTTTCCATTTTTGTTTCTTTGGAATTTTTTGATATTGAAAATTTAGCAAAAATAGTAACAATTAACAGAGATAAAGGACTTTCTTGTTTTTCAAAGGGCTTTCTAGCCATGATTTTAACCAGTGAATATCAGAAAATGGTCAGTACAGGTGCATCCCAGCTTACCCTTCCAGGGACATGAGATGCCCCAGCAACTTGGCTGCCCTCTGAGGCTGTGCCCACACCTGACTTCATCAGGAAGACACCAGGAGCCTCTTGGTATTATACCATCTTCAAATGATGCTCACTCTAGGAAGAAAGGACCTCATTTCTTTTTTCCCTATTTGATGCTTCAAAAAACAAAAATGAAAGAAAAACTTCTCATTAGCTGGGAAGGGTTCTTGATCCAATTTTGAATTCAGTGACCAGTGAGGACCCAAATCTCCTTGGCCTATTTCTGCTAGATCTAACCAATTTTAACAAATATTTTGAGATGCTTTGTCTGCTAAAGGAGAGGTTATTCTGATTCTGAATTACTTTGCTATAAATAGCTATATGAGAGCCAAATGAAACCCTGAAATCAGAGGGTTGCTTTTGCATGGAGTCAGACTATTTTAGGACCGCGGGGCAGGAGGCTTCAATTGCCCGAGTCAACATTCTGATTTTAGCAATGAATGATGACGAGGATGTAAAATGGTTGTATGGTTTTTATTTTCTACCTACAATCTCAAATTCAATCCTCAACTTGAAGCATTGATAAAATTTTAAACATTTCAGTAAATTTAAATTGTTTGAATCTGCACGTGATCTGAATTCCTATCATTTTAAAAAGTTCTTCTATTATATGTATGTATATTAAAAAAGTCCTCCAAAAAAGTTAATTTACCTCGCTCTTCTCAGGACTAGAATCCCAATCACTTCCAGACTGAAGCACTTACGGGGGAAGGAAAAAAGGCAGAGTGCTCCCATAATTTTAAATTGCTTCGTACAATGAGGAGTGCCTGTAAATGACACAGTGTGGCAACCGGTTACATAAGCTTTTTTGATTTGTAAGTAACTTAGTGGTTCGGCTGATGAAATAGTTTGACAGGTGCCTCTGATAATGCAAAGAGTGAGTGACACATCTCCATGACCACAGGGAACTTGCAGTAGGTTTTCAAGTTTCAACAGCTGGAGAAGGTGGGGGAGATTGTGGTTGGCTCCCAGGGGACTTGGGGAAGGTACTAAGGCTGCAGAGTTGAACTAATTACAGAAAATGCCACGTGGCTGGCTTTGGACTAATTCATAGAGCCCCTGGCCTGTTCTGCTTACCCTCTGCCTGGTGATAAAATTGGGGTTCTATCTAGGTGGATACAGTTGGCTTATATCTCAGCCGGGCAGGACAGCTTCCGCCTGGATTTGTTGGTACTCATTTATTTAAAAAAGAAGGAAAAAAATTGGTGAAGTATGCTTTGGGGGCTTTTAGGAGGGCCAGAGAAATGCAGGTTAGTGATTTTTCTGGGCAGAAAGAGACTCCTTTCTGAGGGGATGTCTCAATTGTCACTATTTTGGATTAGAATGTGTTGTTTAAACACAGGAAGGCTCTCGTACCTGGCTCTCGAGACAGCTATAGCTCTAAGGTATTAAGGTATGAAGAAATTGCTAGGTCAGAGAGATGGGGCCAGAGGTGCTGATCAGTGGACCTCAGCAAATTGTGGGGAAGGGGCTGCAGGATGGACTTGGGGATGGTGTGAGTATGGCTGTACCAGAAAGGGTAGATGGAGGGACAGGACCTGCCCTTGTAGGTGTGCTGTAAGAGAGGTAATCAGCAGGCGGGGCAAGGAGAGCTTCCTCCTGGCAGTGTCTAGAGGATTTTGTCTTTGACTTTGAGAGTCCCCACTGTTGGGAAACTGAGATGCCAGGCGTGCAGCCTTTGGGGAGGGTCATGTCTGAAAGCTGCTTTCAAAAGATCCTCAGCATTGACACTGTTTCTTTATCTGAAAGCGTGAGAGAGATATTGGTTGGGTTATTTGAATAGAACAGCAATAATAAGGGAAAGATAATGAAGTTTATGGCAGAGGCTGGCCAGATATGCTGGAGTGTGGCAGGAGGGCAGAACTCATGACCACTTGCCGATTAAGATCCCGAACAGAGACAGAATTCTCTACTTTGGGAGGCAAGATCAGAGTCGAGTGGCCAGTCACTTTGATTTGCCTAAGATTGCCCCATATTTAGCACTGAACTTCCTGAGCTCTGGGCAACTTCTTGGTTCTGACCCATGGAGACAGCAGATGGTCCTGTTGGAGAGGGTGAGGGTCCTGCTTTGTCCAGGCAGGTTGAGTCTGGAGTAGGCTCCCTGTGCTTGGTTAGGAAGACCGCCCCTAGGACATGTGTGCAGTGCCCTATCAGGGACCTTTCCTGGAGCTCCATGTGGGGTGGGAAGACCCAGGTGAGAGAGAAAGTGAGCGCTGGGCTCCGGCACCTGCCTCCCCTGAATCTGTTGCAAATCCAACCCCTGAACTCAAGTCCTGCAGACTAGAGGCTGCTCCAGGGAACACAGGGTAGGGGGTTTTAGGCTAAAGCCTAATATGATGGGCTTTGGAAAAAGGGAGAACCTGGGGATTGGTAGATGTGTAGCAAAACATTGTCCAGAAAGCAGGGCCCATGGGAAATGGGAGAAGGGCGCCTGTCCCCAGGAGCTGGCCAGCCATATGCTCTCACGGATTGGAGAGACTAAAAGGCACCATGAAGAAGGAGCAGGTCTTTTATTTAAATTAACTTTCTTGTTGCCCCTCCTGCCTCTGCCCCAGAATTGTTCTCAGTGTGGCTCCGGATTAAAGGAACATATAACATTCAATACCACCTGCCTGGGAGGATGGATAAGGGGACAGGCACCCCGGGAGCCTGTCTGCTCCCCTGTACTCCATTCATACACTATTGGGCTCCAAACGCCTCCCAGGCTGGAGGGGCTAGAATTGCATTTCCCTTTATTCCTCTTCTGTCCTCACTGCTACCCAACAGGAAATAATTTGATTTGGGGCTGCAGGGGGTAGGGCAGCAAAATGCAGTAGGAAGCCAGAGAAAATCAGCAAGAAAATTACTTAAAGGGGTTGGGGGGGGGCAACTGACTGCATATTTTCTACAAGATGAGTTAATGAAATTCTGCTCCTCTTACACAGCTGTATTCGGTTTGTTTTACATTGTTCGGTATGTAAAAGGATTTGGCTTTGTGTTACAGAACTAATTGCTTGCTAGATATTACATGGATATCAAAATACTTTATAAATATTAATTAATCTTCACCTAATTCCCTGGCAAGCACAAATAACCAGTGGCATATTTATTGGATGTGTAAGCAATAATCTGATTCTTAAAGACTTGTTTTCTCTGCAGAATATTTCTCATCATCTCCATGTGTTAAAATGCCTCACCTCCTTTGAAAATGCTATCATATGCCACTTCCATAATAATCTTTAGGAAAATAATAATGAGGATGATGCTAAGAGTAATCAGCATTCTTATTTACTGAACAGTCACCCTTTGCCAGGCCCCAGGGTAAGCAATTCATAGATATCATCTCATTTGGTTCCCACGACAGTCCTATAAGGAAAAGAGAAACATTGCTATTTTTTTTTCCCAGAGGAGGGAACAAAGCTTCTTGTAGCTGGGTGGGAATCCATGCCCCACTCTGTCTGCAGGAAAAGCTCAAAATAAAAGCAATTCCACTGCAACTTTTCTGATTCTCTCTACAAGATGACACTTGTGTTTGTTGACAACTTCATCAGTTGGTTCATTCAAGAGTATTTATGTGAAAGCCAGCCACTAGGCGAGGCTCAGTGCTGGTCTCCATCAGGGCACCTAAGGAGCCATCCGGGGTTGGCATCTTTTCTCTCCTGCCATTTTTTGAGGTCCCCAAGGGATGTGAGCCATGTTGTTTGCATTGAGCAGAGGACCTGGCCCAGTGACCATTTGTAGAAGGGATGAAGAGTGACGGAGTGAAAGGGGGATGGGAAGCTGCAGCTCCTTTTGCTTGTAAATGGCAGGGGGAGGGGCTGGGGGGGCGGGAAGTCACACCCTCCTTTCCTAATTTCATAATATTTGATTGCACATTTATTTGTGTTCTTACTTGTTGAATGTCTTCTGAGATTGACACTCCATGAGGGCAGGCACCATACCCCTCATCTGACCCATACATGCTTGTTAAATAAATCCACTAATTCTTGAGGAAGGCTGAATAAAATGGTTTTATGTGCATACTATGGAGTCTATGGAAATAATCCCAATCCAGATCATAGTCAGGCTTTTTCTGGAATGCACAGAACGTTTATGGGACAATATGTGTGATGTGCATTGACATAAATGTTGTCCAATAGATAGGCTTCATATAAAATCATCCCTGGTGTTGTGGTGGGCGTGGCCAACAGAAGGTGCTTAACAATTTTCCTCTGATCTAAAATAGAACCAGAACTTGTGACTCAGTTCCTGTTGTTTCTCCCTTATGTTCTCAAACTGTGGTCCATGGACCAGCAACATCAGCATCACCTGAGAGCTGGTCTGAAATGCAGACCCTCAGGCCCCATCCCAGACCCACTGAGCCAGGATCTGTATTTTAACATGATCCCAGGCGATTTGCATGCACAGAGGCACTTGACAAGCTTAATCCAGGGGCTTCTTTGCAGTCAATGACTGTGATTTGCAAATTGTCAGCATTTCAGAAATCCCAGTTGAAATCATCCTTTCACCCTGGGCTAGAGTGGCATCAATTTCTCAGCTATGAGCCAGAATTCTACCAACTCTGCTTGGTTGCTTATTTAAGAAGCCTCCATCTGACAAGAATATGTGTCTTTGATTTTTTTTAAAGTGTAGGGTGGGGAGGTCTGATGATTGATGTGATTATTAATAACTGCAGTTTACTTAGAAGAGCAAAGTGTTTAACAACCAATGAGGAGCATCAAAAGGAACAAAGCAAACCACAGCATGAAGTCTTCCAATGACGTGACACAGGGACCCTAAGTGGGGTCATGATGCCCCAAGGAAAACCAGCCTCAAAACAAAGGCAAGAATGAATCACAACAGCATCCAGAAGGAGAAAGGAGGGAACCGAGTCTCAGAAACAAATATTTCTGTTGACCCTCTGCTACTGTGAAGTTGGCACTGCGAAGACGACCTTCCTAATGATTAATTGAATTTCTCACCTTTTGCTCCAATGCCTTGGCCCCTTGGTTTTTAAATAACATCGAAGGGCAAAGAAGACTCAGGACTTTGCCGAATGACTTTTCAAGATACAGCCCCTTACAGGAACATCCGTGCTCATAGGTTCCCTTTGCTAACAGAGAAATTATATTGAGGGTGACCTTTTGAAGGAATAAAACTCATTACCACGTGGAATGTGGTAGCTATAAAAGATCAACACTCGGAATCCAAAGCAAAATCTCACATATGATAAATTAATTAGAATAGAAGTTACACAAATCCTAGACCTTCTGTGTGACCCCTATCTTATAATTACCTCTTCTTTAGAAGCAGAATGGAATCTTTTATGTATGAAGATGCTACTGCTGACCCTAAATGCATTAAGAGTCAAGGAGATGTTTTTCACATATTGAAAATAAGATTTGATTGAGTGCTTGCAAGTGGCCTAGTGAAATCTCATTAAAGCACTGTTTACTTTAATTCTTTATAAATTACAGAATATTAGCTATTAATTATGAACATGAAACGAGTTGGAAAATAAGTTTTGCTAGAGCTTGCTTTTGAACCTGAGTTAGAACATTGCCTTTTATGGTTTTAAGCATTTTAGAGCCGTGGATATCTATGACCAAAGTGTAAATTCCCACCTCTTCCACTTCTTCCTCCTCCTCAATGCTTATCAACCTGGTTGCAAAAATCTAAATGAAAACCAGAAGCTGAGGTGAAGCTAGCTGTCACTATTCAGTTATAATTAGATATATAAATCATGTGCATGGTTCACAGTGAAACATGAATCTTTTATTCTTTTCAACCATTCCCACGACACACACACACACACAAACACACACAGACACACACACACACACACACAGAAGCAGTCTGAATTCACTAAAGTTGCCATGTCACAAGAGCTCTCACATGCAGGTCAATCTGCCCTGTACAAATAAAGAACTGTGTATTCTGAATCACAAATGGATAGAGAGAAAATGAAGTTCTTGAGCACCTACCAGGTGCCACGCACTGAAACACTAAAACTGTGTACAAATTTGACTGCATCAAAGAAGACAGGCTGATTTTTATTTAGATGACAATTCCAATTATTTGGCACCTAAGCTGGAAGGCTGTGTCAGGGAGGATTCTGAAGTGGGAGCCACACAGCATCACAGAGATGCACCAACAGACGTTCAACAGAGTCAGCCGATCGGTTGTTGAAGAGCTCCCTCTCCAAGGGCGGGCGGAAGGGGGACCAAGCAAAGGACAGGAGATTCAGGTCCATCTGCTAAGAACCTTCTCCAATTCAAATGACTGACCAAACTCAGATGTTCAGAGCTTTCCGATTTCAAATGTTCAAATTATAAATGAATATAGAATTGTTTCTCCTGTGCACCAAGCACATTAATGTGCTTGTTCATTAATCCTTTCCATGATCATGCAAAAAAGTTGTCATTGAGCTTTTCATAGACAAACTAGACTTTGGGGAAAGAAGGCCCTGCATGGCAGCCGTGTGGCTAGCGTGTGGGGGGCATAAGGATTGGAAGCCAAGTTTGCTGACAGCAAAATCCACACTCAGGCTAAAAACCACGATGGTCACTTGCCAAGTCCTTCTGATCTCTGTATTTTCACTTCATGATGTTCCATGCATACCCCTCCCCTCTGTCAACTACTCGAGGACTTTATGTGGCTTTCACACTCGATGGAGGTGAAAGGATCCCACTTCCTCTCTGCTCTCCTTGTGTTCAGGAAGTAGCCTGATGTCAACCAAGCCACTTCATGGGATCTGTTTAGGATCCATTCCAGCCTCTTCCCCCAGAATTCTCAGGGAACACCTAAGCTCGAACCAGGACTTGATGACACAAACCTGAAACTGATGGGAAACTTGTACTTTGACAAAACCAGATCAGAAAGATCTTAAAAACTTTGAAATTATGGGCTTCATCTAGTGAGAGGAGGTGTAGTAGGGATAAGCAGTACATCATCCTGGAGTTCAGGAATGCAAGCACGTAAGAATAGAATTGGAGACAAGGTGGTCCAATGGCACTATACTGAAGGGTGGTAAATTCACTGTTGCTCAACCCTACCACAGGGAGGACTGAGAAAAGTGAATACCCTGCTCCTCTGCTCTGGAAAACTAGGCACAGACAAAGCTTTAGGTCTTGTTATTTGGAAGAAGCCAAGACAACTGGTTTAGTTTGTTTCTTTCCATAAATATCTATGAAGCATCTCCTATGGTTCAAGATACCCAGGACTCAATAGCAAAAATGAAGATATAGAGAAGCAGGGAGACTGGATTAAATAGCCACCAAATGAATACAAAATTAAAACTTTAATACATGCCAGGATAGAGAGGTTCACATGTCCAAACAAACTTCACTGGGAGAACTTCTATTCAGGGAGACCCTGGGCAGGTTTCCTGAAGCATTGAAGATTGGGCTAAGATCTAGGTAGAGTAAAGGTGAGGGGGTAGAAGGGAAGGGGTGTTCCAGGCCTCTACCTGCAGGAGCTGGTGAGAGGGAGTGAGGCACGTTGCATGCAGGGAGCAAGAGCTGCTAAGAGGCCTAAGACCAGAGAGAATCGATGGCTGTGCAGGGGCTTAGAGCTTTGTTCTGCTGCTGCTGAATGCTCAGCACTAAAGGATGCTAGGCATGCAGGAGACATAGTATGGGTGTGTGCAGAAGAAGGAGAAGCCACTGAGGCTTAGGTAAGGAAGGGTCATGGTCTCATCCGCCTACTGACAAGATCACTCTGGCAGTGGGAGAGAATAGACTACAAGTGGGAGAAGAGTGGATTTCCACATTTGGCTTTCAAAAGTGTTTCTCCTACCACCAGTAAATAGGAGTATTCACGTCACTCCACCTGGAATGCCTAGAATGCTATCATTGAAAAGTTTTGAAAAAAATACTATTTTATTGCTTTATTTTGAGATTTTTTTTTTAAATTAGAGATATTGAAAATTTCATTTTTAATGGGATTTTTGTAACTTGGAATTTTAAAAATTTGAATTAAGAATTTTTATTACAGATTATAGGCATTTTAAATATATGAACACATTATCAAATTTTAAAAATTTACTGACATAATTAACACTTACATAAACCCATATATCCACATGCACACGTTCTTTTGGTGTTTTTTTTTAAAGCAGCTCACTCCTATTTTCCATATTTTGTTACTTTTAAAAGTTAAAAAATATTGATTTTTGTAGAGTCAACTCTACTTGTCTTTCCCTTTATGATTTTTTTTTTCATTGCTTTGATGTTTGGGTTCTTTGAGCAACATCAGTTAGTTTTCCACTTTTTAAAAACTTTTAATGGTCTCCTGTGTATACATATAACCATTTTCCCCCATGAAATATAACTTATTCCATGAACAAGAACTCCTAGAAATTAAACAATAATAATTTGGGGTATTACATTCGCTAACCTCTGATTTTAGGAGGGATGTTTCAGCTTCACAATTAGATAATGTTAATAATCCATATAACTTAATTTTCATGTCATGTTATTTTATTCTCAATACACCAAAATTTTTTTGCTCTTAATTATAATGAGATGATGCATTTTATTAATTTCTTATCAATTTACCTTTAAAGTGCACCTATTGATAGGTACATTTCAAGTTTTCTATTAGTAAACCACCCTTGCTCTGAAATAGTAAATATATTTGGTCATAGCAAGTTTTCCTTTCCTTCAAGTATTAGTGCATCCACAAGCCATGTACTCCTTGAGAGCCCCCTATGTGCCCAGCATCCTTCAGGGGTCAGTGTCCAGCAGTAGGCAGGCTAGGAGCCTGCTCCCATGGAGCTCTGCATTAGTAAGTGTGAGGGGGGTGCAGCCCAGCAAGCCAATAGCTCACAGAGGGGCTCTATTTTACACAGTCAGTGGAGATGTTTCACAGAAGTGATATTTGCACACATGGGTGGGGGACACCTCAGTGATGGGAGGGAGGGAGTGAGCCCCGAAGAAACAGCTCCAAATTCCCTCTCCATCTAGGAGCACCTCGGCTCTAGCAGTCACATATTGACTGAATTTCCACACAGTCCCCGCTGTTCTTCATTGCCTTCAGCCACCGCCTTCACTCTGCTATTCCATATGAGGATTGGCCTGTGCTTGTACCATGCTCTTGGGCATGCGTCTTTCTCACCCTCTCCACCTGTTCCTCCCTGCAGTGCCCTGGCCTCACTAAAAACTCATGCTGGTTTCTTTAAAACACAGTTTCCAGAGACATGTTCTTCTTTGTTTCTCTGCCTGTTATACTTTGAAGTCTCTTCATATTGTCATTCTTTCAGTTGTTCATTGTTTGGTTTTTAGGTACTAGGAATTGAACCCAGGGGTGCTTCACCATTGAGCTACATCTTAGAAATTTTGTATTTTATTCATTCATATGTGTGTGTGTGTGTGTGTATGTGTGTGTTATAGGTGAACACAATACCTTTATTTTTATGTGGTGCTAAGGAATGAACCTAGTGCCTTACAAGTGCTAGTTAGCACTCTACAATTGAGCCACAACCCCAGCCCCCTTTTCGTATTTTTAATTTTGATATTTGGTCTTACTAAGTTGCTCAGGGCCTCACTAAGTTGCTGAGACTGGCCTTGAACTTGTAATCCTCCTGCTTAACATTCCTGAGTCACTGGCGATTATAGGCATGTGCTACCAGGACAGGCTCTTTTAGTCATTCTTCGTGGTCTCTTTGTTCCTGGGATGGTATTGATGTAATTGAATCAGTGCTTCCTTAGAGCACTTCCTTGGCATTAGACTGGCTGAATACCCCGAGGGTGCAGACTTTTTTCCCTGATGGGATCTCAAAGATGTTCACATGCACAGCTCACTTCCCATGCTCAGCAGGCAGCTCGCTCTAGTGTGACCATTGTGGGGTGGGGAGGAGAAGAATTTTTGACCCCAGCTTGGTTCTTCAGATCCTATTGCAGTTGCTCACCATACCATGTGGGCATGGGAGACCACAGTGCTATAGTAGAGCCTTCCTTTGGGTAGCAGAGAACCTCAGAATCAAATATAATTCTTGCCACACCACATTTTGATGTTATCATCTTATAATGGAGGTAGAGGAACCATTGACATGGGGAGAAGGGCTTCCCAGGACCCTGGTTGTGGTTATCTTAGAAAGATATTCCTGGAGGGTGGCTTCCTTTCTTTCCTGAGCAGTGTAGAAATAAGGACACAACGTGAAATTTAATGGAGTAAGGGGTTGGCATGTTTTCTACTTATTTGGGGGCATTTATGCTGTTATGAATTAAAGAGTAGCACATATGGTATGTATTTCAAGAACGTGCTTTTCCATCAATCCCTATCATTAATGCAGTTAGTGAAAATTTCTCTTGTATTTTTGTCATGATTTTTCCTGCAAGGGACCACATGCAGTCTGTTGTTTTTATCTTCAGGGGTATTTTCATAAAATTTTGGGTAAAAGGTCCAGGTATGCTGTCTCTGTTCACTAAGAATTGTCCCTATGAAAGATTGTCTACCAGAGCCCTGAAGGTGGGCCATACTATCTTTATGAGTATGGGTTTCCATCTGTGGAGATGGTCAGGTACCAGCTGGTCTACTGCATGGCTGTGAACTGCAGCAGTGACTCCAAGTGTCTCAAGTCAGGAACAAGGGGTGGGTTTTCCCTTGTAGACCTAGACTAATGGATGGCTACTGGCTGTCTGGAATCAATGGGAAGAGTGTCATGATCCATTAACAAGGTCTGTCCTGGACATGGGGGTGGGAAGCAGAGGTACATGGATTTGTCATGTCTAGAGAAATAATTGAATGAAAGGGTAGTATCTCACTTTGGACATGAAGAGTTCCAGAGTGAATGTCCTCTGTGTTCTTATCATAATACCTTATGGGAACAAATGAAATGTATTATCCAGAACTGTGCTTCAGAAAGACCTAGAAGTGTCATTGGGGTTCCAAATTGGCTATTTTAAAGATGATGAAAATATAAGTCCACAAAGGTGGTATGAAAACCAACCACTTATGGGGTCTATTGGTTTTCCTGATACCATTTGATTATCATGAAGTCTATTTGTTTATTGGTGATTGATGTGCATTTTCATCAATTATTGAGCATTTAATATATATTATGCTCTGTGCTAGATCTTCTAGATAGAAAAGAATCAGAGGATGAACAATTCCTAACTTTATGGATTCCTGAGAAATTGGGTTGCACTAAAAGTATCCACCATGCACTTTAATTGATTTAGCTTTTCTAGCATTTAGACTTCTCCCTTCTAGAAAGAACCCCTGTATTCATTTTTTATTTATTTCAAGAAATTTCTCTTCTACCACTTCATGAACCCTTGTGGATCATCTACCAAAATGCACTGACTATCCTGTCTCCTCTACCACCCAGCCCAGGAGGGGGCATGGGACCCAAGCTAGGTCAGAAACACCTGAGGCAATTGGCATTGAGGTACTCTAAAGACTGTGCCCAGAAAGATTGGTCATATGGTTCTGAGGGTATCCTTGTTCCTGTCCTTCCCTCAACTCTTCTTTCTGCTTTGTGAGTTACTCATTTCATCCAAATAAATTCCTTTGAGTTTCTTAATGTGGCCTGTCTTAGTCTCTGTGGCTGGTGGCCTCATAAACCTGGCTGGTAGAACACCTTTAGGTTGGCATTGGGGTTAAACCCTTGGGCCACATATATGTCTACAGACTCTGGAGGCTATCCCCTGACAGAACAGTCCACATTCCAGCTCAGGCCTGATGTCCTTGCTTCTCACATTGTGGAAAGGTGCCTGCAATGAGGTCTAGCATTGCGGTTGCAAGCATGGGCTTTGTAGACTGAAGCTGGCTCACATCTCAGCCCTGCCTCTTCTTCCTCAGTGACTAGGGGCAAGTTACTTGACCTCTCCAGGCCTCACTTTTTCATGTGGTAAAGTGAATATGGTAATAATACCTACTCGCATAGAGAAGAAGATTAAGTAT
Source organism: Spermophilus citellus (assembly GCF_964194105.1). Lineage (NCBI taxonomy): Eukaryota > Metazoa > Chordata > Mammalia > Rodentia > Sciuridae > Spermophilus > Spermophilus citellus. The sequence continues at coordinate 2,158,904 of NC_138196.1, forward strand.
GATAACACACAAATAGCACTTAGCACTATGAAGTTGGATTATAGCAATCACTCTATTTAATATGTGTGTGTGTGTGTGTGTGTGTGTGTGTGTGTTTGTGTGTGTTTTAGATCCTAAAAACTTGAAATTCCATGCAAAAGTTGGTTTCACTGTGTGGTCTCTCTTTAAGCTCTTGTTCATATTGGAGTTTGAGAACAAGAGAATACAAATGTAACATCTCCAATTCTCTGGCCTTTCCACACCCACATGCCACACACAAACTTACTCTAAACCCTTGTTTCTTCTTCAAGTGTGCCATCTACTTCAGCATGTATTAATAGTGCCCTCTGCTGCCCACAGCACCTCAACTTAATGGGAGCTCCTGGGGCAGGTGAGGTGGGGTGTGGGTCTGAGTGACTGGCTCTTCTAGCTCTTCCTCTCACCCTCACACATATTTTCCTCCCAGTTCACAGCTCCTTTTTCTCCCCTGCTTTTCTAGCTGTGCTCTGAGTCATCGATCTCAACCTTTAATTCAAGATTGTGTCTGGACCTGAACCAAACCAGAGATAGATCCCTATAAAGGTTGTGCAGCTGAGAGTACGTGGTTCTCTCGCTTTGGATCAACAGCAGGTGGAGATTTGTTCCAGGGTGGAAGAAGCCAAGTCTATTTTCTTGTGTTACAACGTGGGACTCAAGTCATGCCCAGAGCTAGCTGAGCGGTTTCCAAAATTGGAACAGCATGCAGTGTGGCTCACCATGTTGATGGAGTTCGCTTTAGTTCCCTTTTTGCAGCCAAGTGCAGTGATAGTTTCCATAAGATGGTACTCCAAATCTGCTCACTTTGTCTTCCGCAGTGGTTATTACTCCAGTTGGAGAAGTAGGTTGTGGAGAACTATTGATGAAAGGAGGTGTGAACTTCTGACAAATTGAGGCTCCACCAGAACTCGACTCCATTTAGACCTCATAGTTTTAGTGTAATTATAATAACTCCCTTCACAGCAATGCAATGTAGATTTACTGTTGAAATGAGTACCCAGAAAACCCTTGTACATCACTCCCTTTGAGCACCTGCTGGACATAAGAACATACTGGAGAAATATGAGGCAATCATTTGCCTTCTGCAAGGGAATGTGTGCTCTGAGGAGCCTGGTGCAAAGTGGAGACAAATTTGCCCTGAGTCAGTCACACTCTCTCCAAACTATCACTGTGGTCAATGCTAGTTAGGTCTTAGATCTTAGAATCCCCAATCATTTACTTCAAACATCTGAGCTAACCTTCCAAATAAAAGAAAAATGGACAATGTATGATGTTGGACATGCTTCACACCTGCAATGATCCATTTACTTCCACATAGCTACATGACATGATATAGCTCAGTGGTTATGAACCTAAGCTTTGGAATCAGATGAACCTGGGTTTGAATCCCAACTGTAGTGACTAGCCACGTGCAGTTGGAATCAATTACTCTCCCTCCCTCCCTGTGGATTTCCTCTTCCCCATACCAAAAAGGCTAATCTCATCTGATATTGTTGTGAGAGTTGAAGTTGGTAGTCCCTGCTGGCACTATGCACAATGCCCAACACAGTTGTTGTTAGCTGCTACTTCAGTGATGGAAAGTAACTGGTCCACCTATTTCAGAAAAGGAAACAGGCAATGAATCCCAGGAAGTCACAGAGCTGAGTCAGTTTCCGCTCCTGCTGCCCCACCACAAAGTTCTTCACCTGTGTATTTTTTGTTAGTCATCTGGGTTTTCAGATCTCACGACATTAGGCAAGTGTTAGATATGCTTGCAAGACACAGGGCTTTTATAGATCTAGATAATGTCTACATTGCAGGGAAGTCTTAAGAGTTAAATATAATATTGTGTGTGGTCATCCACACACACATAGCACTAGGGAACTTAAATAGAAAGACAAGCTTCTTATCATGCCAGTAAGGGCATTCAGAGACAAACCTCTCACACATCATCTCCTCTTACCACCACTGAGAGGCAAGTGGAATCATATTCAGTAGTGTGGGTTTTCATTTCTCTTTATACTCAGTGTTAGCTCAGGTGTTTGGGATATGGCTTCTTGGGTGTCAGGCTCCCCATATGTGTGGGAAGAATTTAGATGTGGTAGAAGTTAGATTTTCCACCACAGAATACAGAGTACATTATCCTGGGTGCCCACCTTACTGATGTTGCTCACAATGGTAATGAGTGGCTGATCCATAAAAAATGATCAGCTTCTCCCTATAAAACAAAAAAACACAAAAACACATCTCTGTAGCTAAACTAAAATAATGTGTTTGCTGATTAAGGGAGATGATTTGAGCTCCAACCAGCTCTTGGGAATCATTGTGTAGAAGGCAAAAAGTTCTCATCTTGCAGAACAAACCAATAGTCCCAGCAACCTCCTTGAGGGTGGGCTTGGAGAGAAGACTGACCCAGGGTTGCTCTATGGAAGGTCAGCTCAGTCTGACGTGCTTTTCAAAACGACCCGAGGTCCAGGGAGTCTGAGGGGTGGGATAGAGATGTGTGGATTTGAGCCAAGCAATTCAAAGTGATTTGAAGAGATTACTGAGGCTTAAGTGTCCTTTACTGTAGTGAATAAGTAAGTGGCTCACTGTCCCCAGAGACCAGGGCTGGTTAGTCATCACACTCCCTAAGGATGTCCCAGACTTGCCAAGGCTGATATAAATCTGGTCTTAAGGTCACTTCTGGATGGGAAGTGAGAGGGAGGTGGGGATTAGCTGCTATAGCCTGGATTCCTTCACAGGATGAGAGGTGGCTCTCCACACAACACAGGCGGCAGCTGCAGAGATGGGGTACAACCTGCCAGGTTCACAGGAGTGCTCTCCAGCCCCCCTTCAAATGTGATGACCATTCTTCATGGAGACCAAGAGGAGTAAAAAGACCATTGAGTCATGATCAGATTGACTGTGTGACTGTCACAAAATCATGGCAGGCATTGCAGCTAGACAGACATGCCATGAATCCTGATTGCAGCCCTTCTGAGCTGTGTAAGCAGACACAATTCCTGTCCCTCCAGCCATCTATCCCAGCCTCTGCCTACCTTGGGCCTGTCTAGCACTATAGCCACCATCCACTTGTGGCTACTGAGCTGCTTAGATGTGGCTAGTGTGGCCTGAGACATCCTGGTAGGGCAAAGTCCCCAACTGGCATTACAAAAAAGAATGTAAGATGTTGCATTAATAATTTTCAGTGTTGATTACATATTGACATATTGAGATGATAATAATAATTTATTTTTACCATTTTATAATGAGGCATCCAGAGAAGAAATGATTTGCTCAGACCTAGCAGTTCATGTATGAGGTGGTGTGTCAAATGCAGTGTTTGGGCCCAGCAGCCCAATCTCTTCACCATTAGTTACTCCCTTTGCTGCAGCTGGGGTGTGGGGCGCTGTCTACCTTGCCAGGTGATGTGTGCTGGGTGGACTCTTCATTTAGGCTCTGACACTTAGTGGGAGCTCCAGAAATAATGATAGCTACAATTAGTGTTTATAGTAGCAAAAAGGAGGAGAAGGAAGAGGACTGGAGCAGATGAAGGAAAACAAAAAAGTAGGAAGAGGAAGAGGAGAAGTGGAGGGAGAAGAGGAGATGGAGGAGAAGAGAGGAGCAGCAGGGAGGAGGTGGAAGAGGAAGGCTGTTTTGGGCACTGTAATACACATCATGGGATTTAGAGCTAACAGTGAGCCTGGCCAATACACACCTCCCTGCAGCCTCTCATTTTGCTGGTCTGAGTGTAGTAAAGTCAGTCTGGCACTTGGGTATGCACTTTCACTTCTCCAGTCTTTACCAGGGTCTGTTGGGTGTATAGGAAGCTAGCTGTGGCAAAGGAGGTGCTGGCAGGAATGGGTGGCCAGTGGGCCATTTTTGAGATGGTTGGGTGGGGCAGGGGTTGGGTTTCATAAGAGCAAATTGGCTGTCCTAATTTTAGCATCTGATTCACTCAATGCAAGTGTGAGCACTGTCCCCAGCATTCAGAAGCCACGAGTACTAAATAATTTACAACCAGGCAGTGAAGAGGGTGGTGAGGGTGGGAAAGAACACAAAGAAAGATGGTGGAGCCTTACTAAGAAGGGGTGAAATCAGAATCAAAGGGTGGTATTTTCCTTTAAGAAATTTTAGAAGATTATTTCAGGGAATTGGCCTTGGCTCAAACAAAACAAACAAACAAACAAAAGCCAAGCAAGCATACTTTAATTGGGCCAAAGAATCAAGTTTGTTGGGCTGTTGGGTGATTTCAATAACACAGAAGCCTTGAAATGAGAGGGATGTGGGGAAGGTAGTGTATGTCTACCTTGGTCTTGGAAACTTCTAGAAACAATCTATACCTGATCCTGGCCAGGGACATATGGGCACAGGATCAGTAAGCTAAGCATCCTTACTACTCTCTGCCACCTAAGTAAAGAGCCTCTCCCAGAGACTAGGAGAGACTCCCTCCCTCCAACAGCAGTGGGTGGCCAGGGTCAGCCTTCACTCTGTCCTTCCCTGCCAGCTGGATTTGCTATGTGATACCTTCTTGGGTCTTGGTACTAACTCTCTGTTTATTTTTATCCTTCATTTTTCAGGGGAGATCAAATTATTCTGCTAGTCCATTTAATTAGAAATTGGCAGTGCTAGAATTCCAACTATGTCGATCTGGCTCCCAAAGCTTTACTTATTACACCACATTGCACATCTTTTCTTTCAATCCCAGTCATGACCAGAGCTTTCTCTACCTACACCAATTTCATGAATGAGACCTCGTAGAGCACAGAGCAGACTCATTTCAACTGGCTTCTGGGGGCGAGCCAGGAGAGCCCAATGGAAGGGGCCTTAGGCATTGCTGTTTTGTTAAATGCAACTTAGGTTTATTTGGAAGCAAAAAAAAAATCATGATTTGCTAAATGCAATCTGCAAAATTGAATTAGGTGGCTGTCAATAAATTCATACTATATGTCTCCATCTATCTACTTAACTATAGGGATATAGACACACGTTTGAGTTATTTTATGTCTATTATTTTTATAAAATCTACCCATCCCTGTTCCTGTGCAGCCTCTAATAAAATCCAGTGATTGTTGCTTTAAAAAATAAAATAATTAAAAAATATGATTATTTAAAGAGTTCAAGTAGTAAGAGAATGCATTGTAACCATCATAAATTGAAACTATTCCCCACATGTGAAACTGTCCCTGCTCTGTCTGTCCTTCACAGGGTGACCACTGTCAGAGCCAGTTTGCAGCCTTCCTCACCCCGCCCCAGCATTTCACATACAAGAACCTATGGAAAGAAATGGCTTCTTTCCTATATCAATAATGGGCTGCGGTGCTACATATTATTCTGTAACTTCTTTTTTACATAAGGTGAAATTTTTCCCCCTAGTGGTTATCTGCCATCCCAGAGTATGGAGTTACCAGAATTCATTCAACGATCTTCCACTGATAGACATTTAGGTGGTTTCCTGTGTTTCACTATTATGAGGGCAATTATTTATACTTTAATTCTAGGGAATGCTCAATGTTTTACAGTCAACATATGGCTCAGTAAATATTTAAGGTTTTATATTGACCTTTTGCTGTTGAGTCCTGAAATTTTATTATGCAATTCACCTCTTAAATTATATGTGTTACTGCTTTTTAAGTTTTAGTTTGCAAGGCCACACCTATAAATGTTGGTCATCTCTTCTAGACAGTACCTCTTCTGTTTTCATAGCTAAGAGTCAGTAAAAATTAGTGGTCCTACCTTGCTCTGGGAGGTCTGAGAAGCATAAACTAAAGAACATAGAATAAGGGCATTTTGATTTTTGGGGTCCTATTCCTCTCTCTTCTCCTGCCTGCCATAGACTCTTATCCAATTGGAAATGGGCACTAACAGCTGGTGACTGATAAGGGAAGTACCAGATGTATGAATGGGGTAGTCCTGTGCCCAGACCTTTGCATTCTGTGTCTTCAATTAGCTATGCTGGAGAGCACAACTTAGGCCTGAGGACAAAATGAGTGTCTCTACAGAGGGCCCAAGTCTAGACCTCAGGCCCATCTGTGGCAATGCTAGGTTTCCAGAAATCACTCCAAGCAAGTTCCTGTCCAGCAGAGGATCTCCACTACTGGATACCCACCATTTGGCAAGGAATAGCTTGGTCTTGCCTCCTCCATTCTTGCTAAGTGGCCCAAGGGATGTCGGAAGTCAAAGCTTCCTTCATCTCCATAGACAAATGGTCTGTAACGCATAGAATGAGTGAGTGGAGGACGCAAAGGGGGTCAGAAACACCCCAGGCCCACTCCCTCCAGGGGAAGGGCTAGAAGACCCTCTTAGAAACATGCAAGTAGGGGAATTGACAAACATTGCACATAGTCTGACCTTCTAAATACCTTCCTTAAAATTACAGATTAAAAACAATGTCACGTAGTTAATTTCATTTACTATAATAGGTTAGAGAACCCCCACCCCCACCACCACCCAAAGTCCATAGCCTAACATCTGTACCCTGTGAATATTATCTCCTCTCGGAAAAGTCTTTGCAGATATAATTAAGGCCAAGGTCTTGAGATGAAATTATCCTAGATTACCCAGGTGGAACCTATATCCAGTGGTGAGGGTCCTTTTTAGGACAGTAGACACAGAAGAGAAAGGAAAGATGCGCATTTACCATAAGAATGAAATAAAGAAGTCACGTGGTGTTCAAATTAGAGATAGGATTCCATACCCAATACCCCGGCGAGGCTGGAGGCCTTTCCTGGAAATCAGCGGTTCCCGTGGCTGTTAGGGCAGTAGCTGTTTCCCCCGTTCATGACCTGTTCACAGTTTCTTTCAGTTCCAGCTCTTCACTGGGGCTTATCTGCTGAGGCCTGTCCCTCCTGTGCCAGGCAATGGGGCCTTCTTGTGAGAGGCTCCCTGTAACTCTTGTGCACACCGGCTCCTCTGGGGGCCTCTGGCTTTGGGCAGCATCGGTTTAGTTGGCTTTAGGTGACTCCTAGCTCTGACTCTCCCTTCCTTCTTGGTTAGAGCCTGGCCAGGAGAGCGGGATCCAGATCTTTTCATGCCTAGCCTGAATCACTGCCACAACTGCCTTCTATTCAGGGAGAATTTACTTGGGAAACTTTTATCACTATGTGTCAACTAATTCAATTCTCAGTTCACCCGCATTGGCCCTTCTGTCATTGTACCAAATAGCTTTACTAAGAGCGAGCGTCTCATGCATCTTTATAGCTTTCTTCTGTCCTTCGTTACCAATTGGGGCTTTTAAAAGGGAGTCAAGTCCTTCACCTTCTTGGTGGGAAATATATTGAACAACAAATTGAACAAAACAGAACAGTTTGAAGATGGTTGTTCCTCCACTGTGCAGCTCATCAAACTTGCACCAGTGGTTCTAATGTAAATGGGGACTTACAGAGAGAATCCTCAGTGGCAGAGCTTCCCACCAGCAGAGGCGGTAAATATGGATCTTGTCAGCCTTTGGGTGGCCAGCAGGGCCAGTTTCATGGATAGGACACCCATATGATCTCAAGGTGCTTGATTTAATGTTTTTTGTTGTTGTTGTTGTTGTTGTCTTTAAATTCTTAATAATTTTTAATAAGAAGTCCCAAACTTTTACTTTGTACGAAGGTCCACAAATTATGTGGCTGGTGCTAGAAGCCAGCATAGGCCTGGGGCATCTGGAGTCCCCAGACAGTTGCTTCTTGCAGTAAGCAAGCTCCTCCATATCCAGGTATGAGGTTTGTTTTCCTTTCTAATGTAAACTGTGAGCAGAAGAACTTCAGGGAGCATTACTTGAAGTAGCTCATAGGTTTGAGAAGCCCTGTCCCTCACCACTATTTGGTAATGTCTAGAGACATTCTTGGTTGTCACAACTTGGGGTTGTTGCTGGCATCCATAGGGTAGATATTAGAGATGTTAAACATCCTACAATGTTCAGGACAACCCCTAGCATAAAAAATTATCTGGCCCCAATGTCAACCATGCCAGAGCCACTCCAAGATTATCCTTGTACCTGTAGTCTCAAAAATACCAAGGAACTGGCTTTAATGCAGACTCTCAGGCTGCAGCCAGAGCTGCTTGAATCATAATGGTAGCATTTTCATGAGACCCCCAGTTTACTCAACACATATTAGCACTGGGGGGTTCTGCAGAAGAATAGTACTCCAAAGATTCATGTTTAGGCATTTGCCTGGCATCTGATTGGGAGGGCTGCTCTTTGGAGTGGGAGATGCTGAGTTTGGATACAAAGTGACTATGGAATTTATAGCAGGAAAGACTAGAGTAGCTGACTAGCAGAGCACAGAGCACAGGGCTGGGAGGCAGGTGGATGGAGGAGAAGATGTGGGCTAGTCTCCAGGAAAGGAGCCAGGGACAGGAGGACAGAGGGACTGTGGTGTGGGGTGGAGTGGGGCCAGTGGTTCTTTGGATTAGGGAGTGCTGAGGAGGGCTGTGTCCCCATGGGGAGCTCACTGTGTGGAGGCAGAGAGAGAAGCTCTTAAAGGAGACACTTGGGAACACTCATTATGGCCACCAGGAGCCATTGTCTGGAGGTCACACTGGCTTGGAGATGAGAGCCTTACATGAGTCAGCCTGCATTGGTTTCCAGGGGCTTCTATAACAAGGTCCAGACTGGGAGGCTTGAACAGCAGGTATTTACTTTCTCACAGTTCTGGAGGCTGGAAGTTCATGATCAGGGTATGGGCAGGGCTGGTTTCTTCTGAGGCCTTGGATTACAGACACTGTCTTCTCCCTGTGTCCTCCTGTGGTCATCTGTCTGTTTATATCTGTGTCCAGATGTCCTCTTTGTGTAAGTACATAAGTCATATTTGATCTGGGCCCACACAGAGGATCTCACTTGAACTCGTTTACCTCTACCGAGTCCCTGATGATAAATACAGCCACACTGTGAGGTCTAGGGGTTTAGACTTCAACCTGGTGTGTGGACTGATGGGGATGGGGGCACAAGTCGTGTGCTTGGCCACCCCAGGTCTCCTATTCCTTTCCACAGAGCTTCTGCCTGGTACCACTCTCAGCCCTTTGTCCTCAGGACTCTTCCCATGGGGGTTTGAACTACACTTCTTCCTGGGGAGCCCAGCAACCTACTGAAATGAAACACATGAGCTCTGAGTCCTTGAAGGACAAAGCTGAGCTGTGAGTCAAGACTCCTCTTCCCTCTGAAGGCTTTTCCTTCCCTCTGGGGCCCACTGAAGAGAGGGCTCCAGGTTAACCAGGGCGATTGTTAGTAAATGGTCACTGTGTGGTTGCCTAAAGGCTCTGGTGGATAGGTCAGGGGAATGTGGATGCAAATGTATTTTTAAAGCACACTGCAGCTATTGTTGGGCATAATGGAAGTCATTAAGCACATTAGCTGCTGATTTTATAATCAAGTGCTAACATTTTCTGGATGCTAACCGAAGTAACAGGAGATATTGGCCATTTGCAAAACATGTTTAAACAAAAAAGATTTAGAGATGAGAAGTGCCTCTCATCTTAATTATTTTTTTGCATCATAAATACCTCAGGAACAATGCTTCCATGACGCATAATAGATGCGAAGCAGCTGTAGAAAACATCTTGCTTCCTTTGTTTGGAAACAGTGTTTTACATTTGGAAAGAAAAATCCTGTCCAGCTGATTTTATTCCAAGAAGAGGACAAATCTGAGAGAGGAATCTGGGTTGTCCCTGGAGTATCTGTTCATGTCCATCACACACTGGTAAAACTCTGGAGGGAAGGGCTAGAACTGTTCTTGTTTGGCTCTGCTCTGACAATTTCTCCACTCCATCTCCTCATCCCATTCTCTGCATAACTAGCCAGGGACTTTTTTTTAAAGCATAAATCAAGACATTTCATAGTTCTCCTCAAAGCCCTTGGGTGACCTCCTGCTGCAAAACCTACCACAGATTTAAGGCTCAAAGCAACACAAATTCATTAGTCTACATTCTGGGTGTCAGAAGCTGGACCTGGGTCTTACGGGTAAAAACGCAGTGTGGGCAGGGCTGGTTCCCGGGCAGCGTCGGTTTCCTGCCTTTCCCAGCTTTTAGAGGCTGGTGTCCCCTGACTCCTGACCTCTGCTTTTGTCACCCTACCTCCTCTCTGGATGGAACTCTCCTTCCTCTGTCTTATAGGAACCTCATGATGACACTGGGCCCACCCTGGTAACCCAGGATAATCTCCCAGCACAAGGTCTTCTTAATCATAGCTGCCAAGTCCCTTTCACCATGTAAGGTCATACACTGATGCATGCTATAGATGAAGACAGGACCCACTTTGGGGACCATCATTCTATCCATCATACTTCCCATCTCACTTGGCAACAAAAATAAAAGCTGTGTCCCTGGCCTGTAAGGGACATAGTCAGGAGCTCTGCTGCCTCTCAGATCTTATAACCCACTACTCTCCTTCACTCCACTCAACCCTGTTGGATTCCTAACTTTCTTTCCAACAGGTTAGTCCTGCTCCATTCAAAATGAGGTGCTTCCCACACCCACATAGCCCACTCCCTCAGGTACCACACTGATGAGAGGGTTTTTCCCAAATATAGCTGATGGAAAGGGTTTCCCTGACCCACTGTGAGACTCAGAACCCCAATTACACAGGCACATAGGCCACACACACACATACACTCTCACAGACATGTGCCACACTCATGCACACACCATGCATACACATGCATGCACATGTCACGCACATGCCACATACATGTGTGTGTGCATATGACGCATACCCCACATATGCCCATACACAGCACACACACTTATATGTGTGACACAGGCATGCCTCTCTTTGTTCCTTACCCAATCTTATTTTTCTTCCAAGCATCTGATACAATGTGTATTTATTTGACTCTATATTTTTCAACTCTTTTAAATGTAAGCTGCATGAGAGCAGAAACTGCTTTTGTTGTTGCTCTTTATTCGGTGACTGAATGGAGTGTGGCGTGTAGGGAGCATTCAATACATATTTGGTGAAAACTGAATAAAAAAGAATCCAAAGGTCGTTATTGCCAGGTGCAATGGGTCATACACAAAGGCTCTGCTAATTATACCTGTTTGGAGGAAGACTTAATAGAGGAGGGAACAGTTAGGCAAAATTTCAAGGGATAAATAGACATTGAGCAAGTGAACAAAACACTTATCAATCCTCCCCAGATCTAACGCTCCCTGGCTGAATGGAGTGAATTGAATTTGTGGAGCAGAAAGCTCTCACCTGGAGAAAGTAACCAAGTCTGTTGCTCAGAATTTTGTTGGTTGACAACTGGGTTTTCTGCAGCTCACCCAGGACGGCTTGTCAATGCCAGGTGAGGCGGGCAGGGGACCAGCGCGACGGGGCAAACATCCTCCCTAACAGAAGAGTACGGGCCTTTTCAGTTGAGTATCGGGGCAATGATAAAACCAAGATTAGCCAAGCTGCATCTTAGGAATGCAGAATCTGTCGTTCTTCCTGAATTGTATATTGTCTGTGTCCCCAACAAGAGCTGGGCATGGAGGGTACAATGTTGGCCAGATCCCTGGAGGTGTCTGCCCATGGTCTAGTGACCCTATTCATGCCAGTGCTCTGATAGGGCAGGGGTCATAGGGATAAGATCTTATCCTTCAGGGAAAGGAGGGGAAGCTGAGGTAGCGGACCTCAGGTAGACCAGGTAACTGAATCTGGCGATTGACAGTAACAGAACTGCGGGTTGCAACCATATTAATTGCCCTAAAGACCCTAAGTTTCCATGTGTTATGAATTTGACCTGGAAGGCCCACCAAAGGCTCCTGAGTTGAAGGGTTAGTCTCTGCGTAGCAGTGTCCAGAGTGGGCTTTGGGGAATTGACTGGATCATGAGGGCTCTGATCTTTTTGGGCTGGATCCATCCACTGAGGGAGTCACACCTGAGAGACTTTGGGAGGGATGGGAAATGTAGGAGGTGGGACCTGGCTGCAGGAGTACACTGATCCTTGGGGGTGTGCCCTTGGAGACTTTATCCCATGGGTCCATGGTGATGGGGCCAAGTGACAACTAACTGAAACCTCTGAAACCATGAGCCAAAATAAGTCCTTCTCCTTTAAGTTGTTCTTCTCAGGTATGTTCTCACAGTGATGGAAGAGCTCACACACAGTGCCGCCTGATGTTTTGTGAGTGCCTTTGCACGACTCCCATGATCTGCTTTCTTCACCAGGATCAGGGGCCTGGCAGACCACGGGAGCAATGTCTGTCATGTGCCTGGGCCAAGACCAGGAGCGTGTGCTAGGGTTGCCTACAGGATGACGTGGCAGACACATGGGATAGCTGGGGTGCCCCAATAAAGATCATCCTATACCAACTGGCCCCAAGAAGATGGGCTACTGGCCATAGACATATTAGCCAGCCCAGTCCAAATCATCCAAGCCTGAGCCAGAACCGCCCAGTCTCCAGTGACTCATGAGAAATGGCAAGTGGTCGTTGTTGAAGCCACTAAATTAAGTGTGGTTTGTTAGGTAAAGATGGAGGATAGTCCTGTGAGAGGGGCATCCCAGGGAGGTGTGAAATGTGGTGTCTCAGGGGTGCATGGCTATGTCGCCCATTGCAGGGCCTGCTGTGGTTGGCTTAGTCACTGGGGCTGCCGTGCTCCTCCCGTTTGGACTCATCATTACACTTTAGGCCCATGGCAAAATAAGTCTGGCCTAACTCTGATGGCCTGTAAGGGGCTTAGGAGAAGAGAGGAGAGCACTCTTCAGGAGGTGTGCTCCTCAGTAATCAACGCAGGTCTGATGCTCACAGACGCACCTTCCCCAGCACACTGTGTGTGTGCATGTGACACAGCTGCCAGAGGAGACCTTGAAGAGGGGGCCCTGAGCCAAACAAGCCCAGTTCCAGCCCTTCCCTCCAGAGTTTTACCAGTGTGTGATGGACATGAACAGATACTCCAGGGACAACCCAGATTCCTCTCTCAGATTTGTCCTCTTCTTGGAATAAAATCAGCTGGACAGGATTTTTCTTTCCAAATGTAAATCCCGAGAAAGTCTGCTTTTCTTTTCTATTAAACATATCAAAATGAGCCTCTTCCTTGATATTTTCAGAAATATTTTAGTAACAAAGGAGATTTAAGGATATGGTGAACATGGAGAATTATGTGGAAGAAAATTAACTATTTTTAATATAAGAATGAATCCATAGAAGGAAAAGATTTTGATTGCCTAAAATATAGTCTCTTTAAAAATAACAAAAAAATAATCAAGAATCATATTAACATAATGAAAAAATAAATCTGGATTATCAGCATGTCTTATGTTTTCAAAGAGCTCTTCTGCATTAATGTTATATGATCTGTTTAGGACAGGAATTGGAGATGTGTTGAGGCATTTTACAATGATAGTCTTGGGGAAAGAACACCTTGTATCCTAAACAATTAGATTTTCATGTGATTCAGCTAACACATTCTTCACTTATTTATGTATTTCTTTATTTAGTTGTGATTGGAAACAATACATTTCTTTTATTTATTTATTTTTATTTGTGCTGAGGCTCGAACCCAGGGACTAACACGTGCTAGGTGAGCACTCTACCACTGAGCCACAACCCCATCCTGCTAATACATTCTTAATGTTGAAAAATGAGTAGCAAAAATCCAAAGAGACACTCTTCAGGTGTTATTTCTTATTGTTTTTGAAGACAATCTTCAGTTGAATTTTTCTCTGCTGCACTTATCACTCTAAAAATTAAAAACAAGATTAATGACTTTGAAGTTTGGAAAAAATATCACTTTCAAGTCTACTCAGTTGTTTTTATTTTTTCCCAATATTGGAATTCAAACCGAGGCCATGGGTATATTCTAGGCAAGCACTACTGTGATTTGTCTCAAGCCCAATTTCTACTTTTGGTAGGGAGGGTGATGTGGATTGAACTCAGGGGATTTCAACCACTGAGTCACATCCACAGTACTATGTGCTATTTTATTTAGAGATTCACTGAGTGGCTTAGCACATCACTTTTGCTGGGGCTGGTTTGAACTCATGATCCTCAAGCCTCAGCCTTCAGAGCTGCTGGGATTGCAGGTGTGTGTAACTGCCCCCAGACCCAGTGTCCCTTTATGGGTTATAATAGTAGTGTAATTCAAAGCCAAGGGAGCTAAAAATACTCAAGTTATGCCGTGGTTTCTGCATCATTTCATGGCTTTTATGACAGTATAAATACATTTATGACAGTTTACACACACACACACACACACACACACACACAAACTCAAACAAAGATGTATGTGTCCCTTTTTAAAATTTAATTACATGACTTAGCTCCATCAGATTAAACACTTACTTTAATGTTGTATTCACTTTGTTAATGAAACCCTACTTCAATGGTGATAATCTATGGCTACTTTCTTTGTTGCTTGTATTTGGTGGACTTCATTCTGATGTTGTGAACCTAGAATGTCTAACTTATGTCATTTTATTTCTCATGCATGTCATCCTTTGGCTTCCAGTAGTACTGTATATAATTTTTCAGATTCTTGTCACAGTGAAATTTCTTCATGACCCAGTCTTCTCAGCAATTCTCCATTTGACTCTGTGCCAGTCTTGTTCTAGAGGCATCCTGTCAGCACTGTGGAACAAACTTCGGTGTGGCAGGACAGAATGGTGGACCATGACGAAACCGCATCTACCCCTGAGGTAGATGGCTTTCCTTAGCATTCTTTCACATCCCTTCTTCCATGTCTCTGTTAAGAAGGAGTTCCATGTGGACTATTAAGTACCATGTTTTTTTGTTTGTTTGTTTGTTTTTTTGTTAAGCCTACTGCTTGGCAGTTAAGCTTTTATACACTATGGTTTTGTTTTGGAAGCAGAGGGTGACAGTATTCTGTAGAACTCTTCCTTGATATAAGCTGCTTTCCTTAAGTATTTTTGTATTTACATTTGATAAACAAAAGTTTAGACATGCAAGTTTTATGACATCTGCTTTCTTACCTGCAAATACCAAGACTGATTTAAATGGAAAAGAGTTCCTTTTTTCCCCTGCAAATTGTTTTGCTTCAAGTTGTGATAACAATTTAAGGTTTTTAAACTGTGTGCTTTTTAATGTGAAAGATAAAGGAATAATAAAACTGATTTTGGAATTGTTTTCAAAACTTCAAATTAGTGACATATGACTACACTACTTCCCTAGAGTCTTGAAACTTTTACAAACACCCCTTCCCAAACACGCCAAATGTGCACTAATTCACACATAAATATTCACAGAATTTTTATCACTCTCAGTAAACACCTTTAATTTCTATTTGGGTAAATCTGAAAGAATTAAATTTAAATATTGATTATAATTGTATTCACACTTGTACTGGAATAGAAATCTCCATTTGGGGTAATCTGAGAGGACTAAGGAAGAGTGGAGAGTTGGGAATTCGAAGCAAAGTCCTCTCAGAAAACTTATGAAACTCCATTTTCCTCCTAATTGGAGCCTTCCCATGCACATTTAAACGTGTCCCAGAAGCTCCCATTAAGACACACCACCATGGAGCCCATGTCTCCTCCTTGCATCTTTCTTATCTCATTTTTCTTCCAGAGCTACATATGCTGGCCCTCTCCTTTTATTCTCTCTCCCTCCCTTTTCAGGTATCTCTGAACTGGCTTCCACATCATCATTCCATCTGTAGTATTAATGTCTCAAGGCCTCTACTCCACTAGGACATTTGACTATTTTGGAATTCTTCCTTAATTCATTGAGCTGCATGTACAATGTTGAGTATTTCATCCTTCTGAAAACATTGTCTTCCACCACTGGTTTTTCTCCTGCTACTCTGGCCCCTCCTTCTCAGCCATATCTTCTGGCACAATCTCTAACACTTAGGCCTTAGTTTCTGGAGTTTTTGTCTTGACTTTGCTCCTTTTCACTATATATTCTTTTCCTAGGAAATCACACCCAAGCCTTGTTATCATCATCATATAAAACTTAAAAATCACATCTCCACACCAGAATACTATAAAGTATCAATCAAGATATCCAGCTGCCTATTTAGCACCAATCTTAGCTTTTACCCCTGGTCCTTGTTCAACAGTCCCCACCTCAGTGAATGGTACCACAATCCTTCCAGTGGTCCATGTCCAGAAGCCTTGAAATGATTCATGTCATCTCTTACCTGCCACTCCATATTCACTTATAACCCAATCCTGTCCATTTTGCCTACAAAACATTCCAAATAACCTTTATCTTTAACTCAGCATTGCTCTCCAAACATGTGATACATTCCCAGATCCACAGTATCTTTTCAAGGCAAAGATGACCAAGCTTGCTTAAACATTTCTGGCTTAGAAGACATGCAAATCTATCCTGTGCCTGCTTCTTATGTGTCCCATTACTTCCCCCTTCAGCTAGAAAGATCCTGATCTTTACATCCCTGGACTTTCTGTTCCCCTTCCCATAGGGCCTTTAGGTAATTCCTGACCCATAGTATTTAAGCTTCATGGGGCAGGGGCCTTATGCTTTTTACTGGTCACTATAATGCCTAGCACAGTGTCTGCTATTAAGTGCCTTAAAATCTTTCCAATATATGAATATCTATGTTTGCTCTTCTGGCTGAACACTTACTTGGAAATATATGATACGCAGTTGGAAATGCAAGACATAAAAGTTAGACATAGAAATGAGATTTGGGAGCCATCCTCATATAACTCATAATCTGAGGAATGGGAAAATGAACATGAACCACCAGGGAAATTATGTAATAAGAAAAGGAGAAATTAAAAAAAATTGGCTCTGAGAAAGATTCTCTTTGAAAAGGTAGCTAGAAAAGCCAGAAAAGCAACTGTTATGTATTTAAAAGGCAAACTGACAGTTGAGAATGAAATTTCTCATAAAGGAAAGTTTGACACTGGGTCACACACTATAATGAGACACAGAATATGAGTAATGCAGTATTGAAATTAGGAAGGAGATTATCATTTATTAAGGGGACTGTGGACTAAGTAAAGTATATCAATGAAAAGTACCCCATGGAAGCTCTGGTTAAAGGGTGTTAGAAGAATAATTAACTGATGTGTGTGTCACACAAACATGCACATATTCTGTTTAAAGTTATATGCCATCCTAGTTCTTTATTATACAGTTAAACTTCATTATTGCTTTCATTTTTTTTTCAGCAGAACGCTAATAAACACAACTTCCTTTTATGAATAGCATATGGAGTGCATGTTTTAGGGTAAGAATCAAGCTCTTATAGCAAGGAATCCAATAGTACAATGACTTAAAGAACAAATACATTCTTTGTATTATTGAATAATGGCCCAGTGTAATAAGGCCAGTTGGGGGTGATTCGTAGACATTCTTGGTTTTCTTTGTATTTTTTGTTCCCTAATCCCTTTGACCACTGTTGATATCTGTTCAGACAAAGCTGCATGAAGCTTCAGACTAGGTTCCAGAAAACATGAAAGGAACCAGAAGATAGATGAAGTGCTGACCCAAAGTGGTCCATGTTTCCTTGCAAGAATATTTACATGGTAAGGAAGGCTGGGGACATGGTTCAACAGGCCAGCCATGAGCAACATCATACCTGTATTACCATCAGACAAATACATAGAGCCAATCCTTGTCTCTGTGTTATGATCGAGCCTTTTGCATTTTCACCATTCCCTGCCTCTGGCTGATCCCATCACTCATCAAGTCTCTGTATATCCCTACGTCTAGAATAGTCACCCTCCATGGCACCTGATACTGGATCAGACTCTTACCTCACACCCAATTTTGGGTGGAAATATATAAACTGTTGACAGCATTGTAATGGAAAAGCAGCCCTCTGAAGTCTATACCCTAAGGGACTAGAGAGGGAATGGCATAAGTTACAGGGAAAGAATTTACTACCCAGTACAAAAGCAGATCAATATCTGAGGTAGCACCAGGGAAGCAAAGACAGTATATGTCAGGTGTAATAGGCACAAGGAGGGAGGCTTCTAAAAAAACACTGTGCATCCCAATACAAGAAATGAAGAGGAAGGAAAGTAAAGGAGAATGGAGCTCACTGGTAAAAGTATATGTGTGATTTCTTTGTGTGTGTGTGTGTGTGTGTGTGTGTGTGTGTGTGTGAACACAAAAAATGATGTGCAGTGTTCCTTGGAAAATTACTATTACAACATAACATAGTAAACTGTGTGAAGCTCCTTGTTTCCATTGTAATTTTAATATTTCCTTCAGCAGAAAAATTTCCATATGCATTGACCATGATAACTTCTAGTGTCTGTGAAGTATTCTTTCAGTCCAATTACTCCCTAAATGACTCAATATGCCCTGGCTGAAGAGGGCCACATCTGTATTTGCAGATCGTTGGGATGCTGAGTCAGGCTGATGTCATTTTCCCATGTAGCCAGGGAATATATAGACATCCTGTCTCCAAACATGAAAAGGCTTGGGATGTGATGTAAGTGCTGTTGTTTTTGCCAAGAATACGCATGTCCCTGTGTACAACTACCAGGACCACAAAACAATCAAAAAGTTTCAAACAACATAAATATTCACCTGCAATTAAACATAATTTAAAGGTCAATTTTGAAAATAAAATTCTATCCATAAACACTCTCTCTCTCTCTCTCTCTCTCTCTCTCTCTCTCTCTCTCTCTCTCTCAAACACACACACACACACACACACACACACACACGTACACCTCAATAACTTTAATTGTGTATACATCTCTATATGCATTTATACATCCCAGATACAAATTCTATGGCAGGTATGACCTTTCTAAATATTTTTCCAATTCAGTTGCTCATCTTTTTTCCACTTAGCAGAGACTTTTTTCCCCAAAAATATAATTAAATATACCATAGAACTAAATAATGCAATCAATAATTTAGAATTGAAAGATATTACATATATATAATATTTCATCCATCAATGAGCAAATATACTTTTCCTCCACAGCAAGGCTCATTGTCTAAAATAGACCATATCTTACACAACAAAGGAAGTCCTAATAAATACAAAATAACAGTTAATACTCTGCATTCTCTCAGAACACAATGTAATGAAATTAGAAATCAATGATAAAGTAAAATATCTAACAAATGGAGACTAAATAATACACTATTGATTGATGAATGGACAGTTGAAGAAATTAAGGGTGAAATACAAAAAAAAATTCTTAGAGGTAAATGGAACACTTTTACAACATATCAAAATCTCTAACACTACATCTCAAAGCCCTAGAAAGAGAACAAGTCAACACCAAAAGCAGTAAAGACAGGAAATAAATAAAATCAGAGCTGAAACCAATGAAATTCAAACAAAAGAAGCAAGTGAAATAAATGACAAGACAAAAAAATGTTCTTTGAAAAATAAAACAGATAAATGTCTGCCCATGCTAATGAAGGGAAAATGAGAAAAAGTCAGATTACTAAAACACAAGATGGAGAAGGAAATATCACTGCCACAGTCCCAGGTGCCTCTCCTGGTGTTCCAGTGATGAGTCTGCAGTGTCTGGTAAGCTCATGGTCCTGGTTTCCTGGATGAGGTTCTGATGTTCCTAGGAGTCCATGTG
The DNA here is from genome assembly GCF_964194105.1 of Spermophilus citellus. Classification (NCBI taxonomy): domain Eukaryota; kingdom Metazoa; phylum Chordata; class Mammalia; order Rodentia; family Sciuridae; genus Spermophilus; species Spermophilus citellus. Next base: position 2,178,331 of record NC_138196.1, read on the forward strand.
TATCTGATTTAATTTAGTTAATGCAGGGGGAGTAATTTTTTACCAACCTGATTCACTTATGTATCCATTTGTGCCTTATGCTGCAACTGCACAGCTGGGTCATTGCCTTCTTTCTTATTTCTTTGTGTGTGTTTCTGGGGATTGAACCTCATAGCATGACATGTTTCCACTGAGCTACCTGTCAGAGTTTTATTTTCTATTTTGAGACAGGAACTCATTAAGTTGCCTAGGCTGGCCTGACACCAGTGATCCTCCTGCTTCAGCTTCCTGTGAGGCTAGGATTACAGACATGCACCATTGTGCCCAGTTGGGTTAATTCTTTCCAGTAAGTTCTGTATGCCCAGTGGTGGTTATCCACTTGGTCTGTCAAGGCATGAGTCATTCTGCCTCATCACTTGCATTCAGAAGTGTGTAGCCCAGGGAAATCTGCTGCTTTATAAAACAGGGTAGCTCAGGTCTGGGCAGTGCTCTTCTGCATAGTGTGGAATGGCTTGGAGCCAGCACAGCCTGCTCTCCACAAACCTTCTAACTGCTCTGCACCTCAGAGTGGGTGTGAGCAACCGAGTGGTCACCCAGCTCTACAGAGTGGTAAGAAAGTAGTCCATTATCCCACTTAGGAAGGGCAATAGGAGTAACTAAAGTTGGGTGGCACAGGAGACTTCTGTGAATGGATAAGGAACCCCACCTGAACCCAGCTCTATGCATCTTTATGCCTGAACTCCTGGGCTAGGAGGGGTCCACACTGAGTGGGAGGGGCCTGAACACTCAACTTAAGTTTAGCTTTTCTGTTCTCCATTCTCCTCCTCAATTCACTGGTTGGGAGTTTTCTGTTTGAACTTGACCTCTAGAAGCCTCAGGGCAAACATAGCTCCATTTTCATGGTAATACATTTTCATGATTTTCCCCAAGTTTGTATGCTCCTTGTGTTATTTTTCCTTTCTCTTGCATTTTCACTTATTGATCTGCTATTATTACAGCATTCGTGACAGTGTGCATGCACCTCCAGACATGTGTCAAGCATATTGGAGTCAGCATGCCACACTGCCAGGCCTTGGAACTCAAACTGTGCAGCCTTTGCAAGTGGTGCTATTGGTAACCCCGAGGGACCCCTGGGCTGTGAGTCTGGGTGAGCCCATATGTTCAGGGACTTTACAAAAGGGCAGTAGCCCTGGATCTCAAGAAGACCCACCTGTAGATGGACTGACCTGTGCTAAGATGGGAAGGACACTTCCCTGAGCTCCCACCTAAAAGCCAGGTCTGTAGAAGTCTGTGGCTCCTGTGGCTCTGAGAGTGCTCCTCAAAGGAGTCCTCCCAGTGAAGGTTCATGTGGAAATGCAGAAGCCAGAGTTTGGTTACTGCCTCAAGCACAGTCAATAGCCTTCCCTTAGTTAGAAGCTCACTTTCTGCAGTTCAGTTACTTGCAGCCCCCCCCCAAATGCTAAATGGGATACTCTAGAAATACATAATTCATAAGTTTTAAATAACTTTTATTACAGAAAATTATATAGTCATTCGAATTTTCATAATTGTTGATATCTGTGTATACTTTATAAATTAAACTGCACTGTAGATGTGTATGTCTAGGAGAATGTGTAGTAAATACATAAAATATACATAATGAGTCAGGTACTTTCCAGGTTTCAGGGGATCTTGGGACATATCTGGTGCAGATGACAGGGGAAAATGTAATTAGTTGGTCTATAGTAAATTGAAAATATGCATTTCCTGTGCAGATTTTTCTTAGGTCTGCTAAGAATGTGAAAGCAGCACTGCCTTCAACCCTCATCATGGGTTGCGTGAGGGTTGTCACACTGGTGCTGGGAGCAGAGGAGCCCTGGCCAATTCAGGCTCACATTTCCTGCATTTCTGCCTCCAGACATCTCACTGTCGACCACCTCCCTCCCCAACTCACCATCACCTGAAGAGCTTCTAAAACATACTCAGCACTTTGAATGCTGTGCCTCCCATGCCACTCACCCACACTAACCCTCCAGTTTGCTCTGTGGCAGTTCTCTCTTTATTCTTACTCAGCATGACTGTGTGTGCCAGGTGTGTCCACATAGCAACATCATGAATGCTACCTCAATGCTGGGCACACTTGCACACTTTCAGGAATGAACTTTTAGGAAACAAAGTTCTTTATTAAAGAAATAACTCACAGATGAAGAGAACTCTATTCATTGTATGCACAGGTTTGTAGCCTGTAACAGTCTTCTTTTGTTTTAAATGTAACTCTGCAAAACTATTAACATCCCAAACAGCATTATGAAGCCATTTTTGTTCCATATCCTGTGCAAATACAATCCACCACAGAGATATAAAACTTTTATAAAGAAAACATTTCAGTGAAGAATGGTATACGTTTATATATATGCATATACATGTATATAAATACATAATTTTAAATTAGTTAAAAATGACAACCTTAGTGAAAACTAAAGTCAAACTAATCTTAAAACTACAACAATCTGAGTATGTCAGGATTATACCTCCAATGCAATATTTAAAATACATTTAACTTTCCAATACTTTTTATGCAGTATGCAAATAGTGAGAAAATGAAGACTTAAATACAATTCAACATATAAAAATTTCAGGAAGAGCAGAAGGCTCTATTGTATAGATGTCCAGTCAAGTGTTTCCTGAAGCTGACTTTGACACACAGCACTGGACAGAGAGGAAGATGCACAATGTCACGCCTTCTTCTCTTCACGTCACTTGGGCATCAAGACCCAAATCTCACTTGCTCTCTGATGAAGACCATAAGCCATGTTCACAAGCTCCATGACGTGGCCTCTGCACAGCCGGTCATTTGGAGTTTTGCTCCAGCACCAAGTACTCTGTCTCTGACATTCTGGAGGTGTTGGTGATCTGGGTGAGGTCTGTTTGGGCAGAATACTGTAAGGTGAAGGCCTTCATCAGCTTGTACCTGTACTTGTAGTTGATGAAGCTGTAGAGCACAGGATTGGCGCAGCAGTGCACCAGGGACAGGCACTGTGTGACATGTAGTGCTGTGAAGAGCATGTTCTCCGGCTGGCAGGTAAAGGGGAGGTAGTACAGGATGGAGAAGATGTCCAGCAGCACTGCCACATGGTAGGGGAGCCAGCACACAAGGAAGACCACCACATAGGAAAAGATGATCTTCCAGATACTATGATTCTCCTGATCACCAGAGGCTGAGATGGCCCTGGAGAGCAGGAAGTAGAAGACAGTGATGATGGAGAAGGGGACAATGAAGCCCAAGACAATAGAGACAAGCTCCATGCCAATCAGCCACTCCTTGATGCTGTGATCAGGGTAAAACGACCAGCAGAAGGTCTCGTTGTTGGAAGCAGACACCATGGTCTTCAGGTAGTTGGTGTCAGGCAGAGACATGCTCAAGGCCAGCAGCCACACCAGAACACACACAATGTGGTGCACCATCTTCTTCCTGTGGCTGGAGGTGCTGGTGAAGTAGGTGATGGAGAGTTAGTGGTCGATGCTCATGCACGTGAGGAAGAAGATGCTGCCAAAGAGGTTGACAGAGAAGATGAAGTGCGTGACCTTGCAGGTAAGCTCGCCCATGTGCCACTGGTTGTCCTGCACCAGGCTGACCACCCAGACGGGGATGGTGATGACCACCCACAAGTCCGTGATGGCAAGGTTTAAGATGTAGCAGTGGGTGTCATAGCCTGTGGTCTTGGCCTGGATGTTCACCCAGACCACCACAGAGTTGGCAATCATGCCAATAACGATGATGAAAATGTAAATGAAGGAAAGTGTGTAGAGCAGGTTGCTTTGTGGGGCATTGTGGGGCACTGCACTGTGTCGATCAGGATGCAGTGGCTGCTGTTGCATGGCCAGCTGATGTCAGAGAAATTCCCTGGCTCTGTGTAGTCAAAGAGATGCAGACACATGGTAGGGGGAGTGAGAAGGACCTACAGCAACCCAGAGAGATGGGAGAGAGAAATCACTCATCAGGAAACCTTGACGTCCAGTCAAAACACTTTTCTGGGGTCCTAATAAGGCCCAGCAATTTTGCCCAAGTTCTGAGGTGTGTCACAAAGAAAGGAGAAAAGAAATAAATCACATGAGAACTGTGTCACATAAACAAACAGCCAGAGTCTCATTGACACATTGTCCAAAGACAGACACAATGTTGGTTTTCTATCTTTCATTGGCTGTCTTCTCCAGACACCATCAGCCTGGCTGTGCCCAGAGTGTGAAATCAACATGGTACAGGGCCAAAGAAACATCAGGCTGCTGAGCATGGCCACAGGAGTGATGGAGGCCTGCTCCTTCTCAACAGGCAATGGTGATTCCCCCAAGAATGGCAGGTTGGTCTACCCCTGGAATGCTAAATTATAAGCATGCCACTTCAGTGTCTGGATGAGAGTATTTAAAATGCTCAACCCAATTTGCATTTAAAACATGACTTAGCACTTATAACCTTTCTGGAAAACTCATGTGCAAACCTAGATCGTTAGCAACTTCACTTAACCCATGAGGCCACTTGGAGCTTGGCCAGCATGTGTGCGATGCCCCATAGTCCAAATGCACTCCAAAACCACAGGCTGGGGGCTGGCTGTGCCACATCAGCTTGGGGCAACCAACCAGCTGCCTCAGGCCCTGGCCTTTGCATAGTTTTCCATTTCCTTCTTTATTCAACTGCTTCAGGAACAATGTGTGCCTAGACCCAAAGCACAGAGGTCACTGCCTACTGCCTTTCTGGAGGGATAATGATCTGCCAGCTTCTACCTGCTAACCCTACCTTAGGCCAGCAAGCTCCATGGTCAGCTCCTCACAGCCAGCAAGCTCCATGGTCAGCTTCTCATAGACAGCAAGGGTTCGGCCAAAGGTAGCCTCAGTTCTAGAGTGACTTTCCTCAGATTCTGTGAGAGCTGCCAGGAGCTGTCCTCGACTGTCCTTGTGTACCTTGAAACCCTGAAGTCCTTCCAGGTTGTGGTACCCCCTCAAACCTCACTGCATGCTGTGGGGAGTGATAGACAGGGACACCAGACTTGACTTGTCCCCTCTATGTAGGTGGCAGTTCTGTCACTTGCCATAGGTGGTGACTAGCCAAGATCCAGTCTACCATGGGTTACTCAAAATGACTCCATGTTACACACAGCAACTTCTGCAGGATCCAGGATAAGAGTCAATGTGTGCCAGGTGGCCTTGCCAACTGTTTCATAAACCAAAGCAGGAACATTCCAAGCTTGGAATTATGGCTCCTCCACCCAATAGTGTCCAACATAAGATGTATTGGTTATCCTGACCGTGTCTGCTGCACTAGGACAGCTTCACCCACCTCAGCATTACCTTAGGGACAAAGGGCCTATCCCCAAATATGTAGGGGGATACATATTACTCAATGACCTGTCACCTGCAACTGTCCAGGAGAAGCAATCAGCTTCTCCTCTTTAGCAGAAATTCAAAACCTCATCTTGGCTCTTCTCCACTTGGGAAACTGGCTTTTACTGTTGCATAACATCCATCCCCAAAGAGGGCCCAGGAGCCCACAGAGGACATGCAGCTGAATCAGGCCCTCCTTACGAAAGCATGGAACAGAGTCCCTAACTATGGAGGACACCTGCTGCCTACCTCCACAGCCTCAAAACTTAACAGGTGGCCCACTCCTGAATCCCAACCAGGGAGACTGTGAGAGGCCTGGCAGCTCCCTCTGTGGGAGGTAGGGGATAGAGGTGGTTGTAGGATCCCCTCCTGGTGGTCCAACCCAGGCTCCATGTGCAGAAAGAAGGCCTGAGCATCCCAAGGTAGTGATATACCCTCTGCTCTACAATGGGTCACCGGCCCAGCAGCCAGGAAGTCCCCATATTCCAGTGACCCCCAGTGTTTGGAAGCTGACATTCAAGCACAGGAGGCCACTCACAGGGGGAAACATGGAATAAAGACATACAAACCCTCATCAGCAGATGTCCTGTCCTAAGACAGCTTCAAGGATTCCAAAAGGATATCTGCCCAATAGAGCTGTGCAGGGTGATGCCAGAAGATGGGCTCCTGGCCTCCCAGACTGGCCTCGGTTTATCCAGCCAGCCCCAAGCTGCCCTGAAGATACTTCTGCCACCTCCCCTAGGACACAAAGTATCTGCATAGACCCTCACCCTGCACCTGTGAATCCAGATGGATGCTGCCTCTGCTCTTTCACATGGCTCCAGCACAGAGGCCCCTGGCAGCAGCCCTGCTTCTTCCTTCCCATTTCCTTAAAATGAAACACATTTGCAGTTTGACTTAGTTTAAGGCAATATTTCTCCCCCAAATCTCATCTGATCTCATAGTCGCTGGAAGTGGAGGAGCCCCACAGGCATGGAAACCCAAGAATATTCTGTTGGAGATGGCTGTGGCAATTCTCTGCCCTACTGGCACAGCCTGGGTACTTGGCAGGGACAGCACTAAATCCTAGAGCCCAAAGAAATGAAGGACCCTGAGCCTTTGATAGCCTGCACTAGGATTTTAACCCATGTGCCACTCCCTCACACCTGGGATGCTTTTCTGGCCTCACCTCCCTTTCCCACCAGGGCATGCACATTGTGGTCCTGGTGCAGTCCAATGAGAATGGTCCCAGACAAGGGCAAGGACACAGAATAAGAGAAAACTCCTCCTGGGGCTGAGCAGTGTCCTTCTAGGCCCCTCCAGTCTCCTCCAAATCAATTCTGACACATCCCCTGCACCTGGCAGCTGCCAACCTCCAGTATCCTCCAGGCCAGAGTGGACTTGGACAATGGGAAGGCTCAGGGACTCTGATCCAGCCCTGTTGCTTCTGCCTCTGCCCTCTAGGCTTGGAGTCTCACAGTATTTCTGGGACAGGTGTGCCACCCTGCAGTCACACCCTTTTCTCCCCTCAGGGGCTGGGAGTCGCACCACCATGGGAGGTGTGGAGCTGAGACACAGCTGTTACTTCCCAAGGTTGAAGCAAGCAATGTGTGAATGTGTGTGTGCACAGGTTGAGAGAGAGTGGAGGAGAGAGTGTGAGAGAGTGCAAGCACACATGCTACATATGTCCTCATCAAATCTGAATGTGAAAGACTCATTTTAATTTTTTTAGAGAAAGAGAGAAAGAGCGAGAGACAGAGAGAAATTTTTAATATTTATTTTTTAGTTTTTGGTGAACACAACATCTTTATTTTATTTGTATGTGGTGCTGAGGATCGAACCCAATGCCCCGTGCATACTAGGCCAGCGCAATACCGCTTGACTCTTTATTGATGCTATATTGTAGCAGATATCCTAGAATGTCAAAACTATTATTCCAGAGGAAATATAGGGGATTAAAATTTTATTTGATTAGCTTTTCTATTCCTTTACCTTCACCCCTCTCCTAGTTCTGAAGTGACTCTTTAGAATCTATAATAATCAGATTTTCTGAGAAAATCACCTTAAAAGGAGGAAAGATTTGTTTCAGCTTGGTTTCAGCCCATGGTGGCTTGGATCTGTTGTTCGGGGCTTGTGGCAAGACAGAATATCCTGGCAAAGAGAATGTAGTAGAACCAAACTGCTCACTTCATGGCTGCCAGGAAAGAGACAGAAAGGGAAGGGTTGGAGTTGGGTAAAAGTATAACCTTCAAGGGCACAAACCCAATGACTTCACTTCCTTCAACTAGGCCCTACCTCCTACAGGGTCCACCTCCTGGAAGTAGTGCCAGCAGCTGGGACCAAGCCTTCAGTATATGACACTTTTGAAGGACAATGGAGATCAAACCATAATAAAATCCTGTAAGGATCACAGCCTAAAAATCATTTGAAAACTCAATTCCACGATATTTTATAGCATCCTACAATATGTTCATATTCTGCTTTAAATTATTATAGAGCAAGAAGGGGCTGGGCATATAGCTCTGTAAAAGATTACTTGCCTAGCATGCTCAAGGTCCTGGGTTCCATCCCTAGTGCTACAAAAATAAACAAGGAAAGTTCAGTGCTTCATGAGTTATTTGTTTAAATCTGAACAACTCCAGCCATTAATGATCCTAATACTACTTAGTGAAGTAAAGAGAACAAGTGTCTTCCATGTGGAAACCCTTCAAATGCTTGAAGTTAACTATGTTATCTCATTTCAGCCTTCTTGAAGTTGATATTTTAACTCATTCAAAAATCATTTTGGGACACCTACCATACACACTATGTCTGATCTGATTTTTTATAATGCAATCCTGGCAGGATTTATAATCACTGTAATATCTGTTTAAAAAAATGGATGTTTTCCTTCTTTTTAAATACTCTTTAAAAACTTAAAAATTACTGGAATTATCTGTTTCTTAAATACTTGGTAGGTTTCTCCATGAAACTGTCTTTTTTTAAATGCTATTATATGTTTTTCTACTCTTATTTTATAGAAAGTTGTACATTTAGATTATACACACATACACACACATAATATAAGTCATAAAACCAACTGTATTCATGATGAGTGTTCATTCATAATCCTGCCAGTTTGGCTTTAACTTTCCTCTTCTGGCAATACCAGGAATCTCCTAATGGCCAAAGTTACGTTAATTCTTTGTGCATAATTCTCAGTACCTTTCAGTTTCATCTTTTAACACTGCCTATCTTAATCTCTGTACTGCAACAATCAACTGCCTATAATTTCTGTCACTCTTTGTCTCGTTTTATGCTTTTGTGCCTTTTATTCACTTGTTTTATTTGCCAGAATTGCCTTGTATCTATATATCATCACATTGTGCTATGTTGTCCTTTTTCAATATTAGGAGCATCTTTCCCAGAACACCTTATTTGATTTGGGTTAGTTATCCCTCCTCTTCTCTTAGAATAATGATTTATAGCAAGCGACTTCTAATGCAGGGTCCTCAAAATCATGCCTTCCTGCTGACAAAAAAAAAAAAAATCATTCTCTCCAATTTCCTACTATCATGAAAGCTGCAAACTGTTTTGGTTGATTTGAACTTTTATCCCTTTCAGTGCCTACGGGACTGGATGAGGTATTCCTCATGTCTAGCCCATTGTATTATTTATTTTCTTGTTTTTTGTTTGTGTGAACCACATCCCCATTTATTTTATGTTGAGACAGGGTCACACTAAGTTGCTGGGGTTGGCCTTGAACTTGTCTCAGTCTCCAGAGAGTCTGGGATTACAGGCATTCAGTATTTCACCCACTTTTTAAATTATTTATTTGACACTGAAACTTAGTTCCCAAATATGGCTATGTTAAGGAGGTAACCTTGATGAATTTTCCCTTCTTGATGCTCATTGAGAGGCATTGAATGTCACATACTCCCAGGGGACAGAATCCCATCTTCCTCATGCCTCCCAAGTTGTTGCCTGTCCCCTAGCATGACGCAAAGTCATATATCTAATTACTTCATGTTAATTATTTTAGTTATGTTTATTTTCATCACCAAAAATATATAAGACACCAGTGTTTTCTATATGAGCACAGCAGCAGTAGATCTATTTTATTAACATATTAGAACAGAATGACAATCTTTCTTGCTGCAAACATAGCTGACAATCTAGCACAACCATCTGAATGCCTCTATTTGAGTTTATGGCATGAATCACAAAATAGGAACTAGTAAGGAAAATATTTTTCAGTTTGAGATTTCCGTGGAGAAGAACTTGACCGAGCATCCTTCCCCCTTACATACCACACCGATTGCCAATTTGTGATTCATCCTGCACAGCCTGGCTTCAACAGAACCATAAATATCTGCATGTACTTACACACGAGATTAATTGCCATCCACATTGTATGCCAGTGATATTATGCAACATCCAACAATAACAATCCACATAGGAATTCCAACATTTTATTCAAGCCATGAAATAGAAATGAAATAGGAGAGCGACAGGCAGACTTGTCACACACAAAGCCTTGTGCAAGCCTTATTGCTGAGTATTTCTGCAAGAAAAGGAAGGAGATACACTTCAAAATCAAGAGTAGCACAGAGGTTGCTGGACACCAGACCAAAAAGGGTGGATGTATTTAATTTTTTCAAAGGCAATATTTGTTCTATTTCATGTAAAGCTTAGAGATAAGACTGGAAGAATTATAGAAAATATATGTAAATAAACTTATCTTGATTAAAATTTCAACAAAAGAAACCTAGACTACTGACATAGCATTAAATGAGGTCCATTAAATGAGGACTGTTTTACTTAACTATATAGCCCTTCTAGCAATTAAACAAGTTAGTCTCAAAAGTTCCTAGTTTGTTGTTCTCAAGTGATAGTCAAACCAGGTGACAATTTTTTTTTTTAAATATGAAGAGATGAGATATAAAGTATGCAAGAAAAATGAGAAGAATCAGTATGAACAAGAGAATGTACTGCATTAAAAGACAGCTTTTCCAGGTGAACATTAGCACATTTTTCACTTCATGGCAACATGTCTATTGCAATTAAGTTCCACTGAGAATAATCACAGATACATAATGCATTCGAGGTTTGCAACAGGATCTCTGAGCTGACAAATGTCACATATTACTCAATATTAGAATTTTCAATTAGCAAAACATATGAATTGTAAATGGGAAGAAAAGTCAAAGGATAAGTCCAGGCTCCAAATTTTACTACTAATTCAATTAAAAGTATTATAAGAAGTAGAGCATTTTAAGAAAGTTTCCAATTTCTTATAATTAAACTTAAACTGATTGATTTTCACTCCAAAGGTAAATAAACTTCACCTTCTAAGACTAAAAGTGATTTTGACTGCCTTCTAGGCCTTACACTCCTTGACCTCCATGCAGTACATAACAGTGTGAACCAACATTTTGTTTTTGCAGTACTGGGGATTTAATCCAGGATTTTGCACATGCTAGGTAGGCACTCTATCACTCACACACATAACTAGTTACAACAGGTGCTTTTAAAATCTCCTTTTCCCCTAAATGCAGAAACAACATAATTATTTATCTTGCCTTCTAGTTCAGACTTTATTTTGCCCTGTACTGATGCCGTACCTCTTCCTCTGTATCCTAAATGTTAAACCTCATTCTTATCTTCCATAAAGATTCACTCTTATACTGATTGTCATTTGAAAGTCCTCCTTACATGTTTGGAAAGGGCATTGTCAATTGAATACTCAAAACACCCTTCTGCATGTCAGGTGTTTTTCCCTGTGTCTCCCCTCTTAAGTAGACAGTCTTCCCTCTATAGGACACAGCCTCTGCTGAAGAGATTATTTTCACAAAGGGAGATTTTTTTCCATGTAAAAACATTGGATCAGACAAGTGCTTTCAAAAGGGTCTGAGTAACATCACCTTAAAAGTAAGATAAAAATATAGATAAAAAATTCTTCAAACATTTATGTACTTACTCCAAAACCAAAAACTACTAGCCCCAGGCTAGGCACACACCTGTAATTCCAGTAGCCTAGGAAGCTGAGTCAGGCAGATTGCAAGCTCAAATTGAGCCTCAGCAACTTAGTGAGACCCTGTCTCTAAAGAAAAAAAAAAATGTAAAAAGGGCTGGTGAGGTGGCTCAGTGTATAATCAACTCTGGGTTCAATCCCTAGCACCAAAAACAAAAAAAAACAGTCACAAAAGCATTTCCCTAGGTCAGATACAGCTCTAGATAATGTAATGATGACTTTAGTTGTGGAGTATTGCATTTGAGCTATGGTAGGTTGAATCAGACCCAAGGTTAAATATGGGAATACTGGTGAATCCATTTGTTTAGTAATGATAGCGCCAAAGAACTGATGAAATTACAAGGTAGAAAAGGTCACAGGTGGAAACCTGGAGAACATCTACACATATGTGGCAGAAAAGAAAAGGAAAAATCAAACTTGCCTAGTTAATGTAATCTTACACATTAATTCGCTCAAAAAGCTCAGCTCTAACTGGTTGAGCATGCAATGTCCTGAAGTCTCTAAGAAAGACAATCTGTGGTCTGAAGGAGTTTATTTATGTTTAACACTAGACAGAAGCTTCCAAGTACTACATCAAAGATTTAGAAAAAAATGCTATAAGACATTAGACGTTATTCCAGCTGGGTGAAATAGTGAAAACCTGTGAAGGAGAAAGCATCTTCTTGATCCTTCAAAGGGAGAAAAGTTGTAAGCAAAGGAAAGATGATAACAGAATAAGAGTAAACAATAACCAGTAACAGTGTGGTGGGGTTTTTACATTATTTAAGCCAATCCTTGCAACTACTCTCATTAAAAAAGGGAAGGAAATGGATAATTTAGAAGGCCATGTGCAGGCGTGCAGACCAGCAAGTGGTTGTGGAAGGCAGGAAGGCACTCTTCCTTAACTGACTGTGGACCTGTTTTCCCTTATGTGAAAATCTAAACACATTGAGTACTCACATCAATGTTAAGATTTTCAGTTGAAGATAAAAGATCATTTGGAATGGGCACATACCTCTTGTATTTAGAGTTTCCCATTATGGAATTTAATTGTTAATTACAGTGTGAAACACTGTAAAATATTCAAGTGTCAGTTATCAGGGTCAGTAAATGTACTGGGTGAGCATTAAGTCTGCACTCTACAGCAATTCTTACAAGAAGAATAAAGGTAAATTGTATTGGGAGTGGTAAAAGAAAAACCAAGGATAAATAATTTTGTCTCAGGGATTTCATATTGAAAAGACTGCAGACCTTTGCTACAACAATTGTAGTTCCAGAAAGGTGGACAAACACGAAACTATTCCTATGTACAACTGTTCAAAGACAAGTGGAACAGCACAATACTGTGAACAACTTATCACCCACAGAATGAGGCACTGCAGAAAGGGCAAGAGAACTCTACCTGCTAATGCCTGGGGACCAGAATCTCACTCAATTAAAGCTCACCATGTGGCCCCTCCCTGCTCCACAGAGTATCCTAGCCTGTACCCACCCTAGGCCATCCTGGCAGCACCTGGACCTGCGACCACCCTAGGCCAGGCCGGCAGCACCCCAACCTGTGCCCACCCTAGGCCAACCTGGCAGCATCCCTTTTGTGCCCATCTAAGCCCAATAAGGAGGCGCCCCATGCCTGTGCCCAGCTGAGACCGCGCTATCTGGGCCCAGAGCAGGCCTGCACCCCCCCAGTGGTGCCATCTCCATGGCCACCTACCTTGCCCTGGAACAGGTGGTGCTGGAGCACCAGCCTTGCCCAACATCTGCAGCCACCAACGAGGGTCTTGGCTGCCACACAGGGCCCTGTGAGTCAGCACCAGGGTCGCAGCCAGCCCACCACTCAGGGATCGCCACTCTGCCACTGACCATGCAGAGAAGAGCTCATCCTTAGTGGTCCTTTCATGCTGTCCACTGCAGGTGAACATGATCCTTGCCACCAATCCTCTGGAACATGCCAGCCACATGGCTGCCCAGCCACCGTTTGTTCACCCTAAGCACTGCTTTTTTGTTTACCTGTCAGGCCACAACCTGCTCAGCCCTCAACCATTTGCAGGAATGTCACGGGAGGCATCTAAGTGGAAACACTACAGGTCTTAGGCAGATGTCCCTGTCCGACCTGGCTAGGAGCACTGCAGCACAGTTCCCACTCCTGATCACACACAAGGAAATGATTGCCTGCCCACAGCCAGAGTGACCCAGCAAGTTTGAGACCATGCAAAGCTGTTCCTGGTGCTTTCTACTCTCTGTAGGTCATGTGGAGTATGCCAACCTAGGATAGCCAAGGACAGGTGGGAAGTGTCTATCTGGGTGACCTCTCTGCAGTCCTCTTTGTCTTTTTGCTCCCTTGACAGTCTTCCTGATTACTGCCACCATGGTGATTGTTGTTTGCATCTACTGCGTGATGTTTCTGATCTTCCTGGGGGTGATTCAGATCTGGGCTGCACATCAGTGAATCATGTGGGACGAGGACACAGGGAAGGAGAATGAGACGGATGGCAATGACTCTGCCTTGACCATCACCATGAGCTCCAGGGAGGTAGGAGTAGACATGGCCCCAGGCTGCATAACACTTCAGGCCAGGCTCCTCCATGTTCATGTGCCTGTGCCATATAACCACACAACTTGGTGAGCTAGGATCCTCAAATCCAAGGGGGTAATCTGAGGCTCAGTGAGGCCTTACTGAAGTTCATACAACCCAGTAAGTGTAAGTGCAGAGATGAGCTGGCTTCAGGATGGTGCTCCTCCCACTCTATGCAGAGAAAGTGCTCCAAGGAGGGAACTGAGCATCCCCATCCAGGAGCTCTCTGCATGCCTGGACTCCTTGGAGAGGCCACTTCCAGTGAGGCCTAGGCCCCTGTCCCTGGACAGTCTCCCTCACTGGGGGACATCTCCCTTCTGCTGCTGCTCCTGGAAGGTGGACACTGGATGACTTGGCCATGAGCTAGACTTGCACATCCCTCTCTTTGCAGATCTACCAGGACCAGCACAGTGGTGAGGAGGAGGAAGAGGAAGAGCAGCATGAGTTTTGAGAGGAGGAAGAGGAAGACATCACTACTGACAAGTGGGAAAGCTTCAAGGAGAAGGAGGTTGGCCCTGGGGACAGTCAGAACTCCAACCAGCATCAGCAGCTGAAGTGAGAAAATTCCACACTCAGCTACTGAGTGCAATCTGGACTCTTGTATCACCACCTCAGAATGTCTGCTACCCGTCTCCCAGCCAGTAGGTCCTCCATGTAGAAAATATCTTCAGCCAGCAGTTCTGCAGACTCCCATTGCTAATTATCCTCCCATGCCCAATGTGTGGGACTGTAGGCTCCCACCATTTGCCCACCCCTGCTGGATATATTTTCCCCAAGGCCAGGAGCTGGCTCTTCCTACCTGCCACCTCTTGCCAGCACAGGGGCTGTAGCACCCCAGACTCCTGCCATCCAGTGAGTTGCCCACCTCTTGCACCTCCAGAAATGTTGGAATGACTAGACTAGCTGACAAAGAGTAAAACTTGGTAATCAATTTTTCTTTCTTGAAGGTCTTCATTTTTTTTTAAACTAGTGCTTTTACAAGTGGTAGAAGGGGGTTAATGTGTAGATAATCAATTGACTTTTTACTACTTGTTAAATACATTGGAATTGTCCGTGTCCTTTGTGCTAGTGTACTCAGGACTAGGATGTGAAATTCAGGGACAATGCTCCTGTTACCTCCCCCTTGGGAAATGAGGAGGGGAGGCCTTCCCACTCTGGTCCAGGCATGAGGCCATGTATCATTTGGTGTTCTTTTTGGGACCAGAACAGTGTTTGTGTTTGAAGTCTGGAAATGGGTCTTGTCTTTGGGATTCTTCCCACTTCTAGTGTTGTGTTTGGGATGGGAGCTGTGGGGTCCCTGGCCTCTCAGGACCAGCAGCTTCCTTTGATATCACCCAGGACTTGTGTTCCTGTACTGAGGCTTCATAAATGTATATGATCCTGCTGGGGACATTCTCTGTGGATCATGGAAACTGACAGCTGTGGTGCAGATCACTTGACCGCTTTGTTTTGGAGATAACAGTGGTTTCCTAAAGGATCTGCACTCATAATGGAGAAAGTCAAAGTGCTAGAATGTTCCAAAACAGTCTGCATCTACCCCACCCCAGCCCCTGTGGGTTGCTCCTGCATAATGCTCCTGCATTGAGGTCAGATCCTCACTCCAGTAGCCAGGAGTCCTGCTGCTGTGATCCATGGGAAGGTGAAAGAGAGAAAGAAGTTGGGGCTAAAGCCACACAGAACTTTGCTCTTAATGTACATGTTGGATGCTAGACTGTAAACCTGGGGGTCATCCTGCACACTGCCCCTGTGACCTCACTGCTAGTATTAAGGATGGCTGCCCATCCACATGCAGTCTGTGTAGATGCTGTCTAGACAGTGGGGAAGGTAACACAGAGAGGATTACACTATTTACTGAACCCTTTATTATGTAAAATCCATTAAAAATTAATAGAGCAGGCCTTCCCTTTAAGAAATTTGTAATCTAATAGAGGATTTGTAAATTAATATGCATACTAATTTTATATGAATATATATATATATATATAAACAGCACTATGATACACACACACACACACACACACACACACACACACATATATATATATATATATATATATATATATATATATATATATAAAACAGTACTATGACAATGAAGCACAGAATTATTTTTAGATAACTAGTTTTTTTTATCTTGTAAAAGAAAAAAGAACATTTAAAAAATTTTTAAATGAACAGCATATATCCACAGATTTCCTCATATGGTCTGTAGTGCCTTGGTGTTCCTTCCCAGACCTCACACGGTCTGTAGTCCCTTAGTGTTCCCCTTCATGGTGTACCACCAACCTCACCTTGTTTGAACTCTACCCCATTAATAAAGCACCGGTTAGCCTAAGATCCTCTCAGCTGTTTTCACTGATAATGATTGTCTCAAATGTTCTATAGCTCGTTTCACCCTAAGAGGAATTAATATACTATGTTACCTAGTTAGTTGTCATAATTGTTCTGACAGTCTAACCTGCAGTCTTGTGTGGGAGAGGGGCCATAGCCTGCAATATTTTTCCCCATTCCTTTGATCAAACCCAGAGGCTTGATGCATGCCAACCAAGTGGTTTTATCAGAGTTAACAAGATTTATTAGAGCTGCAAATTTTAGACACCTAGTCCCATAAATGAATCAGGCCAGGGCCTTCTGTGCCACCTGTTTTAGAGCTCTATCTTAAGACAAATCTAGGCACATAACCCATCTTGGCCTGGGCATCCTGTGCCAACTGTTTCAGAGCTGTAAGGTGGGACAAACTTGGTCCCATGAACAAAAAAGGCCAAGGCCTCTTGTGCCACCTGCTTGAGAGCAGTAAGATGGGACAAGCCTGTTCCCATTACCAAAATAAACCAGATCCTATTGTACCAGCTGTAGTAGTGCTCTAAAATGGGAGGCATATGGTCCCATGACAACCGGGCCAGGGCCTTCTTCCACCTGTTTTAGAACTGTAAGTTGGGACAAAACTAGTCCCATGACCAAACTAGGCCTGGACTTCCTCTGCCAACTGTTGTAGAGGTGTAAGTTGGAAGAGCCTGGTCCCATGATTGAAATGGGCTAGCGTGAATTGTGCCACATGATTTACAGCTGCAAGACGGGACAAGCCTGGTCTCATGACTGAATCAAGCTAGAGCCTCCTGAGTCACCTATTTAATGCTATAAGATATGTCAATATCTAATCCCATGAATAAAACAGACCAGGTCCTTCTGTGCCACCTGATTTACAGCTGTAACATGGGACAAGCCTGGTCCTATCTCCAAACCAGGCCATGGCTTCCTGTGCTACCTTTTTAGAGCTATAATATGGGAAAAACCTGGTCCCATGACTGAACAAAACCAGGGCTTCTGGTGCCACCTGTTTTAGAGCTGCTAGATGAGACAATATTGCTCCCATGACAGAACCACGCCATGCATTCTG
Source organism: Spermophilus citellus (assembly GCF_964194105.1). Lineage (NCBI taxonomy): Eukaryota > Metazoa > Chordata > Mammalia > Rodentia > Sciuridae > Spermophilus > Spermophilus citellus. The sequence continues at coordinate 2,195,605 of NC_138196.1, forward strand.
TACCAGCTGTTTAAGAGCTGTCAGATGTGACAAGACCAGTCTCATGACCAAACCATGCCATGGCCTTTTGTGCCACCTGTTTTAGAGCTGTAAGATTGGAAAAAACTCGTCCTATGACTGAACCAGGACAGGGCTCATAATTTGATGGAATTATTAGAAGGTCATAGAATCTATAGAATGTGGGTTCTAATTAGAGATATGTCTTGGAATGCTATATCTGGTCCATGGCCTCTTTCCTTTCTCTCTCTCTTCTCTCTACCACCCCTCCCCCCCTCTTTCCTGGATGTTCATCTACCTCTTTCCTGGATGTCAGGTTGAGCAGCTTTTCTTTGCCATACCATTCCAGCCTGATGTTCTGCTTACCATGGGCCCAAAGCAATGGAGGGAGCTGACAATGAATTGAAACCTCTGAAACTGTGAGCCAAAAGAAACTATTCTTCTTTTAACTTTTACATGTCAGGTATTTTGTTTACAGTGGCAAAAAAAAAAAAACTGAGTAACACAATTAGCTTATTGAATATTTATGTTAACACTACACATTTGGTATTAAAGATGGGGAATTGAGTTCCTACTACTAAAGGACATTTTCTGAGTCCTACAATGACAGAGTTTTGTATAGAGATATCTTAAGTGGACTCCCCTGCCAATTAGGAGTTTATGATCATTGTGTACAAATAAGTCAAATTTGCTTAATATTCTTGTTAATCACATTCAAATAATAATCCTTATTCATGTGTACAATTATTCCACAATGAAACCCACTATTCTCTATAATTAAATTTTACAAATAAATATTTTAAAAAGAGTAAATAATAAGTTTGGGTTTAAAATAAAACAAACTAAATTCACATTATTTCATTCTGAAAGAAAAGCTGCCACACAAGAAGAAAATTGCCTACTTTGCAAAATCACTCAGAGTAGGAGGCTAAAAAGTAGTCCTAGAAAACAAAATATTTACTCAAAATATATTAAGCTAAGTCCTAGACTTTTAAGAATAAATGTAAGCAAACAATCAAACACATAGCTCTACCAGCCCATAAATGGTCACCAGAACACATACATTTTTATTTCTAAGTATTGTGCACTTTGGGTATAGTCAGATTTATGAACTGATCAAACTGTATCCTGTAGTATAAAGTCCAAAACAGGTGTACTATTTTGGAATGTAGAGACTAGAAATATTTTATGGCTAGATATTGGAGTGTTGATCCTAAATTTCAACCTTCCTTGATTCTATGGCTTTAGGCCAGGAGCTGAGCTTCTTGCATTTTACTTTTACTATTCCTTAAATTGGTACAATATAACTCAATTTGACTCGGCCTCATTCTGCCGATATGCCTATATAATACCTAATTCTTAGGATTCCATTGTTCTTCTTGGCTTTTCAAAGTCATCATCTGAGGCAAGATATTTCTACTCCCCCCTTTGTAAAGTTAACTTTTAATGTATATTCAGTTTACGCCTTAATTTTGAGAGTGTTTACATATCATTCTACTTATTAATTCAATAAAAAGTAAATAACACAATATATTATGTATGCTAATTCCAGCTATCTCTAGGGCTATCCTACATGTCAATCTGAATGTGGAGATATGTTTATGATAAAGAGGAAGAGGACTTCTAATTAGATGTGTACATTGGCAAATTGTAAGCCAATTTCCTTGTGAGCCAAGTTGAAGTAAATCCCATATTCAACCTGGAAGTAATTACCTTGCACAATTGAACTGAGACAGATTGATTTTTGCCTTCTTTATTCCTGAACAGTCAATCATTAGTTGATGAAATAAATATTAATATGGAGTATAATACTCCAAAAAGTTTATTAAAAATAATTTTGAATTCCACAGTGGTTTTGTTATCCTGGGTCATGCCATTTGCAGAAGTGTGATGAGTGCTTCTATGGTTTTCTTAGATTTTGTTTTTGAGTTGTTTATGGCTCTGATAATATTTTATACAAGGATTCATTAACAATTGAAAAAATTCTGATATGATAAAGCACTCTTGACAACTTTGGCTTCTAGAAACATGAAATGCATCACTAAAAAGAGGGGATGTGACTGATGGAATTCATATTCATTGGAAGCTGCTTTTTTGGGGGCCACTCGTTCTCTGAGGGGTACTGCTGGAGAGGGCAGAAATGATTGCTGGTATGTGATGTCATTCTGATTACTTTGTTTGAGCCCCAATTTACAAGCTTCACTGTCTGATAACTGATATCTTGAAAAGTATTTCCATCTCTTTATTGTTGTACAATTCAGAAAATGTATAAGGTCATCATTTAGAGAATGGTTTCAATATATAAAAGAGGGTAATTCTCACACAATGGGTGCATCATCTAAATGAGCTTATACCTCAGACAAAAAAAAAAATATTTCTCTAATGGCAACTCCTTGGGTATGTTAATGATTCTGTCGAGATCTGTTCAACAGAGATTAGGGTACTGGTTGGGATAGACAATGGAAAACAGGCAAACGACTCCCCCCAATCCTTTCAAAAACCTTTTCTCTTTACTCAACTAAAGAAAATGAAGCAACTCTCAGAAGTACTTATTAAGTACTGGGCTTTCTGCTGCTATACAGTGATTTGGAAGGACTGAGACTGAAATTAGATCTATTTCAGTATTGATTAGGGCTTGAAATAAATATTTACATCCTTGAAATAACTTCTTGGTGATTGTTTATTCATTAATGTCTTTAAATATTAAGTGGGAAGTCCATTGGTCTCCTACAAGTTCTAGATGGGCTAATTAGCCGTTTTTTAAATCAATATACTACAGTATTTTATTTAAATAAATTAATTTATAATCTTTCATTGACATGGAATTAAAATGTTGGTACAACTAGTTTTTAGTCCCTAATTAATCTATAATCAATGTTACTATATACATGAATTGAATAAAAAATATCATTATCAATTTTCTTAGGAAAAAGATAGTGTGTAATAACTTTCCCTGATTGCCAGACCTGCAGAACAATACCCTGACTTCAGCTTTCTAAGCAAAATTGTCTACACACCATTTTTAAGGATACAGAGATGGAGATGCTACTAGTTGTTTGGATGATGTTTTTCTGGTCCTTGATGTTGACCTTAAACTTGAAATTGCTTACCTCACAAATATGAAATTCAGTTGTTTTTACTGCAGTTTTAGGCAATATTCCCTTATTTTGTTTTTCCTAACTAAATACAATGAACAATGCATATCAATTTGTCTGCTAATGCTACTTAAAAGCAAATTTCAACATTGACACTTATCCATTCAATTATTTATTCTGTCATACAACAAATAGTTATGTATGGATGCACTCTCTAAATATTGGGATAAACAGAGCTTAAGGTGTTATTTGAGGGAACAACAAAACAAAGACAATATGAAATTAGTCCAATTAAAAAATTTAAAGGTCATATCGGGGCTGGGGTTGCGGCTCATTGGTAAAGAACTCACCTAATACATGTGAGAGCCTGGGTTCAATCCTGAGCACCACATAAAAATAAAAAAATAAAGATATTGTGTCCAACTACACCTAAAATATTTTAAAGATTTTATTGTTATATTTTAGTAGAAGAAAGCTAAAGTGATGATAAAATATCAGTAATATTATGCATTTTCACAATTATAAGAGTAAATATTTGTGAAAACACAAACTTAAATTTCCTTAATTAGTGATATTATTAGAAATTTAAAATGCTTGACAAATAGACTTTAAAAACACTATACATCTTTCTGATGTATGTACAGAATCCAGTGACTGATCAGCACTGGAGTGGCTCCAAAGCTCAGTAACCTCCAACAACCTATCACTCTGTTAAAAACATGGTCACCCATCTTGGTGTATGGCATCTAATAACTCACCTATGGAAGTACTTTAGCAAAATTTTGCTCAGCAGAAACTCTGCTCAAGGTACCATGGGGAATTAGAACTATCTATCAGATGTAGGTAATCAAGCACGATAGACTTCTAGAGTAGCAGAAAAATTGGGGTTTATGTGGACATTTTCCTGATGCTCTGTTTTTATACAGAGTCCCATTTAAAAAATTCATTGTCCTTTTAGTGTTTCCCCAAGGATGTTGGTTTTAATGCTATTCTCAATTAGTTCTCTGCAAAAAGAAGTTTTCCAAGGTCAAACACATTTGAGAAGAAATAGCTACCATAGAGGCTCTGAGTATTCCCGCTAAAATTAAACCTACTTAAATTAACCTGGAGTTTGTACCAACCAATTTGATTACAAAAAAAAAAAAATCTTTCACATATTACTTTCAGTATTCTATTTAGTATTGTATTCACAGAAACTGACTCAGTGTATCCTTTTTCAGATAATACAGACTTATTTATAGAAACATAAAATTGTGTTTGGCTTGTTGAACTCATGTGTAGATGTTCTTTGACTCTTTGAGTTTTTTTTTTTAGTGTGCTTACTTTTTAGACACATCTTCATGATTTACTTTGCTTGACTTCTTAAATGTAAATACCAGTTTTCTTTCTTTTTAAAAAATTGTTATTTTATTGGATCCAACCTATGTTTCAGCTTTCCATTTTGGATCGTCAGTATTTTATATTAAGCACACATCATCAGTTTGAGATCTTTGCTATTTACAAATGCTATGATCATCTTTATTTCAATTGTAGAAAAGAGATAAGGAGAAGGAATGGTTAATAGTGGAACCATACTATAAACCATCAATCTCTGATTATGACTGTTGATCTCATTAACTAGTGACACGTCCTTCAGAAGGGAAATTCCCATAGCTCATGCCTCTAGTCTTTGTGATTTGCAAATGTTTATTCAATAGGGAAATAATATTTTCCTATTCTTAGCTCCTTAAGTTTTTCCATAATAAAATCATTAATAATTTGGTTTCTAAGAACAGTGGATGTCTTCTAAATAAGTAACACTGGTCAAGATCTTGATTTTTATTTTGAAGAAATATAAATATATCCTATAACACCCAGTGTCTTTTCTTGCTCAGTTTTTGTGATTTCAATATATTTGTATTGCAGTTTCTATATTAACGAGTAGCCACATGAAATTGTATATACCAATTCGTGTAGTTTGTTAAGGAATACATTTGAATGCATGTGATGTAAGGCTTTCAAATTTAGCATTTAAATATAATTTCTGTTTAAACATCATTTGACTTAACAGATGAGTATTTTTTTTATAATTCCATGTTTGGAGTGGTCTATTATTGATTTATCTCTACACAAAGGAACAATACAATGTGTTGCTTAAATTTAGCTGAACCAAACTATTTTAAGGTCATTTGTTTATATTTATGTAAGTGTATTTGCATATGTTTAGCCCCAACTATTCATTTCCACTAATTTGAATCCTGGAGGAGGAGTTTTGATTTTTGTACAAATCACTAAGTTAGTATTATTGAGAATTTGAATCTACTTTACAATAGAAGACCATCTTTCAGTTTTCATTGTTAACATTAATTAAGAAAGGAATGTACCAGAAGTAGTAGAGAGCTCAATTCCTAAGACTGACAAGTCCTGAGTTCATGATTGACACTGTGCCATTTTCTATCTGAGACATCATGAATCAGTTATTCTGTGCATTAAAACTTCAGTTCCCCATTTGTAAAACGGACATCAGGATGGTGATGAATACCTACCTCATAGCATTGTTTTAAAGACTACATGGAATGAATTCAAGTAAAGGCCCTGCTACATTGCCTTACAAACATTAAGTGTTGGATAATGTGATTACCAATCTCTTAAATTTTATTTGTAAGCAAAACGTCTAAACTCTCCAGAAAAAATGTTAACATGTAAAATTAAACTTTTATTTGCATGAGGCTCTGGCAATCAAAACAGACATATTTCTCAAAAACTTTCTATTTTTATGATTACCTTGTATATATTATCTAATTAATACAACCTGGAAGTATATTTTAAATTCAGAATATTCAAAAGCACTTAATATGCCACCATACCAACATCATCCAAGACATTTAAATGACAACACTGACCACATTTGGCAGAAATGTATATTGTAAGTGGGATAATAGGGTCTACTGTTGTTGCATGGCCCATGCGTGGCCCAAACAGTCTATAATAAAACCAACAAAGCAGTAATTCTTTCTCATTGACACACAAGTATTCCAAATTTGTGCAGTTGGAAATGGAGCTCTTTCAAATAATTTAATTTTAGGACATGGATCTAGATATTTTGTTTCCTTTTTAAAGCTATCTAATTTGATTAAAATTTTGTTTGAATGTTTTTCTTTTCTTAAATATAGCAGATGTTACAAAAATAAAATGGGAAGGCTATGGGTAAAATGCCTTTGTTTGAAACATGCTATTATTTAATACTACAAAGACAATGAGGTTTAATTATGATCAGTCCTTTAAGTACCAGAAAAACAGACTAGCCAGCAGTCTAAGTCATCTGAAGAGACAGGCTCAGAGAAAACATCTAGTACATAGTACCCACACAATCAGCAAGTCCTTATGGATGCTCATATAGAGTGTTTCTTCACAAAGAAGCATTGCTGAAGGGATATAAGTTTAGGATAAAATATAACCTGCACTTCACTCTTTGTGGGTTCTTAGTTGTTCTCTCAGAAGATGGTAATTCTTCTATCCAGAGGGTTACTTCTGTTTAATGCAAAGGTTCTTCAGGGGGAGTAAATACTTACCCTCATTTCCACTTTGCCTTTACCACTGGTGTCTTCTGACTGTATCTTTAAGGGATAGGAGCCTTCCATAGAGAACTTTATGGTAGAGACTTAAAAAGGATAACCTGGTTCTTTTTTCCCACATGGAACAAATAGCTTATTGTATAAAACATTTTTTTTTCTCAGTTAAAGACCACCTATTACGTACACTAAATTGTTTGGTGTTTTTTTTTTTTATTTCATAAAACTAAAAAAAAAAACCCTTGAGTATTGAAGCCTATTCATATTTCACCAAAACAAGATGGCTCAATACGTTGACTAAATTATAAGATGCTCAATAAATTGAAGGAACAATTTGAAATGACAGGATTTTCCAATAGATAAGAAAATAAGAATGTGAACTTTTAAAATTTATGTTATTCTCATTTCAAACTATTTTAAACTATTTTTATATTTCTAAAGAAATATCTTATTTGTTTTATTTAGTAATACATGACAGTGGAATGTCTTTATGCAGATTGAAATATCATACATACATGGGTAATATTTTCTTATTTTTCTTATTATACATGTTGTATTATCTCATATATATATATATATATATGACATTATATATATATATATATATATATATATATTCATATATATGTAATTATATATTATATACATATAATAATACAGTTACATAATACTAATCTTCCTTACTCCATATCCTCTCACCTTACCCCACTCTCCTCTACCTCATCTGAAGTAACCACATTCTTCTGTAGTGCCTCCCAACCTTATTGGGAATTAGCATTCATATATTAGAGAAAACATTTGTCTTTTGATTTCATGGGATTAGCTTGTTTCACTGAAGGTAATATTCTCCATGTCCACCCATATATCAGCAAATATTATGACTTCATTCTTCTTTTAAGCTGAGTAATACTCCATTGAATATATATTCCACATTTTATTTATTCATTCATCTATTGAAGGACACCTAGTTTGGTTCCATAGTTTAGCTACAGTGAATTGAGCTGCTATAAACATTGACGTGACTTCATCACTGTAGCATGCTGATTTTAGTCCTTGGGCTTTAAATCAAGGAACAAATGGCTTGGTTTAAAGGTGATTTTATTCCAGGTATTCTGCAGAAGCTGCATACTGCTATCCACAGTTGTTCTAACAATTTGAAGTCCCATAACAATGCATGAGTGTACCTACACCCCACATACTTGCCAACATTTATTGTTGCCTATATTCTTGATGATTGCTATTCTGAATGGAGTGGGATAAAATTTTAGGGTAGTTTTGATTGGCATTACTCTAATTGCTAAAGATATTGAACCTTTCTTCATAAGTTTGTTGATCCATTGTATTTATTTTCCTGTGAAATCAAAACTAATTTCTGAATACCTGTTTCTTTCATTAAAATTATTCTTAAATTCCCTGAACAGGTAATTAAAGCAATGTGTTATAAACCATGAGTGAGGAATTCATATGTTCCATGAGTACCAAGAAAGTAGAGACTACACAATTAGAATAACATGATTTTAAATCAGAAAGCATGTATTTTAGAGAAATTTTTCAGTGTACCTCAAGGGGACATTTTGGGAAAGAAAAGTTGTGCAGGTATAATCACACACACGTGGGATAAAAAGCAGGTTTATTACCAGGAGCTGACAAGGCTGCTCTGCAAAACTAGAGAAACAGTACCAGCAAGGATGAAAATCAGACCCAACTCCCCCTTGCGTGTTACCTTTTATAGGATAGAAACATGACCACACACTAGTGGTGGTTTTAATCTTTACTGATATAGTAAGCATCCCTTGATCTTATGGAAGGCAAGTTTATTTCTTAGAAAACAAGCAAGGCTGGCAATTTTTATGTTTCATGGAAAAAGAATAGGGAAACTGGTATGTCTGTTTTATCTTCTCAAGAAGAGAACAGCGAAAATAGTATGTCTCCATATCAGGGGCTGGCAAGTTGTCTCTAATCTCTCACTGAAAGAACAGGGAGAGACCAGCGCATTTTCAGGCTGTTAGGTTTTATCTCAGGCTACATTCTATTTCTTGGGAATAAAGACAGTATTTATGAATTAGGGATGGGTAAAAGAAAGATGGCTGCAATCATGCAAATAATATTCAATGTTAATTGAATATGGTAATTCATTAAGAAATATTAAAATTCTCTTTTAGTTATGTGAATCCCTTTCTTCTAAAGAGAGGCATAATCAAACATATCCATTTTCACACATAAACACACATATGCATGCACAATTAAAGCTCCAATGATACTTAGTTCTAAAGTGAACCATTGATTGGAAAATGTGCATATTCAAATCAATTTTAAACAAAAGCAATGTATCCTACATAAAGGGGTGTCAACAAAACAGCCACAAATTACAGAATAAAATTTTGAAATAGTAATTAAAAATTTAGAAATTTGGGAAAGATATATATATATATATATATATATATATATATATATATATATATATATATATTTTTTTTTTTTTTTCTATCCCAGTCTTCATTTCCTAGTAGATACAAAAAGATAAATAATTAAACTGAAATTGGAAGTTTAGTTATACTGCCTTAAAGAATTAAGAGCAATCTCCAGCTATTAACAAAAGAGTATCCTTTTTTATTTATTACCTACAAAATTCAGCAAAATCAAATTGAATACATGGTTGTGTTAAACACATTGAGAAATATTCACTGTTGCATAGGATCAAAACACATGCAGTATAGGAAAAAAGGCTGAAGATATGACACAGTGGCAGAAAATTTGCCTAACATGGAATATCCCTGGGTTCAATCTCCTCCACCATGTCAATCTAAAAATAGAGATTAAAAATTCTCATTAGTGACTCCTATAACATTGATAACATTACCTAGAGAAAAAAATATTTTATCTAATTTTCAAGACTTGAGTCTATTTTTTTTTTTAAATTTGTTCTTTAACTTGAGATTTGTTACACGCAAGTATCTTCTCAGGGCCGAGCTATCTGCACTATGCTGATATTTGAGTACTTTTTAAAAAATTTCTGTCACATCAATTAAGAATCCTTATTAAATTTTAAGCAACTGTTCAAAAGAAGGCCACAGACCCTATAAATACAGAAATTCTCTGATTTTTCTCATATTGAGAAATATATGGACTATAATGATGTTGTTGTATTTCACATATGTGATCATTTTTCTCAGTACTAAACATTTTGCTAACATGTAAGTTATGCATGTTACAGTGTTCTTGCTACAGATATTATAAGTATCAGGTTTGGATAGATTATGATTTAAAAAAAAAATTGAAGAAAGTTCTGACATATTCTTGGCAAGTACAAAACTCCTCTTGAATTCTAAATCCACAGAGATTTGTAAGGTGTGATCTTTCATTAAAAACTTTGTCATATTATTTACATTTGTAGGGCTTAATGACTGCTGTAATATTCTTGACATTTTAAAAATGTTTGGCTTTGATTAAAACTTTGCCACTTTTTTTGGCAATTTGAACTATTTTCCCATTATGAATTTTCTACGAATTAATAAGTCATGATATCACAATAAATTATTTTTTACATTCTTTAGATTTGTAAAGATTTGCTCAAGTATGAATACTCTCATGCTTGATAATACTTGAATTGTACATAGAATTTTCCCCACATTCTTTACCTTTCCAGTGTGAATTCCCCTGTGTTGAGCAAGGCCTACTCTTCAAATAAAAGCCTTGACACATTCTTTACATTTTTATGCTTTTTCTCCAGTATGAATTCTCTGATTTCTATCAAGGTATGATGTTTCATTAAAAGCTTTCTCACATTCTTTACATTTATATGGTGTCTCTCTATTATGAACTCTAATGTGAACAACAGGCTTTGCCTAACACTAAACTTTTGCCACATTGTTTACATTTGTAACTTTTTTCTCTAGTGTGATTTCCTTGGTGCACATCAAAGTTGTTCTGAACAGTAAATTCTTTGCCACATTCCTTACATTTCTATGGTTGCTCTCCAGTGTGAATTCTCTGGTGCACAATAAGTGTACCTAACATTAAAATACTTGTCACATTCTTTATATTTGTAAGGTTTCTCTCCAGTATGAATTCTCTGGTGTTGAATAAAATGTGATCTTTGATTAAAACCTTTGCTACATTCTTTACATTTGTATGGTTTCTCTATAGTATGAATTCTCTCATGTTTACCGAGGAATACAATTTGATTAAAAGATTTTTCACATTCTTTACATTTGTATCACATCTCTTCAGTTTGAATTCTCTGAGTTGAGAAAGGTATTGTGTCTGAGTCAAAAATTTGCCACAATATTTATATTTGTTTGGTTTTTCTCCAGTATGAATTCTCTGGTGAATTATAAAGTTTGAGATTTGATTAAAATGCTTGCCACTTTCTTTGCATTTGTATGGTTTCTCTACATTGTGAGTTCCCTAGTACACTACAGGGGTTGCCCTAACATTAAAAGCTTTGCCACACTCTTTATATTTGTATGGTCTCATTTCACTATGAATTCTTTGGTGTTTAGTAAGGTGTCATCTATGATTAAATGCTTTGCCACATTCTTTACATTTGTATGGTTTCTCTCACTTAATGTCTATTACATACTTCTAGAGAACAACACAGTTTTGTTAAATGTGTACTTAATTTTTGTTATAACTTGCATATTTTTGACTATCTAATGTATGTTTATTAGAAGAGGAGGAAACCCTGATGTAAGAGAGAGAGAGAGAGAGAGAGAGAGAGAGAGAGAGAGAGAGAGAGAGAGAGAGAGAGAGAGAGAGAGAGAGAGAGAGAGAGCAAATACACCATAAACTGTACATATTCAGAATTATGGCACATGTATTATAGTTAACTGATTATATGCCTATCTCTCATATGTACCAAAATTTTCTCAGATGTGAGCAAGATCTTTTAATGACACTGTTTCTGTGAGACTAAGCCCAATATCTTTCACACACTAGAGTATTCAATAAGCATTTATCAAATGAATGAAACCAGAAAGCACTCACAACAGGATGGTGAGCATAACTATCTGCCAGAGATAATGATATAGGAGCACAGAAAGGTTATGTTACTTGCCCTACATTATAATAGTAGATAGAGGACTTATTTCCTATACTGTATGGCCCATATGAAGTCCAGAATATTTATAAAATATGTTAAATTTTTCTGATATATTTCAGATAGAAATCTAAGCTTGGAACCAGACAGACAGGGTTTTTACAAGCACTCCTTTTACTATATGTTTATATAATTAGAAAATGGTAAACCCTTTAGTCTTAATGGAAATGGAAACAAATCTGTTCTCCACAAACAATGAAGAGTTGGTTGTCCATTGGTTCCAACTTTTCTTAAGTGGACATAGTTTATTTGATTTTCTCTTCCCATTCTCGTTCACTCTCAGAAACTCAGTTACTTTGAATTGTTCTTGTCACATACTAGATGCCCAATAAGTATTTTTTGAATGAAGGAATGAATGAGTAGGAGGCTGGTTTCATCTTTTACCAAGATCTCCCTGATCTCCACATTCTCATATACCAGTTTTGTTGCACCCAGGGCCCTGGTGGGTTTTACACACTGTCTTTTGTAGTAGCACATCTCTTGTTAATTTTCTTTGGACTGATGTGCCTACTGTAACTGAGTAAATTCCAGATCTGCTGTCCAGTGTCACAGAATCATTTCAGAGGCTCTTAAAATGCTGGTGATGTGACTATCATAATCCTGTCCATCTGACTTTCAGGGGCTAATTTTGGTGACCCTGTTATTCATGTTTCTCAATTGTCTTGGGATTATTGCTCTAGTTTTCCCAAAAATTTCCATTGCCAAGCCAGTTTTATTTTCTCTCAGTACTAATGCCAGCTGTTAATCTCATTCATTACATCTCTAAGAGTCTGGAAGCCAGTGGTGTCCTTCTCATCAGAAGTCAGGTAAGTGCCATATATGTCCTCTAATCTACCCACCAACTTCTTGTTTATTAATTTATACCCATCTTGACCCTCACTGGGATATCCTTGCACTGAGACCCTTACATCTTTACTGATCCAGAACTTTGCATGCCTGTTTTTGGCTCTATTTCTGCACACATTTATAGTCATCTGTTCCTGCATATCTGTAGTGACCTGAAAATGTAGGGACATTAAACAACTGAACTTTATCATGTCACCCCATTTTGTCAGTGTTCAGCAGGGTTTGGCTAATGGGCATCAGCTGGTTTACCTGGTGGTACTTAGCTGGTGTGTAGGTATCACTCACATGCCTGGCAGCTTGGTGAGGATGGCTGGCCGTTGGGCTCACATGGGTCCTTCTCCATCTCCCCATACTCTTGGAGTTCCTCTGTGTGATCTCTCCATCAGTGCAGTTGGAAGTAGTCAGTAGCACAATGCTTCTAGAGAGTAATTACTTTTGAAGTCATACCTAGAGTTAGCACAGTACTTCTGATATAACCCAGAGACCAAATCACTCAAAGGCCAATGCATTCGGGGAAAGGCAATACATACTGCAGTTCTTTTTTTTTTATTTTATTGTTGGTTGTTCAAAACATTACATAGTTCTTAATATACCATATTTCACAGATTGATTCAAGTGGGCATACTGCAGTTCTTGATGATAGATATATTTTTAAAATGTAGTCATTTTGAATTTATTATACCTACTCATGCTATAATTAGGAATTTACTTTTCCTGGAGTCACTTGAGACTAATCTGAGCCCAGATATCCTCAGACTGGCACAGTCACGTGGTAGTGTGGCCTGAGAAGGCATTCGACAGAAATGCTTCCTCTACTCAGGTATTGTAGCCATGCAGAGGCAGCTTCTGGATTTCTCTTTCAAGGAGGTTTGCTGCCTAATACAAAGGAGTGCAAATGGCAGTCTTTACCATCAGTCTCTACCTCAGTTGCAGAGAGCCTTTCCCCCAGCATCATGCCTTTCTGGGCAGGCCACATCCAGTGGTGAGTGAAGTAGGAAGATCAAGGCTTGGCCACTTTGGTCTAGACATTTCCATCTGAGTAAGATAACACTTAGTAGTGACACTTGTTTCAGAACCCTCTACTGTCTTATACAGGCACTGTCAAGCTACATTGAAATTTCACTTCTTCTATTGCCAAACACAACTTCTTTTCTCTTCCTTTCATGAGTGCAGATCACCAATGAGCATGTTGTACACAGACAATCTCACCCTCTGCTTCCAGAGTATGTGGTCTATGACACACTTCAACAACTATTTATCCATACCTAGGTAAGAACACTTGTATGTCTATATAAACCCACACATGTGCATACACACTCAGGCATGCATTGATAGATGTATACATCCACATACATATAAAATACATAGAGTATACACAAATATATAAAACACTCACATATACAGTGCTAGAGAGATGCCTTGGTTTCCATCCAAGACTCACTACATTTAGGTGATACTGTTTCTGTATCCCTATATATGAGTTCTTCCTAACCAGAGAGCTCAATGTACATACCTTTTGTGGGAGAGTTAAGAAGAGCTTCTCCAACCACCCTGTGTTTTTCCTGTGGACTGTCAATCTTAAGACTGTCTTCTCCCTCTTTCTGTAGCCTTAGGTCTGGACACAAAACAGACAGGACCAATCAGAATCCTGATGGCATTGAACTGGATCTGGGAAGAAATCCTTTTGGTTCTGATGGAAATGTTGGGAAAATGTGTGCCAGGAGCAGCCTGTAGAGTGGATCTATTCTATGCTTGGCTTTACAGAAGAGAAAATCAGCCATATACAGAGGGTGGCAATGAAGAACCAGTGGTCTGCCACTCTCATCCTCTGCTGCATAGAAACATTTCTTTTCATTGTGGAGCAGGCACACTCTTGCATCCCTATTACTATTTTCTTAATGCTCTAATTTCATTTTTCCCTTCTCACCTCTCTTCCAAATCCAGTTATCTTCAAACAGCCACCACAAAACAGCTTCTCATCAGGCTCACCATGGATCTATTTCTCACCTATGACATTGTAATCACTCATTTTGTTACCCTCTCTGTCAATATGTGGCCTTGGACTTCTCCTCCTAGAGACCCTCCATTCCCCTGCTATTCCTGAGGAGGAAGGTTAATGTAGTCACAAGGAGGGTATCAGCACCTGCAGAATGAGGCTTGCCTTTACTTTAGTGTTAGACAAAATCTCTGTAGAGGTGGTTTGAAGACCAGCAGTTGGAAATTGAGGGAACTTGTTTGTGTAAATTTGTTCTTTTTCCAGAGACAAGGCCATCAGCCCACAGTGTGAAAAATTAAGTAGATATGTCAATCTTGAAAAAAGGGAGTGGATGTTAGAAATATTAGGAATTTTAAAAGAAAGTTCATGTAAAAACAAGCAACAAGTGCCTAGAGAAAGAATATAGCTTGTATTTCTCAATCTCATAGATTTTTGCCAAAAGTCTATGTTGGAGAAAACCAATTAAGTGACATTTGCCAGCTAATAGGCATCATGGAAGCGATCTAGAGTGTGTAAGGGCAAGGCCAGTAGATAATCTAACCTGTAGATCATGGCAAATAATAGTTTAGCAAATTTAAGGGCCTGGAAATAAGTGATTCTTAAAACATAAGACACGTAGAATTGAGGAAATCATATACAGTAAGTTTATTCATAAACTGATATAAGACTCAATGAAAGACTTCAGCATTATTAATGTACATTTTATCAAAATTCCATTATATCACAATGGTACATACAGTATTAAAATTTTATATAGCAAAAAGTTTTTTAACAATGAATGATAGGCACCCTAAGCAAGTATGTAGTTCCAATTATTCATTTACTGAGCTTAATTCATTCATGATATAATGATTGTCAAAAACCACACACCAGAGTGTCTGTTTTGAAAAAAAATTGTTTGGTGAATTACTAACAATGCAGCATGAAATTTTTATTTATTATTGGTTCATCATACCCACATCTTACTCACATAATAAGATTGTTGTTATATTCGATATGTTGTAGCTAAAATCATGAAATACCACATACCACATCGTACAGATTATATAAATGCTCTTATTATTTCTTCATCCTTTTCACAAATATTTATCAGCTACTTACTATATGCTAATTAGAAATAAGTTCATTATAATTATCTCAGATATTTTTTTTTTAAAAACTGCAGGACCTCATTTGAAAAAAGCAATATAGAATTCAGAAGTAACTACGGTTTCTCTAGTGAATAATGTGTATAGAAATCTGTTAAGGTCTTGGGGTATGCAAATATATTTGAGATGCATCGGAGAGTACATATGAAAAAAATACTACTATTATGTTATTTAAATAAAGTGAAATATCATACCAAATGTTAAAAAAAAAATTAACTTCTGGTAAAAAAAGCAAAAGGGTGCACTAGTATTTGAAATAAGGAAATAATAATTTTTACTATAATTAGTTGTTTCTGAGTCTCATTTCACTTTTTATTTTAATTATCTATCCATTGTGTTAAGAACCCCTATATGTGTTAAACTATATAAGTTACATATATTGTGGTGTGAGGTGTTATTGGAAAATATTAGCATTCGGTGAATAATGCCATCAATTTTCTGTTTTGAAATATTAAAGAACCATTTCAGATTTATTGCAATGGATAGTTTTGTTTAAAGTAGCAGTAGTTTTTCAACGTAGAAATTACTAAGAAAAATTTAGGTGTTCTCAAAAAGTCTGTAACAACCATATTTGATGAACTTTGTGTCATAATGTATAAGAAAAGTTGCTTCCCTACCCCAAACCAGACATCATTGGAATAACCTTGTGTAGTATCAGCACATACAAGTATAGATGAGGACTTTTGCTTCTTTTCTCCTTTTACTTCCCACCTACAACATGGCTTATTTTTTATAAGCAAATTTCTATGCTTGTTCAACCTCTCACACATCTCAGAATTCACTAGGAGGGATCCCTGACAATATAGAAACAAACATATGTGAGATAGTGTATAGATTAATATATGAAGAAGTTCAAGAAAATATTGATCTGGCCATGAAATGGTGTGGTAACTATATAGAAAGCTAAAACTTTAAATTGATAGAAAAATAATACTCTTGAGAATTACTATAAATCATGTAGTCTTTGAAAGCAGATATTTTAAGTAGGAAGCTCTTGAGACTGATGTCCACTGCATCTTTTATAGGAATATTTGCTCTGGATTTGAGGGCCACCAGATTTTAGCCAGTAAAATTTTGGCTTGATATAGCATAATCAGAAAGCCCAGCATTCTCTTTTTATACCTAGGCATTGTTTACTAAACATTGAGTTTTTGCACAGACTTTTCCCTTAATATACATAGCCCATTAGTCTTGTCACAATCAAATTCATTTATTCTTCAAAAAGTAATTTAATTAAATTTTCAATTGTTTTTAAAATAAAATATCAATCTAAAATAATTTCTATATTCTAAAGCATTTTATTGTAGTATCTAGAATCATTATAACTACAAAGTAATGACATTCTATGTCTAATTTTTTCCATTGTCTCTCTCATATTACTTTCATTATGATTTGAGTATGTCCCCAAAATGCTCATGTGTTTGGAACTTAGTTTCAAAGGGAGAGAGTTGGGAAATAGTGGAATGTTTAAGAAATGAGATCTACTAAATTGTGGTTAGATCATTGGGAGATATGTTCTTGGATAGGGTTAATGTAACTTTCATAGGGCACAACATAGTTCTTATTAAAGCCAGTTGTTACAAAAAAGCAAGTCTTTTTTTTCTGAATTTCTCTGACTTCCTGTCTTATTATGTTCTCTCTACCTCTCAAATGAGCCCTCACCATAATGCCACCTCATGTGTAATGCAGGTGAAGGAACTGTCACAGGAGCTGAGAAGATTCTGGTACA
Organism: Spermophilus citellus; assembly: GCF_964194105.1. Taxonomy (NCBI): domain Eukaryota; kingdom Metazoa; phylum Chordata; class Mammalia; order Rodentia; family Sciuridae; genus Spermophilus; species Spermophilus citellus. The sequence continues at coordinate 2,213,065 of NC_138196.1, forward strand.
GTGCACTTAAATCTTCAGAACTATGTACTCACAAAATATTTTTTATGTATTTATAAGTTGTAGATGGGCCAATATCTTTATTTTATTTATTTATTCATTTTTATGTGGTGCTGATAATTGAACCCAGCTTCTTGCATGTGACAGGCGAGCACTCTACCACTGAGCCACAAGCCCAGCCTCTCAGAAAATATTTTTATGCATTTATATCTCTTTTTATACATTGGCCTGTTTCTGGTATTTTTCTATAACATTATAAATTAGACTAAAACAACCTGTGTCTTATTTCTAAAGAGAGGTGAGACTTTGCAATGTATTTTCAAAAAATTCTGTAAATGCTTTAGAATAAGAACGGTTATGCATTCACTGAGTGACCTTTAGTGAGTGATTGAACATCTTTGAGTCTAAGGCATCTTACTATGACAGTGAATAGAACATCTAAGATTACATTTTTTAAAGCTCTGGTATATTTTAGATGGTAATGGCTTAGCATTTCTGATTCTTATTTGTTTTTATATTTCAAAGGAGATATCTTGTATTTCTTGTAATCCTCATGGTGCTTAGGTTAATGTATTGCCATTTACTTTGGGACTCAAATATGTGGAATTTATTTTGTTTAGTAAAGCAAAAGCAAGAGTGGTTCCTTAGAATATAGCAAAGACTCTATGAGAATGTTTTTATTTTTAATGGGAAGAATTGTCTCATTGCTAATGGTTATAGAGGGAATTTACATCTTTTTTTAAAGAGAGAGAGAGAGAGAGAGAGAGAGAGAGAGAGAGAGAATTTTTTAATATTTTTTAGTTATCTGTGGACGCAACATCTTTGTTTGTATGTGGTGCTGAGGATCAAACCCCGGCCGCACGCATGCCAGGTGAGCGCGCTACTGCTTGAGCCACATCCCCAGCCCAGGAATTTACATCTTGATGACACCCATTAATCAGAAATGGTCTGAATTGTCTACATCAAAACCATTAGAAAACCATGAATAAAGAGGCAGATTTAAAAAATAGATTTTTCTAGCACCATTTTGAGTCTTCTATTAGAGTAAAATTATAGTATTTTTTACCAGTGAAAGGACTCAAACACGTAGCTGAATTTTAAGCCTCCTGTACTCACACATGTCACCATCAATCATAATACCATTGTAGGAAGAGAAATGTAGATCTTCACAAGCAGAAAAATCAAATACAAAAAGTGCAATTTGCCTTATGCAAAAAAAGACCTCATTATTTATGTCATACTTCTTTTAGCTCCCATGTTCCATATCTTTGAGCTCAAGATATTCAACCAGGAGGGTCTGGCTAAATTGCTGAGATTGGCCTTGTACTTGCTATCTTTCAGGCTCAGCTTCCCAGGATGCCGGGATTACAGGATCACTAGGCAATGCTGAGCTGACATGGATCTGGGGCAAACAGTCTGGGCCTCTCAGAACACACACTGAGCCCGGATCGGCTGAATTCAAGCTCCCGTTGGCCTGCGTCCCGCAGAGAAACAGCTGTGACTCAACACTAATCCATCTGGCTGAAACAATTGGTCAGCCCTTCTCATCCTACGGAGGTAAATGCCTACCGAGCCTACATAGGTAGTGGCTACAGGTTTGAAACGGGGCTTGGGAGAGACAGTAAAGACCCACCCGTTGCATTGGTCACCCGGCAAAGGGAAACGAACTGTCGCCATTTGCAAGAGATACCACCATGGCGGAGAACTGACATCATCAGACTGCGGCGGAGGAGATAACTTCATTGAAACCTGCGGCTACAGTGACTTCTTCCCTTCCCTTCTAATACCTTTCCTCCCAAGCATCTAATAAATTTATAGGAGTAAACAGTAACTCATCAGTCAAACAGAACAAGAAGTAACATCAGCAGCTTTAAAAAGCAAGGAAGAAAAGGAGTACAAACAATGCAGGACAGCCTAAATATTCAGGAGGACCTAGAGTCATCAGAAAAATGGTCATATAAAGAACTCAAGGAACACCTTAGACAGATGGAATGGAAATTTAAAGAGGATACAAGACAGCAAATTCAAGCAGCGAAAGAACACATTGAGAATGAATTACATAAACAGATAAAAGAAGAAGTTAAGCATCTTTATCAGGAGATAGAGATTATAAAAAATAATCAAACAATAATTCTAGAAATGAAGGAAATGATAAACCAAATTAAAAACTCAATTGAGAGTATCACTAACAGAGTGGAGCAAGTAGAAGCCAGAACGTCAGATAATGAAGACAAAATATATCATCTTGAAAACAGTCTAGCCAACTCAGAAAGGCTGGTAAAAAATCAAGAGAAAAACATCCAAGAGTTATGGGATAACATAAAAAAACCAAACTTACGAGTCACTGGGATAGAAGAAGGTACAGAGATTCAAACCAAGTGAATGAGTAACCCGCTGAATGAAATAATTACAGAAAACTTTTCAGAAATAAAAAAGGAAACAGATATACAAATTGAAGATGCATACAGGACACCGAGCACACAAAATCACAGTAGACCAATGCCAAGACACATTGTTATGAAGATATCCAGTATACAGAACAAAGAGAAAATATTAAAAGCTACAGGAGAAAGGAGACAGATTACATTCAGGGGTAAACCAATAAGGTTAACAACGGATTTTTCATCACAGACACTGAAAACAAGAAGGTCATGGAACAATGTATTTCAAACACTGAAACACAATGGATGCCAACCAAGAATTCTGTATCCAGCAAAATTAAGCTTCAGGTATGACAATGAAATAAAAATCTTTCATGATAAACAAAAGTTAAAGGAATTTGCAGCCAGAAAACCAGCATTGCAAAGCACTTTGAGCAAAACACTACACGAGGAAGAAATGAAAAACAATAACCAAAACCATCAGTAGGAAGTGCCTCGGTAAAGACAGATGGTGAGGGGAAAGATAATCATGGAGAAACAAACTAAATTTTTTTAAAAAAGGATAAATAATCAAACATGGATGGAAGTACAAACCATATATCTATAGTAACTCTGAATGTTAATGGCTTGAACTCTCCAATAAAGCGACATAGGCTGGTATCATGGATTAAAAAAACAAATCCAACAATATGCTGCCTCCAGGAGACACATCTGATTGGAAAAGACATACACAGGCTGAAGGTGAAAGGATGGGAAAAATATACCATGCACACGGTCCTCTTAAGCAAGCAGGGATGGCCATCCTCATATCGAATAAAATCGACTTCAAGACTAAGTTAATCAAAAGGGATAAAGAAGGACATTATATACTGTTAAAAGGAACGATTCACCAACAAGACATAACAATTATCAATATTTATGCACCAAATAATGGTGCTGTGACATTCATAAAACAAATTCTCCTCAAGTTCAAGAATCAAATAGACCAAAACACAATAATTATGGGTGACTTCAACACACCTCTCTCACCATTGGACAGATCCTCCAAACAAAAGTTGAATAAAGAAACTATAGAACTCAATATCACAATCAATAACCTATACTTAACTGACATATATAGAATATATCAACCATCATCAAATGGATATACTTTTTTCTCAGCAGCACATGGATCCTTCTCAAAAATAGACCATATATTATGCCATAGGGCAACCCTCAGTAAATATAAAGGGGTGGTGATAATACCTTGCATTTTATCTGATCATAATGGAATGAAACTGGAAATCAATGAAAAAGAAGGAAAAATCCTACATCACATGAAAAATGAACAATATGTTACTGAATGATCAATGGGTTACAGAAGACATAAAGGAGGAAATCAGAAAATTCTTAGAGATAAATGAAAATACAGACACAACATATCGGAATCTATGAGACACAATGAAAGCAGTTTTTTTTTTTTTTAGAGAGAGAGAATTTTTAATATTTATTTATTTTTTTAGTTCCCGGTGGACACAAAATCTTTGTTGGTATGTGATGCTGAGGATCGAAATGGGGCCGCACGCATGCCAGGCGAGCGTGCTACCGCTTAAGCCACATCCCCAGCACCAATGAAAGCAGTTTTAAGAAGAAAATTCATCGCCTGGTGGTCATTCCCTAAACAAAAGAAAAAACCAACAAATAAATGAGCTCACACTTCATCTCAAATCCCTAGAAAAGGAAGAGCAAAACAACAGCAAATGTAGCAGAATGCAAGTAATAATTAAAATCAGAGCGGAAATCAGTGAAATTGAAACAAAAGAAACTATTGAAAAAATTAACAAAACTAAAAGTTGGTTCTTCAAAAAAATAAATAAGATCGACAGACCTTTAGCCATGCTAATGAAGAGAAGAAGAGAGAGAACTCAAATTACTAATATACGGGATGGGAAAGGCAATATCACAACAGATGCTACAGAAATACAGAAGACAATTAGAAATTATTTTGAAAACCTATATTCCAATAAAATAGAAGATAGTGAAGACATCAATAAATTTCTTAAGTCATATGATTTGCCCAGACTGAGTCAGGAGGATACACACAATTTGAACAGACCAATATCAATGGATGAAATTGAAGAAGCCATCAAAAGACTACCAACCAAGAAAAGCCCAGGACTGGATGGGTATACAGTGGAGTTTTACAAAACCTTTAAAGAAGAATTAATACCAATACTTTTCAAGTTACTTCAGGAAATAGAAAAAGAGGGAACTCTTCCAAATTCATTCTATGAGGCCAACATCACCCTGATTCTGAAACCAGACAAAGACACCTCAAAGAAAGAAAACTACAGACCAATATCTCTAATGAACCTAGATGCAAAAATCCTCAGTAAAATTCTGGCGAATCAAATACAAAAACACATCAAAAAAATTGTGCACCATGATCAAGTAGGATTCATCCCTGGGATGCAAGGATGGTTCAATATATGGAAATCAATAAATGTTATTCACCACATCAATAGACTTAAAGACAAGAACCATATGATCATCCTGATAGACGCAGATAAAGCATTCAACAAAGTACAGCATCCCTTTATGTTCAAAACATTAGAAAAACTAGGGATAACAGGAAGTTACCTTGACATTGTAAAAGCTATCTATGCTAAGCCTCAGGCTAGCATCATTCTGAATGGACAAAAGTTAAAGGCATTCCCTCTAAAATCCAGAACAAGACAGGGATGCCCTCTATCACCACTTCTATTCAATATAGTTCTCGAAACACTGGCCAGAGCAATTAGACAGACGAAAGAAATTAAAGGCATAAAAATTGGAAAAGAAGAACTTAAATTATCACTATTTGCAGATGACATGATTCTATACCTAGCAGAACCAAAAGGGTCTACAAAGAAACTATTAGAGCTAATAAATGAATTCAGCAAAGTGGCAGGATATAAAATCAACACGCATAAATCAAAGGCATTTCTGTATATCAGTGACAAAACTTCTGAAACGGAAATGAGAAAAACCACTCCATTCACAATATCCTCAAAAAAAAAATAAAATACTTGGGAATCAACCTAACAAAAAAGGGGAAAGATTTATACAATGAAAACTACAGAACCCTAAAGAGAGAAGTAGAAGAAGATCTTAGAAGATGGAAAAATATACCCTGTTCATGGATAGGCAAAACTAACATCATCAAAATGGCAATATTACCAAAAGTTCTCTATAGGTTTAATGCAATGCCAATCAAAATCCCAACGGCATTTCTTGTAGAAATAGATGAAGCAATCATGAAATTCATATGGAAAAATAAAAGACCCAGAATAGCAAAAGCAATTCTAAACAGGAAGTGTGAATCAGGCGGTATACTGATACCAGATTTCAAACTATATTTCAGAGCAATAGTGACAAAAACAGCATGGTACTGGTACCAAAACAGGCGGGTGGACCAATGGTAGAATAGAGGACACAGAGACTAATCCACAAAATTACAACTATCTTATATTTGATAAAGTGGCTAAAAGCATGCAATGGAGGAAGGATAGCATCTTCAACAAATGGTGTTGGGGAAACTGGAAATCCATATGCAACAAAATGAAACTGAATCCCTTTCTCTCGCCATGCACAAAAGTTAACTCAAAATGGATCAAGGAGCTTGATATCAAATCAGGGATTCTGCGTCTGATAGAAGAAAAAGTTGGCTCCAATCTACATATTGTGGGGTCGGGCTCCAAATTCCTTAATAGAACACCCATAGCACAAGAGTTAATAACAAGAATCAACAAATGGGACTTACTTAAACTAAAAAGTTTTTTTCTCAGCAAGAGAAACAATGAGAGGTAAATAGCGAGCCTACATCCTGGGAACAAATTTTTACTCCTCACACTTCAGATAGAGCCCTAATATCCAGAGTATACAAAGAACTCAAAAAATTAGACAATAAGATAACAAATAACCCAATCAATAAATGGGCCAAGGACCTGAACAGACACTTCTCAGAGGAGGATATACAATCAATCAACAAGTACATGAAAAAATGCTCAGCATCGCTAGCAATCAGAGAAATGCAAATCAAAACCACCCTAAGATACTATCTCACTCCAGTAAGATTGGCAGCCACTATAAAATCAAACAACAACAAGTGCTGGCAAGGATGTGGAGAAAAGGGTACACTTGTACATTGCTGGTGGGACTGCAAATTGGTGCGGCCAATTTGGAAAGCAGTTTGGAGATTCCTGGGAAAGATGGGAATGGAACCACCATTTGACCCTGCTATTGCCCTTCTTGGACTATTCCCTGAAGACCTTAAAAGAGCATGCTACAGGGATACTGCCACATCGATGTTCATAGCAGCACAATTCACAATAGCTAGACTGTGGAACCAACCCAGATGCCCTTCAATAGATGAATGGATAAAAAAAAATGTGGCATCTATACACAATGGAGTACTATGCACCAATAAAAAATGACAAAATCATGGAATTTGCAGGGAAATGGATGGCACTAGAGCAGATTATGCTTAGTGAAGCTAGCCAATCCCTAAAAAACAAATACCAAATGTCTTCTTTGATATAATGAGAGCAACTATGAACAGAGCAGGGAGGAAGTGTAGGAAGAAAAGATTAACATTAAACAGAGACATGAGATGGGAGGGAAAGGGAGAGAAAAGGGAAATTGCCTTGAAATGAAGGGAGACCCTTATTGTTATACAAAATTACATATAAGAGGTTGAGACGGGAATGGGAAAATAAACAAGGAGAGAAATGAATTACAGTAGATGGGGAAGAGAGAGAAGATGGGAGGGGAGGGGAGGGAGGATAGTAGGGGATAGGAAAGGTAGCAGAATACAACAATTACTAATAGGGCATTATGTAAAATTGTGGATGTGTAACTGACATGATTCTGCAATATGCATTTGGGGTAAAATTGGGGGTTCATAACCCACTTCAATCTAATGTATGAAATATGATATATCAAGAGCTTTGTATTGTTGTGAACAACCAATAAAAAAATAAAATTAAAAAAAAAAAGATATTCAACCAGAAGAAAGTGCATTTGTTTTATACTAGATGAGTTAAGAACTGATATAATTAGAATGTAGAGTAAACATATTTTGATTTGGGGTTCAGATGTTTCAAGTATGATGGCTTTCCCAGAAAAGCAATGCAGGAGATGTTGTCCTCCACTTCACCCAAATTGTATGGAAATATTATTATTTGTTCAAATTAAAAGTGGAAGCCACAGGCAATCTACAGCAGGTATTGAAATGTCATGATGAGACATCAAACTGCATTTGTTTTTCTCATGTTTTTGTATCATTGATTGCTGTGGAATTTGAATATTTGAAATATAAAAACTATATTTAAAAATAAACATTAATATTCTTTTTTATTTTAAGGTAATTTTAAGGCTCATAGCCTAAGGACATAATACACAGTATAATTACCTCATATTTTTCTAATGTAATCCCAAGACAAAGGAGTTGGGATATATTTTTCATGAAAAAAAATTATTTTTACTAAGTAACATTATGTTGTTCCATGTATCATACTTTTCTATGTAGTATATGTTTGGCCTTAAAATTAATAGAAGTGAATTCTTGATGGGACTGCCAAAAGGTTTATATTATCTTGTCCTGGTGAATATTGTGGCAGAATATATGGAGGATGAAACAGAAGATTTCTGAAATATCATATTTTTTGGCTGCAAACTGTTGAAAGGTACATCATTGTTATTCATGAAAAAGAGTAACTAAAAACAGCTATGTTATTTAAGCATACATACGTGAACAAATTCTTTGTTAAGCAAAAATGCCCTGTGCAGCCAGGGATGGCTGAAATACATTATACTTAGACTCTGGTAATCTCAGTTCTTTTTTTTTAACTCCAAATAGCAAATTTTTCTAGCTCAATAAATCTCTATTTCTTTTCTTGCTTTTAAAACCAGAGTAGCAATACTTGTCTTTTTTAACACTCTGGATTATGTCCCAATTTGACTGCAATAAAATATGCAGAAAACTTTTGGAAAATATTACAAAGCATACAAATGGAAGTGAATAATCTTTGCTTATTTTGTGACACTTTTTTCTTTCAAATGTTGTTGTAGCTCAAAGTGGGCAACTTATCTTTCGTCAATTACCTTTAACTGATTATATGTCCATTTTTTCCCCTAGTATTTGGAAACCACACTTCATCCACTACCTCTTACTTCAGTCTTCATAATTTTTTATTTCTATATTATTGTGCACACAAGAAAGATAAAGCTCTTCTCTCTTGTAAGAGCTACCTTTAAGTTTGTGAAAATTTAGTCTATTAAAATCACTAGGAAATGTTAAAATGTTAAAAATGAAAATCTGGGGCTTATTTTCCTATATGAAAATCTGGGGCTTATTTTCCTATATCTATATCCTTCTTATGACTTTTAATTTCACCATCAATACAAACAGAAAAAAATAATGATCTGACTTATGCAAATTGTATTTCACATTAAGTTTGATTAAAATGTGTAAAAGTATTAATACATGCTAGAATATTATTTACTCAACAGTATCTTTTACTGTTACATAGAACATTTAGTCAAGTGGAACACTATGATGTCTGTCATATAACAACAGGATGCAATACATGAGGGTTAACATATAAACAAATATTCAGTTATAAAGACATATTGCACACATAAGGTAAATAAAGGTAAAAAAATGCACTGTAAACCTGGCATGATGGTCCATGCTTGTAATCCAAGCAAACTGGGAAGCTGAGAAATTTCAGAAGTTTAAATTCAGCCTCAGCGTCTTAGTGTGGTTTGAAGCAACTTAGCAAGACAGTCTCAAAATTTCAAAAAGTGGAGAGTGGGCTTAGGAATATGGCTCAGTCTATAAAAATACCTAAACTTAAACTGAAATACAAAAAACAATAAAGTTTAAAATATTACACTTCAGTGTTAAACATCAAAAATAGATTTCATACAATTCTTTTCTCAGTATTCAAAATGAAAATAGCAATTTTTGATTTAGAAAAACAATGATATTCTTTCAAAGATGCAGTTTCTTCACTATGCATGTATGATATTTATGACTGATATTTCTACAAAATAACTTTATAATGCTTAATATATTTAAGCAAAAGTTAAAGACAACTACTTGTTTACTAAAGTTAAATGAGTTCTGTATTTTACTGATGCTTATATACATCAAGGTGTAATATATAGATAATAACTTTACTATACTCTCACATTTATTTTAAATGTTTCATTGTTATATAAGGCATACATTTTGGACAAAATCTGTTCAATGTTCACTAGTAGTATGAGTTTTCAGATGTTCAATGAATTTAAAATTTAAATACATTTTGGAAATATTATTTAACTTTTTAGAGTTTCTGGGCACAATGAATTCTCCAAAAATAAGCTTGTTTAAGAAACATGTAGCTAATTTTTTTTTCCATTTGTATTTTCTCTAACCAGTATGTATCCACAGGTGCTGAGTATTGGTGAATAAATTTTAGAGGCATTGTCACATTGTCAATTTTCACATTTCAAAATTTTCTCTACACTATGGTTATTGTGGTGAGGATTAAATGTTGTCCCTTTCTTAGAGTAATCGTACAATGGTCTCATTTGTAGAGCTTCTCTACAGTGTGTTTTCTCTGATGGCTAGTAATATATGATATATAATTTAAAATGTTTCTACATTCTGTACATTTAGATGTCTTTTTTTCCAGAATAAGTAGCCTAGTGGTGAAAAGAATTGATTTCTTATTAAAAGCTTTGCTGCATTATTGCAATTTGTAGGGGTTCTTTTCTGTATAAATTCGGTTGTTACTAAGCTTTAGTTTTTCTTTTTTTAACGTTTATTTTTTAGTTGTAGTTGGACACAATACCTTTATTTAGCTTATTTATCTTTGTGTGGTGCTGAGAATTGAATCCAGAATTTCATACATGTACATGTGAGGATAGCACTCTACCACTGAACCACAACCCCAGCCCCAAGGTTTAGTCTTTCTTTAAAAGTATTATCACTTTATTCACATTTCACATTCACCAGGATGTCTTGTGCTGTGGTGAGTAAAGTTTTATTTTTTATTAAAAGCTTTTCCACATTATTCGCATTTGTAGGGCTTTTCTCCAGTGTGAGTTCTGTTGTGGTGAATAAAGCCTCTTTTATTGCTAAAAGCTTTGCCATATTCCTTATATTTGTAATGCTTCTCTCCAGTGTAAATGCCTCTGTGGCAAATAAGGTGAAATATTTGAGTAAAAACTTTGTCACTCACTTTGTGTTTGTGAGGCTTCTCTCCAGTGTGAGTTCTGTTGTGGCAAATAAGGTATTATTTTGACTGAAGGCTTTGCCACATTCTTTATATTTATAAGGCTTCTCTCTAGTGTGAGTTCCTCTGTGGCAAATAAAGACTGTTTTTTTGATTAAAAGCTTTGCCACATTCGTTACATTTGTAGGATTTCTCTCCAGTGAGTTCTGCTGTGGTGAATAAGGTCTATTTTTTGACCAAAAGCTTTGCCACATTTTTGATATTTGTAGGGCTTCTCTCCAGTGTGAGTTCTACTGTGGTTAATAAGGCTTGATTTTTCACCCAAAGCTTTGCCACATTCTGTACATTTTTAGGGCTTCTCTCCAGTGTGTGTTCTGCTGTGGCGAATAAGATGTGATTTGTGACCAAAAGCTTTGCCACATTTCGTACATTCATAGGGCTTCTCTCCAGTGTGAGTTCTACTGTGGCGAATAAGGTTTGATTTTTGACCAAAAGCTTTGCCACAATCATTACATGTGTAGGGCTTCTCTCCAGTGTGAGTTCTTCTGTGGTAAATAAGGCGTGATTTTTGACCAAAAGCTTTGCCACAATCTTTACATATGTAGGGCTTCTCTCCAGTGTGAGTTCTTCTGTGGTAAATAAGACATGATTTTTGACCAAAAGCTTTGCCACAATCTTTACATTTGTAGGGCTTCTCTCCAGTGTGTGTTCTACTGTGGCGAATTAGATGTGATTTGTTATAAAAAGCTTTGCCACATTCTGTACATTCGTAGGGCTTCTCTCCAGTGTGAGTTCTTCTGTGGCAAATAAGGTCTGATTTTTGACCAAAAGGTTTGCTACAATCTTTGCATGTGTAGGGCTTCTCTCCAGTGTGAGTTCTACTGTGGCGAATAAGGTCTGATTTTTGACCAAAAGCTTTGCCACAATCTTTACATGTGTAGGGCTTCTCTCCAGTGTGAGTTCTTCTGTGGTAAATAAAGCATGATTTTTGACCAAAAGCTTTGCCACAATCTTTACATGTGTAGGGCTTCTCTCCAGTGTGAGTTCTTCTGTGGTAAATAAGGCATGATTTTTGACCAAAAGCCTTGCCACAATCTTTACATTTGTAGGGCTTCTCTCCAGTGTGTGTTCTGCTGTGGCAAATAAGATGTGATTTTTGACCAAAAGCTTTGCCACATTCTGTACATTTGTAGGGCTTCTCTCCAGTGTGTGTTCTGCTGTGGTGAATAAGGTCTGCTTTTTGACTAAAAGCTTTGGCACATTCATTACATTTGTAGGGCTTCTCTCCAGTGTGAGTTCTCCTGTGGTAAATAAGGTCTGATTTTTGACCAAAAGCTTTGCCAAAATATTTACATTTGTAGGGCTTCTCTCCAGTGTGAGTTCTACTGTGGCGAATAAGGCTTGATTTTTCACCAAAAGCTTTGCCACACTCTGTACATTTGTAGGGCTTCTCTCCAGTGTGAGTTCTTACGTGGCAAATAAGATGTGATTTGTGACCAAAAGCTTTGCCACATTCTGTACATTCGTAGGGCTTCTCTGCAGTATAATTTCTTTGGTGGTGAACAAGGCCTGATTTTTTATATGATTTCTGGTGTTCACTCTCACTTGTAGTTTTCCATATTTTCTTTTGTGGTAAATAGTTAAGATCACAACTTTTATATTTTGCAATTATCACTTCATGAAATCTATTTTTTAGACTCTTTTCTGGTGAATATTCTTGAGTATGAATAGGAGTCATGACTGAAAAAACAAAAATTAAAAAAAAAACCTATTAGACTGGGATAAATATTTTTAATACATAACATGAAATTAAGGTAAAATAAGTACATCAGGAGTGTAGCAGATTAGTAAATCCAAAGTCACCATAAATCCAAAAAAATTAGTTCAATAAAAATGTACAGAAAAAATTACCTTGAGAATATTATCCAAATTTTTGAAGAGACCACAGTATCCAGGAGGAGAACATCATTAAGAAGAGTAATATAATTAAGTGTAGAAAAGTATCATTAATAGGCTTTGTCCTTCATAAGATAGTAGTGTGTATTTAGGAAATATCTACCATCTACCTTCACTGTCAGTAGAATAAGAGAAATGTAAAACATATACAAACATTTCTGGTTTTTTTAAAGAGTGTCCAAAATATGGTGTTTGTCTTCCATGACATAGAGACATGAAAATATCTAGCAGATTTTGAATGATAATACCATAAATATTCAACAAGCTAAAGAGGCAATGGAGTCTTAAAAAGAATTATGAACAAAAAATTACTAAGAAATATACACATATATATCTATAAAAGTTTTCATACAAACATTTTAAAAGACTATAAAACCCTTGCATATATTATGTCCAAAATATTTGGATGAATTCAACACATGACAAGTATAATAAATTGATTTTTATATTATTACATTTATGTGATATGAGAATTTCCTTTATTGACAAATACAACTTTGTTTATTTATAAATATATCATGGTACTTTATCCTATATATACAAGGTAAAATGACTAAATAGAATGAATTAACAAAATCATTATTTCATATAATTATCAATTTTTTTCTTACAAGGTATTGTATTCCTTTTACTAATATTTATGAAGAACATAATACACTCACTATGTGGTAAAATAGTGACCTATTTACTGACCCTATTATGCTCAATAAAATAAAAAAAAATATTGTATATATCCACCCTATAATATCAACCCTACATAAAACACAGTACCTGCTGAGCAAAATTTTGCTCACTAAATTTCTGACTTCCACATGTGAATCAAAAACTCCTACAATTTAATATCTGCCTGCCACCTTTCACGTAATTCAAAGTCCTGCATATATTTCTTATAACACTTTAAGAGACAAAATATTTTATAACTAAATAATAATAGTATATAAGTACATATTTTTAAACATTTGACATTGATGGGCAAACAAATTGAGTCTCTAGCTTTAATACTGAGAAAAATATTGGCAGTAAACACAAAAGCGGAGGTATCTCTTCAATTTTCTGATTTAATTGTTCATGGATACATATTTAGTACTGGCAATTCTGGATCTTTAGGTCATCCAACTTTTAATGATTCATGTGTAATGCTTGAGATTACCCCAAAAATTCTATATCATGAACTACAACACAAGTCTTTTTTAAATTGTTTGAGCCATGCTGTTTCTAAATTTCTGTGACTTCTCTCAAACATGAAGTACTTTTGCATGGCAAATATTACAAGGATGCAGCACTGTTCTTGCCTATTTTTTTATTTAAAAATTTTTATACTTTTTTCCCGAAAATAGACTATATAATCTACTGATGGCTCCTTTATTGAACAAATAAAAAATAGTACAGCAAATATAAACAAAGAGAAGCATGGGCTAAATCCAAGTGACAAAAAAGAAAAATAAAACATGAAGAATTTAACATTAGGATACTGACAGTTATGAATTACTCAAAGAACACTAAATAACTATTTAAAAAATGTTTAGAGAGATAAATTGAAAAATATTAACATCAATGAGCACAATGTTTATGTGAACAATTCTTTAAGAAAAAATGAGAGGGGCATTTCTAGTGTGCAAATTTGAAATTCTACAAATATGGAAGAGGCTTATCAACCAGTACCAAGTTTAAGACAAGTCTAAGCAACTTGTAAAATACTGTAAAAATTAAAAATCTATAGGATATATAAAGCAAAGTGGGAAATATATATATATATACACACACACACACAGTGTGTTTTGTGTAGGGTTGATATTATAGTCAAAGACTCTCTCTCTCTTCATATATATATATATATATATATATATATATATATATAGAGAGAGAGAGAGAGAGAGAGAGAGAGAGAGTGAAAAGAATCCAAGCATGCCACAATAAAAAAAATCCAGGGCTGGGGATGTGGCTCAAGCGGTAGCGCGCTCGCCTGGCATGCGTGTGGCCTGGGTTCGATCCTCAGCACCACATACCAACAAAGATGTTGTGTCCACCAAAAACTAAAAAATAAATATTAAAAAAACAAGTTTAAAAAAAAATCCAGAAATTAAATCACTAATTAAAATTAAAAAATTTAAAAATGTAAAAAATTATAAAGTAGAAGTATAATGATTTATTCACTTCAAAATATTTACGATTTCTAGTGCATTATTGCAAAACACAAAACAAAAGAAAAAAATTTACTAACAGAATTTAATCTAAAAAAAAATGTCAAGTCAGTTCTAGCAGAGAGCATGGAACGAAACCAAGCATGATCTGCTCCTAAGAGGCCCTATTTGATTAAACATGGATAATGCTCCTGCCTTTACATCTCATCATTTTGCACAAATTTTAATTAATGCGATATAGTTTTAAATCATGCAATTTCTCATAATTCTTTCGGACAAGTTTTTGTTGAGTGAGCAAATTGTATCCTAATACTTGCCTTTTAATACAGAAACATACAAAGATCTACCCTCTATTATATCAGTATGCATTGAATATTGTTTTATTTACAGTTAAGGTGCTGAATATACAACATAAAGTTAATACTCAAAATTGGTCTTCTGCATTGAATAGACATTTTATTCTCAAACCAACATTACCAATAAAATTATGTAATATATGAGGTTCCACCTGACCATCATGACAAGATCCTTTGCCTTTGATCATGTGGGGAAAAGCATAGACCGCTACACTTATGCCAACATGTCCTGTTTGAACTCTAGCTTCATGCTTAAAAAATAGCAGTTATAAATGTTCATCAGGGATTTCACATGCTGATTTCTAAGTTTCATTTAACCCTGGAAGATAAGAGTTTATCCAAACAAGAGAATAATTATTCTCCACAAAAGAAGAGAAACAATAAAAGAGGACCCCAAGATACTTGAATTTGGGTTACTTGGGGAGATAAAAACCATTAACAGCCTTAGCTCAACAGGTGTTGGATAAAATGGGGTTAGAATGTAATCTAGATAACTGCGTTACTGCTTTGATTGCTAAACTCACACAAAACTCTGTAAATACTTTGGTCTTAATAACAATTTTGCTGTTTTTGTACACCAGCTCTGAGAAATTCAGTACTGTCAGATCCTGGACTTCTAGAACCCATTACAATATCTTGACTCACTTGCATAAAATTGTGATATACCTGCAAAAATATCTCATGATATTCAGTGTTGTCTTAGCAGAATGTGTCCTTACCATCCACATAGTATTTAATAGGTCACCATCCTGTGCAATTTATTCATAAAAGATCTATTCCTCTTGATAAAACCTGTGATGATTCAGTGAAGCTTCTCTCTAAGGCAGAATTTAAGGCTTTGACATTCTCCTTGGTGGGTTTACCTGGACTAGCTCTACCAGCTTATAAAACTACTATGAAACTCGCCTATGCTATAATAAACAGTACTAATCATGCCTCCATGGATGTAAATATGCTTAATGAAGAACAAAAACAACATTGTCAAGCTATACTTGACAATCATGCTGAAATTGATTGTCTGTTATTGTTACATCATAAAGTATATCAGAAGTTTAATACCATGTGTTTCTTCAATTTAAGTTATAATAGTAATTTTATTTCAAAAGACTTAAATTACCTCAAAGATATCATTAATAAAGTTCAACAAGATGATGGATTTTTTGAATTGTTGGATTGGTTAACTTCATGTTTACTCAATTTTATGTGGGTGAAAAATATTCATAGGTGGATGTTTACTGATGTTTGAACTTGCTCTTGTCTATGCCTGCCCTATTTTTTGTCCCCACTAGCATTAAGGAGATAAGTAATATTATTTATTCAAAAGGCCTTAAAAAAAGAGGGGAGGTATTAGGTATTCTGGCCTTCGAATAGACAGGAAAGTTTGGGAGTGATTGTAACTGGCACCCTGAGTCCCACAATTGTAATGCCCAGCAGTTTCTCCCTGAAGCTATTAAGACAACTCTACAGGTGTACTATATAGTGTTTGTGGTAATTTCATTAGGGAGAAGGGGCTCTATATTTGTATTAACTGTATCTAATCTTGGTTAGCTAGCACTTGGGGTTAAAGAAACACTGGGTTAGAATGTAGTCATGGTATCAGAAGCTATGTAATTTCAGGGTATTATATGTGCAGCTGTTAAGAGGGGTGGCCAGTTTTTTTTTCTTTTTTCCTTTTCACTGTGTGTGTCTCTCTCTTCTGTTTGCTTTTTAAAAGGTTTTCTCACAAGAAGATTTGAAACAGATCATGCTGGCCCTAACAACAAAAGGTAAATTTTGATAGTTAATCTGAATAAACTGGGACATCTCTGAAGAAGAAAACAGAGAACAACAATAGATTTGAAAATGTGATAAATATAGGGCAGTATGTGTTAAATGATTGCAATCAAAATAAATAAACCTAAGGTTCTGAAAATTTTTTTCTGCTGGATAACTACTCTTTCAACATTTTTCAGTTTGGTTTTCTCCTTGACATTTGAATGACTCAACTGTGTCCCCTGCTATGTGTAGTCTACATTAGTTTATATCACTAAATTATACTAGGTACTACTTATCTAAAGTGAAGGATGTGTAACACACAAAGAAATAGTCAAGTTAAAGAGAAAAATTATATATATATATATATATATATATATATATATATATAGAGAGAGAGAGAGAGAGAGAGAGAAAGAAGAGAGAGAGATAGTAAAATATCTGTACTAAAAATGCCCTTTTTTCTTTGAAACACAAATCTGAAACTCATTTTTATAGAGAAGTTCCCAGAAGATACTCTGCAACAGAAGTAAATTAAATAATAATTAGTAATTAATAATTTTAAAGGGAAATTAAACTTACCCAGGAAGGCAAAGTTTCTATAGTTCTCTAGCATCACATCTCTATATAAATTTTTCTGAGCAGGCTGAAGGCATTCCCACTCCTCTTCAGTAAAATCAATGGCTATATCCATAAATGTTAACATTTCCTAAAATAAGAATATGTAAATAAATAACACATTTAATACAGGAATATTTGCACAGTCTGTAATGTAATTACAGTTGAAATTAGAGTTAGTAGACTATCATGTAGGTAGTGTTTTGGAACACAATGATACTATTATCTATTTCTGCATAAAAAGTGAATTAAGTTCAAACAAATATAAATACTCCACATTTATGAAACACAATATAAAACTCAGGCATTATCACAAAAATATATATTTTGTAATTTTTATATCTTGATCTAAATTATACATATTTTTCAGATGAGAAAATCATAGTAATTAAGAAAGGTAATCCTCAAATTTTAATTGTACAACCACTAATCAGAGATTTACTAATGTGTAGGATCTTATTTGTTATTTCTCTGATAGAGCTGGCTATTCTGAATGTGTAGTGAGATCTCTAGTAATTCTAATATCAATGGTATAAAAGAAAATTTGAAATGTAACAAGGTAGACAGACCACTTAATGGAAATATTTAATAGTTTATTTAATAATTTCAAACATTTTATGTTTTTTAGGTATGTTATTAATATAAAAAATAGCAACAGCAATACTGTTTGAATTTTCCTTTTTATAATTTTAACATTTTTTAACATACAAAATTATATATATATATATATATACACACACACACACACAAACTTTGACCGATGTTTATATTGTATGATATTTATAATAGAATATACTTATAGCTCTTGAAACAAATATAATTTTTTTAAAATTTTATTGGTGATTTCTAGTTCTACCTGACAGTAAAATCGATTTTTATGGTATTATGCAAGCATGGGATATATCTTATCAAAAGAAAAATCCTGTTCTTGTTGGTGGCTACAATGGTAGGCCATTTCCTTGCAAATGTCATAAAGTCATTCTTCTTTATGGCCGATTCATAGTTTATTGTGTACATAAGCAACAGTTTTTTTATCCTGTCATCATTGAATGGACCCATTCATCATTGCATGGTTGGGTTTATAGCTTAGCTATTGTGAATTGTGCTGCTATAAACATTAATGTGGCTGTGTCAATGTAGTATGCTGATTTTATGTCCTTTGGGCATATACAGTGCAGTCAAAAACTGCATAAAATTGTGGTTCCATTTCTTTAACAATATCCATACAGATTATTATGTTTCACTTAGACCTCCATACAGCTGGAAAAATTGAAATTCATGTATACCTAAGGTGAAAATAAAACATACAAAAAAGTAGTAAGCCATAAAATGACTAGAATCTATTATCAAATCATCCATCCCAATAAAAAGTATAATTAAAATACCAAAAGTAAAGAAATCTCAAGCAAAATAGCAAAATTAGAAGCTATTAAAGATAAACATAACACAGAGTTACCAGTATCAATGTTGGTGCTTTTCAAAAGCAAATGAGCCCACTCTAGTAATGGACAAGTGTAGTTCCAGTGACTGAGGAGGATAAGAAATAAGGATCATAAATTCTAAGACAATATTATATATTGTAATGAGGAACTTAGTGAGGAACTTAGCAACTCAGCAATACTCTGTCTCTAAATAAAATATATTAAAAAAAAGACTGAGGATGTGGCTTTATTGTTAAGCACCCCTGGGTTCAATCTTCAGTACAAATTTTTAAAAAAGCAGATACAATTAAAAAACCACTAGCAAATTTGAAAATTCAATAAGTAAAAATTGTATCAATTAAACAGTATATAATTGCAAATATAGGCATATATAATGATTTCTCACTTTATGGAAATACACTCTGGAAAATTTATCCTAAGAATCTTCTGCAATTTTCCAATTCTGTGAGTGCAATGACAGAATCTAGATGGTATAGACTAGTACATGGCTAAGATATTTGCTAGATCCATGGTTGTACATAAAGTCTACTGCTGACCAAAATACCATGATGCCACACGACTGATGTTATGAAGTAAAATCAATCAGGGTTAACCTCATAATAAAATAAATGGTGGAACTACAGAAAACACCAACAACAAAACCCTTAAAACATGCTAGGATATTGGGGAAAGAGTGTGATAATAAAATTCTATTTTATCCCTTCACTCATAAAACATAACAACATATTTTGACACATTAAATTCTGAATATAAGTTATTAATAAATAATACTGAAATATATAAGAAAGTACAAAGCTCAAAAGTTTACATACAAAAGATAGGGTTCATATGGTGGTGCACACCTGAAATATATACTATTCTCAAGTCTAAGGCATGAAGTTCAAAATATAAGGCCAACTGAAGAAATTGATCAAACCCCATCTGGAAATTAAATTTAAAACACAGCTGAGAATATTCTCAGCATTAAGACACTTTGGCTGAATCCCTAATATCAAAATAGAAAAAAAAAAAGGGTTTTTTTTCAAAATTACACAATATAATAGACTTAAACTTATGAATTACAAAATATCAATACAAAAAAATCTATTCATCAAATGATTACATTAAAAGCTGCTAAACTGACAAGGTAAAAATACCCTAATTTCCTCACATATAATCAAACACTTATAAGAAGAAGAAATACAACAAAATGCAAAAAAAAAAAATTATTTAAGAGTCACTTTAAAAAGGATTAATCTAAGTGTTCAATAATCATGAAAACTCAAAATCTTTAGAAATTAGGTAACATTAAATAAAATCACATCATATAGATGAATTAAATAGTATTGATGGATATGTGGAATAAATACAATAAAAATTTGAAATAAAAATTTAAGCTTTTATTATCCATTTGTAGAAATTGTTTTGTAATCATAGGTATATGATACACCCACACAGGAAACAGAGACTAAAATTACAGCAACTGTACTTGAGAATACAGCCACATTCTTCCAGAGTTGAAACCAAGGGGTATGGCTAGAGAGGAAGAAATAATTATTAAATATTGTAAAACGTCAATTCTAGGAGCTAGAATTTTTGTTGATGTATTATATCCAGTTTGACAAATACTATAAAATATCATGTATGTTTTATACTGATGTCACAAGAATGTTGCATTTTATATGCATGTATGTTTACAAAAGGAATATGAAGTATTTGAGAAAATAAAAATACAAAAAAGAACATAAAAATCTCAAATATTCAACATATTTACAAAGGATAAAACTATTGTGAAAATTATCACTTTTCCCAAGGTACCCTTTAATAATAACTGGTCATAATTTTACCATTCTTTACGTTTTGTTAAAGAAGGAATCAAAGCAAAAACTTCTAAAATTTTCCTGGAAAGATGAATGTATATAAAATTAGACAAGTACTCTCTCATATATGAGAGCAAATGTACTAGTGATGATTACCTGACACTAATGCATGTTATAATATTACAACATTGTAGTAATTTTATGATAAAGAAATCACAATACAGAAAACTACATAGGGCAGTTCATATGTATGCAAATATCTTTTTATTCTTAATAATTATAAGTATATAAATCAAAACATATCAATAAAATATTTAATGTGAATGAATGCTACAATCCAACCTCAAGGTAGATGTTAGAAAATAAGGCATAGATTACAAAAGTGACTTGTGTGCAGAATGTGTGTGACACTGGAATTATACACAAGCATCCAACAAAGAGCAGATATAAAGAGAGATAATTTTAAAAAATAAAATAAAAATAAATAAAAGCAGAATATAAGCCTTCCTCCATTTATGGATACACCAAATAAATATATACTTCTGTTGTGAGTCCTTCTAAAAACTGTAAAGGAATTAGAGGCACACATTTGGAAAACTGAAATAAAAAATATCGACCAAGAGATTAGTAGTATGCACTGGAAGATTTTTCTGATTTGAGCAATATGCAAAATTACTGGAACAAAATGCCCAAATCCAGTGTTAATATAAATAAAGTAAGATTTATTTGGGTTTGAAATATATTATTTAACTCTAAATTGACTGTAGTTTAAATGTTAATTTATCTGTACACACAGAGGAAGCAATAAGGTATACATGAGTATTTACTCCAGGGGGGGCGGGATAAGTGGTTTTCTATGGCCATGCAAGATCCATGGGGTTTATTCCATTAGACCAGAGTGGAAGAGGTGTTAAATCTTAAGGTAACCCCTTAATCCCTTAGGGGGATTTGCCAACATCCTCTAAAAATGCAAATAGCTGTTGCTGACAGTTCAAATTTTATCTAGACAGTACCAAAAAATTAACAGGGAAATACAGACCACCACTGAAAGCCAAAGTGGCAGTTTAGCACTTGCTGAGTTCTCTAACCCAGCTCATTTTACTAATAACACCAGACTTAACCAATTCTTTCTGTAAGTAATCTGTCCTGATATTAACTTTTTCCATTCAATGGACTAAGCAAAACCTCAAAGCATTGAAAGCACTGGTAACTTTGAAGGTGCAAATCTCCCTATATCAAAAAAGAGTGCTTTCACATTGTTGTGCAAACATTGTAATGGGCTAAACTCTTGAATATTAGTGAAGAAAAATGGTTACAATCAGAGATCCCTCTTTATTCCTGAAACAGGTGCACATCAATTTTTTTTTTTTCCAGTGAGCATAAAGCACCCTGGAATCTAAAAAGCTTGCATCTGAATTTTAGTGCACCATCCAACTATAAGATCTTCTGCATGAGCACAGCTGTTAGAATGGCTACTCTCAAAAAGTGGAATAGTAAGTAGTACTCCAATTATATGAATATGGAAGAAAGAAACACTGTGATAGACTATAAAATTACTGAAGACATTTTAAAAAATGGAAGTTGAGAGTTTCTCTCAGTTATTTATTTGAGAAACTAAGCTCTCTACATTTATACTGCTCTTGAACAAGAAAAGCCACAAGTACTGGTCTGGACTTAGGAGAGGCATTAGATGTGCCAGCTGTGGAATCCTCATATTTCGTAGTTCTGAAATACAGTTCCAGGAAAATACCAGAGTATGGAATGAGAATTCTCTCATATACATTCCACAAAAGGAAATCTGAGCTTCAAGACACTCTGAGAGGTTGTCTGCCTTTGGAGACACAAAGGAAGTATAGAAACACATGATTTTTCCAAGATCAAGTGATTCTTCTTTACTTTTCAATCATGTAAAAATGCTCATAACCAACAACAAAAAAAATTTTGCTTTTGATTTTTTTCTATGGTAATGTGGATTTGAAACAGCAGCATGTTAATTCTGGGCTACATACCCAGCCATGTTTTAAAATTTTGAGACAGGTTTTTCTAATTGTCTAATTAGTCTACCTAAGTTCCTGATGTTTACTTTGAAATTGCAATCTTACTGACTTAGCCACTTGAGTCTATGGAATTAATATGCATGTACCATTGCACTCAGAGAGAAAAACATGCTTTAAAGTCTCATCCAGTTTTTGGTATAAAACAATTTGTGAATAAATATGTATATATTTTTTATGAAAATGATATCACAATCACTTTAATATATATATATTTTTAATTTTTCTATTCTTTGTCTCATAAAAAAAAACAGTTTGAGCTTTAAACTCAGTGGCAATGTCCTTATATCCCTTTCCCAAAAAAGTGACTCACAGGTATAATTCAAATTATTGAGATTCATAAATTTTTGATCTTTTATTTTAACTAGTGAAGTCTAAAGATTTTCTATTTATTTTCACCTTTAAATAAAGCCCACTTTTTATAGCTTTCTTTTTGTGTACCTGACCTTTAATATTCTGCAAATTTTGCCCCCATTCTGATCACTTTGGACTATTGATGTTTTGATGGAGAGGATCTCAAAGTGGTCATGCACAAGGTAGGAAATGGATATAGTAAGATATAAGACTGGTGATTGCTGAGTATGTAGATTTTGCTATACAAAATAAGTATTGGTGGATGATATGGGTAGGGAGAAAAAGAGCAATGAAAAAAAGAAGAAAAACTTAAACAGTAGAGGGGTTCACATGCTACAAATCTACAATGATAGCGTGAATATAGAGGGTAGTGTTCTTGGAAGCAGCAATAAAATTTGAGGGAAAGAAAAACGTAATTTTTTCTACAGTTCCAAAGTAAGAGAGCCAGGTGAATGGGTTCTGTGTTCAATTCTTTCTACCTAGGAGTGAAATTTATAGTTCAAAGGGTATGTCTCAGTAAGTAGTAAAACACTATTTCTATGTACCTTTACACTTTTTCATGGCTACAAGCTATGACAATTCCAGTCACATTACATCTTTGCATGTGTTAGCTATTCATTAATTAGTTCATTCATTACATTATTTATTTGTTTTTTTTATTAATTCACTTTTTCTTTAGTTGTCATTGTTTTTACATTACTGGTGATTACATAATTGCATAAATATTCTGAATGTTGACTTTTGGTTAAATATTGTTTTATGTGTTTATTCATACATTTATTTTTCATTGAAATGTTTTCCTTTGTCAAATCTGATTTATATTAGACCTCAATCTTCATTTATGAAGACTAGATAAAATCACATTATTCCAAATAACTCAAGATTTATCATCTTTGCAGAACCCTAATCACCCGCTAAAGTTGACCCAGTCTGGGTCAACTAAAAACTGTGTCAAAGGTCCTCTTTTTTCTTATGTACACTTTAATAAAGAATTCCTCTCTCACTTTTATATTTTGGAGAGTAGACTAACTTCCCAAGCAGTAGTTAATAACCTAGATGAGTTTTCCAACTAGCTCACTATTACTTTTCAATTATTTACATCCTTGACACTAAGAGTGTCACTGATTACTTTTTTATTTTTTCAAGATCTCTCTCTCTTTCTCTCTCTCTCATATGACAAATTGAAATCAGATATGCTTTTTTTAGTAAGAAACACTCTCAGACTTTAATAAAACATTCTATAAAGTAAAAGGCTTTCACTGATTTTCTTAGAGCCTCACTAAGTTATGGAGGCTGGATGACTTCAATCTAATGTTATAGATGTTTGCAATATATATTCATTGCATGAATATAGATGGCAGTGTTGTTGAAAAGGTTATTATAATAATCTGAAAGAGCTAGGTGTGGTGGCAAATATACTAGAGGCTGGAGAGGCAAGTCAGGAGGATTGTGATTTGAAAGACAGCCTTAACCACATAGCAATGCTATAAGCAACTTATTGAAATATTAGTGATATATCACCTGTCTAAAAAAAAAGGACTGGGGACATAACTCAGTGGTAAGCACCACCAGGAGTTCAATTCCTAGCACCAAACCACACCAAACTAAACAAATATCTGAAAGATAGTAGAGATCCAGAGTATAGGTGTATATGTAGAGATAAAAATGTTGGTTACAATATAAAGTTAATAAAGATACTTTTGAAAAAAAAATCATAGTTCTTTTTGTTTTTAAAGAGAGAGAAAGAGAGAGAGAGAGAGAGAGAGAGAGAGAGAGAGAGAGAGAGAGAGAATTTTAATATTTATTTATTCATTTTAGTTTTCGGCAGACACAACATCTTTATTTATACGTGGTGCTGAGGATAAAACTTTGTGCTGCAGGCATGCCAGGCAAGCACACTACTGCTTGATCCACATTCCCAGCCCCTATCATGGTTCTTAAGAGCTCAAAATAAAAATGCCATATAATCCACTAATAAAAATGCTATAAGCAACTTATTGAAATATTAGTGATATATCACCTGTCGAAAAAAAAAGGACTGGGGACATAACTCAGTGGTAAGCACCACCAGGAGTTCAATTCCTAGCACCAAACCACACCAAACTAAACAAATATCTGAAAGATAGTAGAGATCCAGAGTATAGGTGTATATGTAGAGATAAAAATGTTGGTTACAATATAAAGTTAATAAAGATACTTTTGAAAAAAAAATCATAGTTTTTTTTTTGTTTTTAGAGAGAGAGAGAGAGAGAGAGAGAGAGAATTTTAATATTTATTTATTCATTTTAGTTTTCGGCAGACACAACATCTTTATTTATACGTGGTGCTGAGGATAAAACTTTGTGCCACAGGCATGCCAGGAAAGCACACTACTGCTTGATCCACATTCCCAGCCCCTATCATGGTTCTTAAGAGCTCAAAATAAAAATGCCATATAATCCACTAATAAAAAATTTTTGAAGCAGGGTATTATTGTGAATGTCTGTACTCTCAGTGGCTTGGGAGGATGAAACAGGAGGAACTTAAATGCAAGACCAGCCTCAGAAACTTGGCAATGGCTTAAGTGACTCAGTGATATCCTGTCTTGTTAAAAAATAGGATGTAACACAGTGGTAAAGTGCCTAAATAAATAAAAATAAATAGCAATTCTTGGTTTAAAAATGCCCTATAACCCAGTAATTATAATTCTGGATAAATATCTAATGAAATTGGAACACTTTTGGGAAAGAAATTACTTCACTTCCATTTTCATTGTAGGTTTATTCACAGTATCTAATAAAAGGAATCATATGAAGTACCTTTTAGATGCAAGGTATTGATGAAAAGGTTCCTTTCAGCTGCAGATCATCCATCTACTTGCCTTAAAGACTGCATACTTATAATTCAAACTGCTCCCTAAAAGGAAAGACTCAGATATGGATTTTTCTGTGTACCCCAAGAGATTTTGGTACCTCTGGAAAAATTGTGTAAGACTTTTCTAAAACTAAGGAATAGGTAAATTTTGGAGTTTGGAATGTGGAAAACATACAGTAAATTCCTCAAGGGGGAATCTTAATTCAGACACTGTGATAAGGTGTCTGAGTCTGGGGGAAAAAAAGGAAGTAAAATCAGAGTTTGATATAAAACTAGACTTTTCTTCACTGATTTCTAGGTTATTGATTTAATCCAAACAGATATTCAAAAATGGTTAAAGTTACTAATTAAAATTTATGTAAAACAGGTGTTTAAAAAGTACCAGGAAAGAGGTGAAGGTGTGGCTCAGTGGTACAGTGCTTGCCTAGCATATATAAGCCCTGAGCTTAATTCTCAGCACCACATATAAATAAAATATAAATAAATATTAAACTAAATACCAGGTAAGGGTTTAGGGTTGTTGCTCAGTAGTAGAGTGCTGGGCTAGTATGCATGAGGCAGTCTGTTTGATACTGGACCCACATTAATAATAATAATAATAAAGATAAAGATACTTTGTTCATCTACAACTAAGAAAAAATTATTTTAAAAAAGTACAACAGTGCTATGGCTTGTAACATTTTAATTATCTGTGTGCTAATTAAGCCCTTGCAATTGAACTTACTTTTATTTAAATTAAAGTCCAGTTCCACTTTTATTTCCTGCCACACCAGGACAAAGGAGTTTGCTTGAATAGTTGGAATGCTTCTAAATGTAATTTTAATAAAGTTGTCTTACATATTTAAAAACTAAGTTGAAAGCAAACTTGGTAGCACAGGCCATAACCCCTGTGGCTAAGAAGAATTATACATGGGTATCATGAGTTCAAATCTACCCTCAGCAAAAGCAAGGCACTAAGCAACTAAGTGAGACCCTCTCTATAAATAAATACAAAAAAAAAAGGACTGGGGATGTGTTACAGTGCCCCTGAGTTAAATACTTGGTACAAAAAAAAAAAGAAAAAAAGAAAAAAAATTCAATTGAGGACAAATACATTAAAGAAACAAACAACAACAGCAGCAACAAAAAACAACAACCTTAATTTTGGAAAATTTACTATTGTGAGGATGGCCTTAGGCCTGGGCTAAAAAACTCCATTTTAAAAACTTCAGTTTGCAACATGCAGTCTCACCAGGCATGCCTACAGAAGCCCTGCAGTATTGCCCTCAGACATAAACAAATCACTTCACCTCACCTTGATGAACAGAGTGAGGCCTCTGGCAGGTTGTCCTCGCCTAATAAGAGGGAAGGGTGAGGGCTGGGGATGTGGCTCAAGCGGTAGCGCGCTCACCTGGCATGTGTGTGGCCCGGGTTCGATCCTCAGCACCACATACAAACAAAGATGTTGTGTCCGCCGAGAACTAAATATATATATATATATATATTAAAAAAATTCTCTCTCTCTCTCCCCTTCTCCTTCTCTCACTCTCTCTTAAAAAAAAAAAAGAGGGAAGGGTGAGAAGACCAAGGTGCAGACCACCAGAGCAGATGTTTCTGGCCCTAGAGTAAATGATGCCATGGAAAAATCTGGTGGTAACTGACAAGGATTTTAAAAAGGGTAAAAAAAAAGCTGCAAAACTTAGTATAAATAGTAGAGCAAATAAACAGATGTACAGCCAGCTCAATAAAAAATGCACTTGAGCTGGGGAGGCTGATGAGGAATTGATATAACATCTCATCACTTCTCATCATTTGTATTATCCTCACCACTCTTAAGCTCTACAGCCACACCTTAGTGAGAGGGAGAAAGGTAAAAGATTATGTGATGTTCTTCTCATGTGATGAAAACTTAATTTCAGTGGAGAGAAACCCAATGGGGAAAATATAACCAAGAGGCAAGATCTCCCATACACCCAAAATATATACTTTTATGAGTAAAAATTTTATCAAAATTACTTTAAAATTTCATTTAACTTTTGCGCTGTCTGTTCTTATGAGAAAGCAAATTTTATTTTAAACTTCTAAGCAATGTCCTAAGGCATTAATATTTTCCCAGAGGGAAAAACAATATAATGCACTCGTATAATTTAAAAATTTCTAGTATTCATAATAAAAATTAAGGACAGCTTAAATCAATTTAATAACTTAAACCACTATATCCAAAACAACATTATTTTTTAAAATATAAATTGACAAATAAATAAATGTATTTTTCAAGCTTGATCCTAAAATTCACTCTTGACCTCTCAGGGAAATCTATGTTCACCACAGCTATATTCCATGTTTGAGATCTATAAATACCCTGACCTCAGCAAGGTGAAAAAAAATGGACAACTCAGTTCTGTGTCATAGGTTATGGAATAAACATACCAAACAACATTCTCTCAGGGCCAAAGAACAGGAGAGACTCTGCACTTTGAGAGAGCAGCCATTTACATCTCAGAAGTGTACAAAAGTGGATACTGTTTCTCACAGGATTCTGGGCACAGATCTATTTTCATTTTAGATATCATACTTTAATGAAAAGAGATTGATATCACTGGAGAGAAGACTTTAGGTCATCAGATCATCAGTAACACAGAAACTAGAGTCTAAACATTTTTTTTAAAAAAATTATTTTGCATTTTTGTCTTTAGCCTAATGCAGGGTTTAGATTTCAATTTTCTTCTTTAGTATGGGGTACTCTGAGAAAATCATCAAACATTAAATGCATAGAAGTCTACACATATTTTCATATAATTCAATAAAACCTGTCAAGAGATTAATGTTTAAATTTGAATTAATAAAAATTTAACCAGTACCTATAAGGCACAATATGTTTTCCACATAACTTCTGTTCCACATGTGACTGAATCCTGGCATTCATCCTATTTAGTGAATTAGATATCTATCACTGAATTAGAAGAAACTATATAAAATTATTGTCTCAAATGTGGGCTTATCATCAATTAAGGCTGGGTCCATATGGGATCTTTTTACTGCCTTAGGTGATAGTTGGTAAGGTTACTGAACTTCAAAGGGAGATATGGTTGCCAAAAAAGCACCCTCCTTCACAGAATCAAATAAATTAAGGTGGGATCATTCTCATGGAGATGACAGTGTTATGAAACCAAAAACAAAGTATCAAAATGTTTCCTGACTAATACACTTTCATAGTCACAGATTTACATAAGTCACACACAAAAAATAAGAGCTCAGATACAAAGTTTGGGAAATATACTCTGCACTTTGGCTACAAGAGGAGTAAAAACACATTGTCAACTTTATGTGTACAGATAGGGCTAAAGAATTCCTAATATGTTGATACTTGGTATCATTCTGCTTTTTGTAATGAATGAGGTTTACATAGCTGTTCAGTGTGAAAGAATATTTGAAAGGTCTCATGAATATTAAGCAACTTTACTGGAATTCAGGATCAATTCTATGTGACCCCAAAGCCACAACTCACATCCTCTAGACTACATGAATTAATAATCTTTCATTATTGTCTTAGAAGTTAGATAGTGGCACAAAAAAGCAGAATATTTCTATTTGTACCAAGGACAGGACTCAGAACACTTTATCACAAATCACATCTCTAGCCCATTTGTTTTTAAAGACAAGCCAAGTTCTCACTAAGATGCTTAAGGACCCACTGAGTTGCAGAATCTAGCCTTGAACTTAAAATCCTTCTTTCTCATCCTCTTGAGTCACTGAAATTACAGACATGCATTACAATATTGGCTCTTGTTTCCTGGTTTATGAACAGGCAAAATTGAAATGCTAAGCAGAGAAACAGTTGTTATAATAACACCTTTGTTAATTCTGGTTTATTTGCTAAGGTTTAAATATTGAAACCAATATTTAAATGTATATTGAAGGTAACATCATTTATTATAGTCAACAGTCTGATTCTATCAAGACATTTTTTACTACCTAAACTTTTATTTAATTTGAAAAGGTTACTCAATATATTTGAACTTCTGGTTTTTCTACTGGCATTATTAGGATACTAGGTTCAAACCATACAGCCTATGGAAAATTAAGGTGTGGTTATAGCTAAAGAGAAGACTATATGATAAATAAATTTTTAAACTCACAAGGATGAGGTATTTTCTTTGTGGTTTTTGAAGTATCCTTGGTGAATAAGATAGAGTACACAGTCAAATCTTAAATCATACAAACTATCTCTAGTTAATAAAGAAAAATATCAAATACAAAAAGTTGTGTTGCAAAATCACATGATACTTGGTTTGTTAACAGCAGCACAGGAATAGATTTCTGCCATATTCAGTTGTATGTATATTCTGTTTATATATATATATATATATATATATATATATATATATTAAAGAGAGAGTGAGAGAGGGAGAGAGAGAGAGAATTTCAATATTTATTATTTATCAGCAGACATAACATCTTTGTTTGTATGTGGTTCTGAGAATCGAACCCAGCCGCACGCATGCCAGGCGAGTGCACTACTGCTTGAGCCACATCCCCAGCCCTGTATGTATATTCTGGATCAACAAAATAATATCAGTATTACTTCAAAACATATTACATCTTTAGTTTCAGCCACACAGCAGTTGATCAATAATACATTGAAAGAATGATGAGCTTGTCAGGATACCCTCTGGAGATCGCTTTTAGTAATCCTAGGCAGGGGGATTGTGTTCTAGTCATATCACAATACAGTGTATTTTTTGTGGCCTGTGGATGCAGAGTTCTTACTTCCTTGCTAATAGATCATTGCAGAAGACTTCAGGTGTGTAGATTTTTTGATGATGAATCCTAAAAGTGTGGATCATTGGAAAGGCCAAATATGGCTATAGCTACTCTGTTGTTGATGCTTCCAACAGGTTGTTGTTGTTGTTATTATTATTATTATTATTATTACTATTATTATTTATTGAAGTAATAAATACCCTGATTTAGAGTATTAATTCATTGTCATAAACATTTTCTTTTGAGCATATGTTTATTATATAAAATATTGACCATTCACTTTTGTTTTCTGTCCTATATATAAAAAGACCTATGGAATGATGCAGGAATCTAAGGGCTGAAGGCTCTGGACTCTCTGGGAGCTATTGTGCTTTTTTGTATAAGCATGACTACACTGCCAACTCTGCCTCACATCTCTCAAGTGCTAGAGAACCGAATTTTATATCCTGGTTATCAACATCCACACAGCAACTGGCAAAGTCTTTAGGATATTTGCAGGTGAGAGATATCTCAGTCCTGATAGATTAATAGAGGTTGTTAGGGGAGTGGTGGTACCTATGGACAACAAGAAACATACAATACTTAGTTGCCTCAGTCCTATTACAGGGGACTCTTATGAAGAGTTGTGATATAATGGGATTAGTTCCTTTTAAGCAGAAATAAGGATTCTGACTGCACTGTGGGCAAACATGAACCCTGCAAGTTGAAGTGTCAATGAAGTGTTGAAGCCTAGGCCCCAGCCCCTGGCCAAAGAAAAAAGTGGCAGCAGTGGCATATATGATTTGGAGAAGTAGTCAAAGGAGTCATGTTCAACTGCTCTGGCCATGGGATGAATGGTTTCTATAGATCTGACAGAAAAAACTGATGCAAGTATATGAGAGACTACCAGAATAAGGAATTGCAAGATAATGAAGAGGTCTAGGAATCCAAAATACATCCAGTAGAGTAAGAGCTCTGTATTTTGAAAATACCTATCAACATTCCCCATTGTGATGTTGAGTTTGTAGAGAAGAAGAAGGATAAAGGCCTTCAAGTCCAGTTATTGGATGATGCATAAAATGAAACATCAGTAGCCAATGGCTCCAGTGAACAACTGGCATTGCCAGCCCAGGCATCCAAGTTTAACATATTTTACCTGTTAAGCAGAACTGATGGGCTTAAAAAAATAATTTACCCAGGTGTTAAGAGACCAAAAATATTATGTTTTTGTCTGTAAGAATTAGAGATAAACAGCATTCTGTGTTGCACGCTAAAAATGGTGAGGTTAGAATTCCTCCTTACAGTAGAAGTTGTAAAATGCTCAATTCCATGAGGCATTTAAGGCCAAAAAAAGTTCAAAAAAACCAAGTGTGTTAGTATAGCTTATAGAGGGCTATGTTTTAACAAGTAGGCAAGGTCATAAACACTCCAATTCAATGTATGTACTCAAGGTCAAAAACATTTGTTTGTGAACATGCTCTTACATCAGTCAAATGATGTTGATGTGCCTTCTTTGTCTGACCTGCATAAAAAAGTTTCTATTTAATAACTTTGGGGGCTGAGAGATAGAAGCATGAGGCTGGTTATGGGGTATTGGTGCCTTCAGAAGTAGCAAGCCTCCCATCTCAAAAGTTCCTCACATCTGGTGAATAGGGAGCCTCCACCCTGGGAACAAATTTTTACCCCTCAAACATCAGATAAAGCTCTAATCTCTAGAGTATACAAAGAACCCAACAAGTTAAACAACAAAAAAGCAAATAACCCAATCAACGAATGGGCCAAGGACTTGAACAGAAACTTCTCAGAAGAGGATATACAATCAATCATCAAATACATTAAAAAAATGCTCACCATCTCTAGCAATCAGAGAAATGCAAATTAAAACCACTCGTTTTGAACAACCAACAATAAAAATTAAAAAAAAAATTAAAATACCATCTCACTCCAATAAGGATGGCAGCCATTATGAAGTTGAACAACAATAACTGCTGGCAAGTATGGAGGGGGGGAGGTGCACTCATACATTGTTGGTGGGACTGCAAATTGGTGCAGCCAATTTGGAAAGCAGTATGGAGATTCCTTGAAAGGCTGGAAATGGAACCACCATTTGACTCAGCTATTCCCCTTCTCAGACTATCCACAAAAGACCTAAAAAGAGCATACTATAGGGACACAGCCACATCAATGTTTATAACAGAACAATTCACAATAGCTAGAATGTGTAACCAACCTAGATGCCCTTCAATAGATGAATGGATTAAAAATGTGGCATTTATACACAATGGAATATTACTCAGCACTAAAAAATAAGATCATGGAATTTGCAGGCAAATGGATGGCATTAGAGCAGATTATGCCAAGGGAAATTAGCCAATCCTAAAAAAACAAATGCCGAATGTCTTCTCTGATATAAGGGGGTGACTCAAAATAGGATAGGGAGGAAGAGCATGAGAAGAAGACTACCACTAAATAGGGAAGAGAGGTGGGAGGGAAAAAGAGGGAGAAGGGGAGTTGCACGGAAGATGGAAGGAGGACCTCATTGTTGTACAAAATACATATATGATGTTGTTATGAGAAAAAAATAAAGTGTGTTGTTGTGAGCCACAGTTTAATTGGAATGATGCCTGGCATTTTGCTAGAGGGAATGGTTGAAAGGTGACCCTGCTCTGGAATAGGGCAGCTCCAGGATCCAGGATTAGGGTGGATTCTGCTGCCTTGGGCGCCCACTACATGGAGTTCCCATTGAGTTCTCAGGGGCATTCAGGGAGAATTGGCAAGGTGAGCCCAGTGGAGGGAGTGTATTCCCGAGAAGTGTGTGTAGAGTGCCAGTGAGAGTTCTGGAATAAAGACTTGCTGTTTGAACCTACAAGGCTTTTGTGGTGGCTTGGTTATTTGTGCCCAGACAGACTGTGGCAGTGTGTCACATTAGATTGAATAAAGAGAAAGGATGGGAGAGGAGGGCAGGAGTAGGGAGGATAGGAAGGGCAGCAAAACATAATAGACAATATGATTGATGTATGTACATTCCATGTATGTATTATATGTCAAAATACATTCTGCTGTCATGTATGACTAAAAAAATTATAAAAGTAAAACATATGGTAAAAAAATGTTCCTCACATATTTTTTCAACTGCTTGAGCCCCAAACATTGCTTTTTTGATGAGCCCCTACACAGCAGCCACAGATGTGAAACTATTTTAAATTTGAAACTATCACAAATTCTCTGCTTTATGTAAAGAGTATTGTGTTGTTTTGTACACATGCTCCCAGATAATATTTATAGAGTGGATATTTAGTGTATTGTTTATTTTAGATTACATATATAGCCTTAATGTTGTCTCTCCCTCACTTTTTAACGTAGTGTTTTATGTTTCATATTCTCCATTTATAAAACTTTTGTGATACAAATACAGTGGTTTTGTTGCAGTTTCCATGCCATGCTGCATTTTTATCATGACTGTAATGAAATATATCTGTTTGATATATTTGATATATTTGAAAATATTTTTTGATACTGAACAGCTGTATAAACCTCATCTATTACAAAAGGCAGAATTAGTGTCATAATATCAGTAGTACTTTAGCCTTATCTGTGTACAGAAATTTGGTAATGCAACTTTACTCCTATTCTAGCCAAATGCAGAATGTATTCTCAAAAATTTGGGTCAGGGCTCTTCTTATTTTTTATGGCTTATATAAATGTGTGGCTATGAAAGAGTACTTGTCAGGTACCTAGTCAGGAAAGAAATTTTTAAAATATTGCTTGCCCTTGATTTTTTTCAATTCAGTTCTCTGCCATATCCCAAGTTTATTTTAAATCCTTGCTATAAGCTTCAGAAATTTTTCTCAAACACATTATCCCCATTTAATAAAAAGTTCACCAGATGTAAAAAATTTGTTTTTGTTTTTTTTATTCTTTTATTTTTAAGTTGAGAGGAATGAGTACTAACCCAGGATACTTCTCATAAACCCCTGTATCACCAGCTCTTTTAAATTGTATTTTATTTTATTTTTAGTTTTCATACAAAGTGTTGCTTAGTTGCTTAGAGACCTCTCATATTATTTAGGCTGAATTAGAAATTGTGATTCTACTGATTAAGTCTCCAAAATTATTAAGATTGCTGACATGAGCCACCATATGTGTGTAACCCCCCTTTTTGAAAAAAAAAAATGTCACTGCCTAACTTTTAAGAGAATTTAAAAATAATGATGAATCATGGCTCCTAAAGGAGATAAAATTTGCCTTTGGGTCAGGCATATTTGATTTTGATATGTACTTAAAAATTGTGGGCACACAAGAAATCATATTTGTAAGATCCTGTCTCAAAATTAAAAAAAAAAAAAAGAAAAAATTGAAGATATAGCTCAGGAATAAAATTTCCTCAGTTTAACCACCAGTACTACACTCATATAAACACACACACAAACACACACACTCACTCACACACACTCACACACACACACACACACAGAGTACTTGTGGGACTTTGAAAAATATTTTTTGATACTGAACAGCTGTATAAACCTCATCTATTATAAAAGGCAGAATTAGTGCCATAATATCAGTAGTCCTTTAGCCTTATCTGTGTACAGAAATTTGGTAATGCGATTTTACTCCTACTCTAGCCAAATGCAGAATGTATTCTCAAAACTTTGGATCAGGAATTTTCTTATTTTTTATGGCTTATATAAATGTGTGGCTATGAAAGAGTACTTTTCAGGTACCTAGTCAGGAAATATTTTTTAATAATTTTCTTTTCCTTTTAGAATACTGACTCCTTGATGACAACAAGTCCATCTTAATTTATTTGATTCTGAGATATCATGTGAAGAAGATTCACAGTAATCAGGTCCAGAACCAAGGCAGGTTTTTCCTGGCATGGAGTGGATGACCTGTTGAGGAGAGGGTCATAGAAAGAAGTTGAGGCTCTCACTGTCTAGATGAGGTTATAGAGTTTGAGAGTGATGAGGATCTCATCAGGAGAATGATGATAAGTAATGAAATGTCAGTCCAGTTCCTCACCAGGCTTTCCAGCCCGAGTGCATCCTTGTTTCAGTTGGCTGAATCCCTGTTCATTAGCTCTATTTTCACACTAAATTTTGGGGGCTTTATGAGCCCCCTTGCAATCCTTATCAGCTACCACCAGATTTCTCCAGGACATCATTTACCCTGGGGTCAGAAACATCTGGTCTGATGGTCTCCACCCTTATTTTCTCACTTTATCTTCTTATCAGGAGAGGACAGCCTGCCAGAGTCTTCACTCTGTTTATCAGAGTAAGGGGAAGTCATTGTCTGAGGTCATACTTGAGGGTTTCAAACTGGAGTTTTTAAAATGGAGTTGCTTAGGCTCAGGCCTAAGGCCATTCTCACCATTCACCCACTTGATTCACATTGTACATCCTGGGGAAGGGGTGCCTAAGTTTGGCACTGTGAATCATCCATTCCATTGGCCAAAGGCCAGATTTCACATATGTCCAAAAGTCACTTCTCATTGTGGTTTTTTGCCTTGTTCCATAACCAACAATATTGACCATAGTTGGATTACATCTGGTTAAAACCAAAGTGTTTGCAAGGTACCCAGGGATTGAAATGATAATATAATCAAAATCAAGTGGTATGATAGGGTTGAGATATTTATAAATTTGTCTTGCATGTAAGTCCCAATGAACTAATTCTGTTACATTGTCCCAGTTGATTCTTATAGTCACTGTAAGGCTCTCAAACTCTCTGAGATACATTGAATCCAAATATTGACTAAAATACAAGAATGAGGGTGGTCCCTGTAATTATATATACATAGGCATTGCAATTCCAACTTCCATCATTCTGTGTTTATTAAAAGCGCGACTCTGTCCTCAAATCACCTCCTGGGAATGATGTGGGCAGAAAAACAAAAGATGGAGTTCTCACTGTTCCATTATAAGCTCAGGATTTAGATCTCCAATGGCTATTTTTGCTTAAAAAATAATGTGACTTTCCAGTGTTTTGTACCCTGTGAATGATTCTTGCAGGCTTTCAGAAACTGTGAGAACATGGGTCTGTTTTCCAGTCCAGCCACATACACACCCCACAGCCATGGCTAATTGCTCCAGCAAACCCCCTGGTCATTCCACATCTGCCAAGTGGGACTTATGCAGTTATGGATCCTATGGTGGTATTGGGGATCAAAGAACAGGCTGTAGTGATGAGTGGGAGACTCCACATAACTGGAAGCCTTGTAAAACCATGGTATGCCTGGGAGCATTTTAGTTTGCAATGCCTGGCCAGATTGGCTTCTGGGGGGAATTTAGCAGGAAACCTACTCTGCATTCAACATGCTTGTTTTGGTGCCAATAAACTCATAGAGAGACAAAGGGGCAAGAAAAATGATAAGGCCGTGGTACACACCCAGATCACATGTGTTTAGCAAGGTTAACTTCTTTATGCTGATTCCTTATTTAAAAAAATGGGAAGAATAGGACCCACCTCATGGAATTTTCAGGAAGACTGAGAGATTTGGGTGGGCAAAGCATCGAGCCCCATGTCTGGCATACAGTAAGCTCTGTAAATTTTATCTGTTTTAGAAGACAATGTAAAATGTTTCTTCCTCCATAGACAGTAACGTCCTGATATCTTCTCTTTTTGCTTTTAGAAGAGTGGACTCACCCTGACCATCCCTAATCCAGCTATAACAGGAGCCATGGAGGTTCCTGAATAAGAGTGACTGCAAGATGAACCTGGAAAAGGAAGACAAGGAGAGGAGGCCATGGCTAGGAGGCTCAGGATAGACAGTATTTTAATCACCCTGATGGCAGGCATGTAAGAGAGATCACAGTGATGGAGTGCAGGCTCAGGCAAGGCAAGAAGGACCTGGACCAAGAACACAGGACTTGTTGTTATATATCCACTGCCCACTCTGCTGGGTGCTTTACTCTGGGCCAAGGAGGGCATGACCAAGTCATTGCAGTTTTTTCCACTGAGTGAGCACTGTAAGGGTCACTGCCTTTGACTAACATTTGGCACCACCCATGTGCTCTCTCTAGAGGAGATATGTTCCAGAAGGGAAGACCATGGTTTTTCCAGTAGAGGGAGATAAAAAAGAGAAAGAGAGGGAATGGAGTGAGAAGTCTCAAGATGGAAAGACCAGATACTATCAATTCCCTATTCAGAAAAAAAAAAAAAACCTGGCCTCTGACCTAAACACACAGGATAGAATGAAGCAATATTTAATCACAAGACACATTTGAGTGAGGAAATTAGGCAAATAAGAAAAAATCTCCTGACTTCTCTCCCAGAGCCTCCTCCCACCTCCCACCCCCTCTTTTATTCAGCAAGACAGTGAGGTGACATGAAAAGATTCCCAGAGGCAGGACACATGTCAAGGCAAATGTGGAGATGAGGGGAGCACAGATTCTGAAATTCAAACAGCCCCTTAGGGTCCACCCACCCTATTTTTTGCATTTCTCATTGGCTGGGAAATGGAAGGGAGAGTTGCTGTGGTCCTAACAGGCAATCCTGTCCGCTCCAGGCCCTGCAGCTGGCATGCTGGGAGGGGGACACCCCCTGTGCTGGGGGTGATGTTCATTCGAGGGCACAGTCAGGGTGGAGTCAGGTCGTTGAACCCCAGGACTAGGACTCAGAATGGGGGACGGGGTGTCTCCAGCTGGGATGTCAGGGGACTTAGCTTCCCACAGTCTGTCATGTGGCAGGGCGGCAGGCCACCTGAGCAGGACAGAATGAATGCCCCCCCCAAGGAGAAGCCCCCATCTAAAGTCCTCAAAGGACCCTGTCCTAGTCCCTGAAGAGTTAATAGTCCCAGTGCCAGGATCAATTAGAGAATGGCAGAGTGAAGACAAGTCGCCCATCAGGCTGCCAGGGACCCCATGTATGAGTGACCTCAAAAGTATGTTCCTTCCCCTTCCTGTGCCTCAGTTGCCTCATGTTCCAAATAGGAAAGTGTGCTCATGGCATTCCCACAGGAACATGAGGTCATCAATGTACAGCAGTTAGTCGACTCCCTGGAACACAGTGAGGCTTGGTAAACATCAGTGATCTGCTCCAATCCCTAAATGCAGAGGTGAGGTCCAGAGAGGGCCGGTGGATCTCCCCAAGTCACACAGATTAACAACAGAAACAGGACTTGACTGGAGCTACAGGCTGTCCAGCAGAGACTTAGGGGAAGGATGGGTGGAGGCCAGGACCTGGCCCTTCCCCCCTCCCCTCTAGGAATGGTGCTTGGCAAGAAGGTAGGAGGAAACTCTGAAGCCACTGCTCCCTGGGCCTGGGGGGAACTGGAGCTGGGTCCTGGCAGGGCCTCCCCAGGACCTGGGCAGGGGCAGATGTCCAGAACTGTGTGTCCGTGGAGGGGGCAGGGAGGCTGCCACTAGGAGCATGCAGTGTGCCAGTCCCTGGGGCCAGGCCGGCTCAGCCTGCTGGCTCCATCCAGAGCCCGCCCCAAGGGATGCTGGGGGAGGCAGCCAGCATCAGAGCCACCAGTTTTGCGCTCCCTTCCCCCAGTAACAGGGGACTAAAGTGGGTCAAGGAGGAAGGAGGGGGCCCAGGAGTTCTGGAGGAGGAGCCCAAGGGGCTCAACAAGGCACCCAGGGGGAGGGGACCAGGAGAGGATGCCTGGAAAGGCAAACCCATGTGTGGGGTGGGTCTGGGGGGCGGGGAGAGCAACGAGGTGCTGTGCCTTTGGAGGTCCTCAAAACCACCTCAGAATTAAGTCCAGAGAGGCCTTGGTCCTGGATCCTGCCCCAGAAGGCCAGTGCTTGCCTCTCCACATCCTCAACCCTTCAGCCTCTTCAGGAGACCACAGGCATGACTGGCCCCAGCCCTGGGGTCTCTGAGGAGCATCTCAGACTGTGGCTCTCTGGCTCAGACCTGGAGGGGAACCCAGCTGGGACCCCGCTGCCCGGCCAGAAGGTGGGTGGAGAGAAATGTAGGGAGATGAGGTCCAGCCAAACCCCAGGCTCAGTGGGACAACTGCCATGCCAGGCGAAGTCTGGTCCTGTCACCAGGGAGAAAGGTGAGAGTAGGCTCTTGTCCCCCCCAGAGGAACCCCTGGGGAGCCTGGGTGCAAAATGAAAGGGAGGCAGACAGGAAATGCCAAAGAGGGCTGCTCCCCAGCAGGCAGGGAAGCCAGGCACCAGACCCCAGAGGAAGGGACTGGTGATCACAGTTTGATCCAGGGAGACATGGGCTGGTGGTCAGCCTCCACCCCTGGCTGGCCCTGACCCAGTCATCGGCCTGTCTCCCAGCTCCCAGCTCCCCCACCCAGCATGGCTCCCCAAAAAAGAAACAACACCCAGGCAACTCGATATCATCCAGAAACCTCCAGCGTCTCTGGGTTCCAGGAAGCCAGCAAAGGAGCGGGAGGAGGGCAGCGAATGCAGAGGGTCGATTCAGTGGCTGATTAGCTAGACTTCAGTAGGGAGAAGGGCTGGAGCTCAGAGCCCCTCAGCCAGCACCAGTGCCCCACAAAGGGCAGCCTGAGAAAGCAGGCTCAGGAGGGGGCACACACCCACCCATTCTTCAGAGATGTCACAGCAAAGATGATGCAGACTTACAGGCCAGGCCCAGGGCGAGAGGGCAGTTGGGTGGAGGCAGAAAGAGGTCCAGAGGGCAGGGCCATGATTTGAGTCCCTCAGCAAGGCCACACACTCCCAACAAGCACATCCCAGTTTCCATGTTGAGCCAGTGGATCTCCTGAGGCCTGGGGGATGGGATAGGAAGGTACAGAATAAAAGAGAGGACTCTCCACCCCAAGTCCCTAAAAGAGGTGAGCACCTCCCACATGGCAGGACAGAGTTGCTGGCCCAGGTGGGCCCAGCAATGGACACTGCTATGTTGTAGTAGCCAAGAAACCAAGAAGCAGGTAAAGCCCAGCCCAGTACCCACTCAAATGTTCCAGGACCTGGCCTCGTGCTCCCACCCCTGACCAGTCCAAGCTGCTTCTCCCCCACTTGAATCCCAGCAGCTTTCCAGCCCCAGAGTAGGGAGTAGGGTGGGGCTGGCCAAAGCTGGGTCCTCAGGGGAAACACAGTGTGTTAGGGTCTGAAAACAAGTCAGGATGGCGCCTGGAATTTTGCCATAGGGAGTGGTTTATGAAGTAATGCCAGTGAGCCATTAAGTGTGGAAATTCCTTATTGGTTGAATGCTGTATCTAGTTTATGTTAATTAAGATAAGCTGTGTGGAATGTATATATACCCCTCCTGTCCTACAATAAACGGCTCCCACTCCTGCTGTATCAATGTACACAATTGCTCGTCACCCCCTGGTTATTTTGCTGCAGCTGGACTGCGGCAACAGTGTCTCCAGCCTCAGAGTTCATAACTGTTTGCCCATCTTTCCCCGAGACAAGCTCCTGGGGGAGGAGGACCACGATGTCAGTGGTTCACCAGGTATGTAGAAGCTGTCCTGGGAGTGACTCAGGCAGGCATGCTGGGTGGCATTAGGCCACCTATATTACCTTGGATCCCTATAAGCCGCCTCAACTGCAGACAGGTGAGCATAGTTGTACCAACTTCACAGAGCTGTTGATAGGGCTCATGAGAAATGGCTCATCAAGCACTCAACATGCAGCTGGCCCAGAGTACACCTTAGTAAGCACTAGATAAATATCCTGTCCCATTCATCTCAAGTCCAAGTGGAAAAACAAACTCATTCCTGGGAATCCACAGCCCTATCCATTTCCCTAGAAGAGCTTGAGCAATGGGTATTTGGAGCCAGAAAGGAAATTCAGAATAAAGCCCATTTGGAGACCCAATTTAAGTGGACTTGGGGATACAATGGCCCATGGGGGTAGCTGTTTTCCTACTGACCTAGCTAGATCCTGGTTGGACGGGGGTAGCTCAGTCTAGAAGAGGCTCAGGGACTCAGTTGTTAGTAAAGGGGCACCCACCAGCATCTCCTTTCCACCTCCAACCCTAACATTGGGGTAGGGGGAGGCAGGCCTTGGTAAACTCCTCTCCATGGGACCTGGAGACCCAGGAAACAAACATCCCAACTGACAGATGGTCACAAGCCCTGCTGCAGGTGCAGCAGAACAAGGCTGCTGGCCTCTGTGGCCCTCCTTTCCTCATTAGACAAACAAGAAAGGATCATACAACCTACTCCCTGGTAGTCAGAGGTACCAAGGAGAACCTCTGGGGACCTTGAGGGTCAAAGCTCGAGGTCCAGGTGGCCTTCCCTGGGGACTCTTCAGACAGTCCCTATGTGGATGCACCAAGGGCCACCCCACAATGCCACCCATGCCAGGCAGTCTCTACCACTGTCCTGCCCAGGCTTTTCTCCACCTGGGCCCCAATTGTCTCGGGAGAGCCAGTCAGCACTCATCCCTGCCCTTCTAGACATATGTGCCCAAGATTCCCCAGATTTCATCCTTTCAGGTCCTTACAGGAAGGGGCCACAGCCTCCTCTTCTCCTTCCTCCTTTGCAACCCAGGGGAAGGCACTCAGAGCCAGAGGAGACTACACACCTTCCTCAGCAGCCACCTCTTTTCATCCTGCACCAATGTCCTCTGCAATGTCCTCCCTGAGGACCCTGTCTAAGTCAGATAAGCAGAGCAGTCTCTCAGCAAGAAATTGCCTCTTGGTGGAATTGTTTAATCTTTACTGGGGTCTCACTGCCATATACCCCCTCAGACGAAGGAGCCTGTGCATGAATTTGAAATGGCAAACCCAGAATGATGACTACCATCTGCCTGCTAACCTGTCTTTAATTTCTTGGACATGTGCAAATGCTCTCAGAATGCCCCCCCCCATGCCCAGATGCCCAGCCCATCCATGCACGCCTGGACACCCTACAGGGATGACACGGTTCTGGAGTCAGAGAAGCCTGTATTCAGATTCTATCTGGTCCTAGCTGTCCTAGCTGTGCCTCAGTTTGCTCATCTCTAAAATGGAGATAATCATGGCCTTACTCATAGATACTGTGAAGCACATGTTAACGAATGAATGAAGTGAGTGCACAGAACAGTCCCAAGGAACTGGAAAGTGCATTTATTTTTATTGCCATACATTTGGATGGTCCAGGCTGCAGTCAGGATGGCACCTGCCTCCTTTAACCCCACCTCAAATCTGAGGGCCCATCAGTGCTCAGGGACCCCAGGGCTCTCCCAAGGCGAACATCTGGCCAGCGGGGGCATCAGCCCACCAATGGCTGGTGCCCAGCTGATGGTGAGACTCCGCAGTGGCCGACGCCCCTCAGTGCGGGGCCTGGGACTCCACAGTCCTGGGGGGTGGCAGACTGCGAGGAGCAGGCAGCCAGCTGCACCAAACAAGCCGGCCCCACAAGGGCCCAGGAGTGCC
Source organism: Spermophilus citellus (assembly GCF_964194105.1). NCBI lineage: Eukaryota > Metazoa > Chordata > Mammalia > Rodentia > Sciuridae > Spermophilus > Spermophilus citellus. Next base: position 2,256,030 of record NC_138196.1, read on the forward strand.
ACGTTCCCAAGGGCTGGCCAGGCTCACCCGGGTGGAGGGGCGGGAATAGGCCCCAGGCCCCCTCCCCTGCCTTACCCGCTCTTGTACCATTGCCACCACCACCCCCCCACTCCCCTTGTGACTCCTACTCAACTGCCTACCCCACCCCACCATAGCCCTGCCCCTTCTCCCACCCTCGCCCCCTTCCCCTCCCCCGCAGCTTCTCCATTCCCTCCTCCCACCCCACCCCATTTGAATGAATGCATATAAAGTAAATTCACCCATGTGCATTCTCTCTGGGTGCAAACCTATAAACCTAGGATTTCCAAACTTTGGGCTCCAGGGAGACATCCTCACACTTCCCTGGGAGGGAGGAAAATAAACTAAGACTCAGCAGTAAAACAGCAAGGGTGTGCAGGAGCAGAGTTGGAATCCCAGACCCATCTGCTCAGAATTCCCCCACACTCCAGAAGCTTAGGGGTCTCCAGGCTGTCTCCAAAGTGAGTCCTAGCCTGGGTCAGTGGCTGCAGCAAGCTCCCCCAGCACATCTTGGCCCTCCCCTAGGCACAGTTCTGCCACAAGGTCACTGTATAACCTTGGACACCTGACTTGCAGCTCTCTGGGCAAGTCTGACCATCCATCCATATGAGAAGAATGCTCAGCTGAGCATCCTAAGATCCATTGTTGCTCATGAGAAAGAAAGCCTGAGGCACCCACCTAAGCATCAATTAGTGCCAATATTAAATGAGACCCTGCCTATAAAGAACACAGGCTGGCACGTGTACCCAAGGGTGCTCTTCTGATTTTAGCTGCTCCTGTGGGTCTGATTTCACCCTTCAGGGTCCAAATAAAATGTCATTCCCTATGCTTTGCCTGATTTACCCTATCAAAAAGAATCTCCCCCAACTCCCCCTGCCCCAGCTCTAAGACTGGACCTCAATGCTGGACTGCCCTGTCTGGTCTGGGGATTGAGACCTCATACCCTTCCAGTCTATGGGCTCCCTGAACACATGGCTTCCTCTTGGTTCTCAGGCATCTTCCTGGGAGTCCAGGCTAAACTCAGCTGGTAAGATGCTCCGGATTTAGATGGAAGAATGGATGTATGGACGGGAGGTGGGGGAAGGTCACAGCAGAACAGGGAGTGACAACGCTGCACAAAATAATTCAAAGCCCAGGCCTACAGGCCCAACATGGGGCTTCAAGGACACCACAAATCAAGGCAGCCAGGTTGGCATCCTGTAAGAGCTGCTCCTCCCTTCTCCCCATCACAGAAAAACCAAGTGCAGGAGCCACTCGAGATCTGGCCTATGGGGATCTCACATAGGCTAGTAGGGGAGCTCACACCCAGCCAGGCTTAGTCTCCAGAAGAATGGCACCCCCCAAAGAGAGGACAAATGTTCTAATCCTGGGAATGGTCACCAGATCACTAGAAAGTTCCTGTCCTTGTCCCTTGCACCCCAGTCCCACTGACCCTGATAGCGCTAGGCTCCTGCTCTCTCTTAGTGGCAGGCAGACCTGATTCACCTCTCACTCTGGAGTAAGAAAAAGAATCATGAGCTTTTGAGACCCCACATCATCTTCTGAGCCAGTATTTTCACATCTGCCCAGGAAGACTGAAGTTTGAACTAATTGCCTTCCCCCAACCATCACTACTTGGAAGTGGTGTCAGCTGCAATGTTGGGTATTTAAATACTACTTAAAAATGGTTTAGATGTAAATTTTATATTATGCGTATTTTACCCCCATTTTTAAAAAAGGAGAGACACAGAGTTCTGAGCCCCTGCTCAGATCAGCCAGGTGAGCAGAAGTCTCTTGGATCCAGGCCCAGGAATGCATGACTTTAAGCAGCTTCACCATGCAACAGTGAAAGGACATGACAGTTGGGGACCCACTCATATGTAGGAAGCCACTCTCACCCTGACAGGGCTCCCCTTACCTATCCCAGCACAATGCTTTGAATTATCTCAGCAAATATATCTCCAGCAACTGAACATCCTCAACAATGAACTCTCCAAGTTTCAGAGCTCAAACAAAAAGGCTTTTATTGGTGCAGTCTCCCTCCCAAACAAACACCCAAGGAGCATAAGGAGTGCCACCCAGGCCCCCTTTCCTCAGCTCCCAATCTCTGGCCTTAGGTGACATAGGGCGAGCAACCCCCATTATGGAGGAGAGGGAAATTGCTGTTAGATTAGTGAGCACATCCACAGAGCCCCATTTTATATCCCAGTTCAGAAGATGACATGAACATCTGCTTTCACTTCAAGACATTAATTTTCAATTATTAGAGAAAAACAAAATTAATCCTGACAAACTATTGGCAAACACAGTCTCTTGTCTGGTGGTTCATAATAATAACTTCGAAGGCCCACAATTAGTGTCCTCGGACAGAGTTTCCTGATGGAGCCCGTCATCTGCAGTCTGTGGTGGTGGCGGGCAGTGTCAGCGTTATCTCCTACACCCTGTTCTGTGGGGCAAGAGAGACGGTTCTGCGAGCCCCTGCTCCAGGTGACCACCTCTTCCGTAACAAGGTTAGGAACGTCAAAACTTTCAGATTTTCTGGAGAAGAAAGGGATGGTGAAGATGGCCGGTGAATAAAAACACCCTGTGGAATCATTTTCAGCTTTAGACATTTTGAGACTTTTTTCCATTCAGTAGCAAGATTTCACTGAGGGATGTAAATCCTTCTCAAGCCCAAGTGTGCCCAAAAAGACAGACTGGAATCCCCACAGAACAACACCTTATAACCCGATTTATCATCTGCAGTGGGAGAATGGACTGCATTCCTCTCCTATGAGACCTCTTCCACCCATGACAAAAGACCATCCAGGATCCTAAATCCCAAACTCAATGGCTCTAGCTGAATGCTACATCTGCAATAATAATAATAATAATAATAATAATAATAATAATAATAATAATAAACTGTTTGCCAGGGTCCCATCTACCAGGGAACCAGGTTCAGCTCAAATTGCAGGCTCTAGGAAGTGGGAGGAGGAAAAAAAATTAAAAAGCAAGCTCTGAATTTGCCAACCTTAGTGACCTCCAATCCAGAGAACAACCCACTTGATAAGAGATTATCAACACTATAATCTCGTTTGATGTTTTTTTTTATGTATCTTGGCTGCTGTGGTCACTATATAAATAAAAAGCCACTGAGATGTGAATGAGCAGAAGAATTCAGAGATAATGATGTAGTGGTCTTTGAATTTGGGTGGTCACAATTGAAACCAGAGTGTTTGCCTTGCTCACATGTACAGACTATGGGGTGGGGGCCTGGGAGGGTGCGGTTTACACATGGAAGTGGAGGTAACCAGGGAGGGAGGCAGGTTCAAAAGGAAAAGGAGAAAACAAAGCAACAATAACAATATGAAATTATATATTTAAGAAGACAATGAAAGACACTGCTACTTCCAAAGTCAACTGGGTAACTGAGCTCCAATTAAGTAATTGACTTTGCAAGTAGAACAACAGCAACATAACAAAGAAAATGTCAGTGTTTTCACAGCACTAATCTATGTTGCTGGGAAGCCCTCCCACTGTCAGGCAGGGCTGACAATACAATAGCTTTCAAAGGGTTATTACCATCGTGCTTTTATTCCTGACATCAATCAAGACAAAGAAAATCCATTTCACAAGACATTAAAAATCAAACCTTTGTACAAAAAGATAGGTAAAACAGCACTCTCCTTAAAGACAGCCATGCGGAGCAATCAGATAATTGGTGATACTTGAAAGCAGTAAAGTATTTTTATTTACTGAGTGTACAACCCCAGTCACTGGCTGCCACCCCATCCTGGCAGGTACGCTATGAATCAAAGTTTCCATCTTTTTTTTAAAAAATATTTATTTATTTATTAGTTATTGGCGGACACAACATCTTTGTTTGTATGTGGTGCTGGAGGATCAAACCGGGGCTGCACGCACGCCAGGCGAGCGCGCTACCGCTTGAGCCACATCCCCAGCCCCCAAAAGTTTCCATCTTTATCTCCCCAATTCACTTCACCCTGCCTGGTGCCCACAGCAGGCTAAAGGAATTGACAGCCAGAGCTGAAAACTTCAAGTGGGATATACAACCAATCTAGACTTTACTAGTCCATTTTGAGTGCAAAACTACTCTGATTACAGACTAATCTACACACAAAATGCCCTTGGAAGCCAACAGGAATTTGCAGAAATTGACAAATTGGCCCAAGCACACCTATTGAGGTTACCTATTATAACCAGGCACTAAGAGTTTCCAAGGTACTCTTCTGTTTTAATTACCCTAGACACTAACTCAGATAGGAAGAAACCCTGATATCTATACCAATATTTTCAAGAAATAAATATAATACTCTTTGCAAACACCAGTGTAGCATGCATAGACAAGTCTGGACTTTACTTCAGCCAGGGTTCAGGAAAAGCAATCACCTAAAGCCACCCACTCACCTTGCATAATGGATGGGGCCATCAGGAAACCTAGCCATTCCACCACTAGATTACCTCAAAACAGTTAAGATGCCTGCATGCCATAAGTTAGTGACACTTAAGGAAAACTGCAGGTCCCAGAGCAGGAAGTAAGGGAGAAAATAATGTTCAAGAGAGTTTATAATCTACACACTTTCTGAACCATTGATGTATCCAGCCACCAGCCTTCCAAAAGGTCCAAATGATGGCCTTAACACCCAACCAGGTCACCCCCACTCAGGGCTTGACAGAGCTCCTGGTACAGGTAGCTCCAAATCCTAGAATGTTGTGAAGGAGGAGAGGAAGAGAGAAAGACACTCTGCTGAAGAGCCAAGAAAAAGTCTTTTGTCCCTCTGATATCCAACAGACCACATGCCAAAAGTATGCAACCAAGTTGAGTCACCCTGAGACAAAGATTTTATTCTTGAAGCACCAGAGGCAGCAATGGTTGCTTTTAATTTTTCAGACAGAAGTAGTCACTGTTGTGTTTTAAAACAGTGTTTGAACAGGCTCCCTTCATTTCATTGCTAAAATGGGGAGAGATGTTAAAAGAAGAGGGAGCTGGTCCTAATGCTGCCTTGAAAACACACACTCCCACCACTGCCACCCAAATGAGTCTTTTCCAGAGCCAGGCAGCAAGTCTGCACGCTGGCCTCAGTAGTGAGTTCCTTTTGTTTACACATCCAAATGAACAGTTAAGAGAAATCAATGCATCTAATTGCCAGACTATTAAATCCTACATCAGGGGAAGAATTCCACAGCCACCAGCTTAGCTACAGATATAGCAATTATTGCAACTTTGTATTAGATTGAACCAGATCCCTAGCCTTCTGACTCCAGCCAGGAGAGCTGTACTCCAAGATGCCTAGCTCCAGTTTCCTCCTTAAATGGTTCCCCCTCCTCCTCCTCTGTGAACATGCTATAGCAGGCCACAACATTTGCCAGGGCTGGCGGTTCTGTGGAATTACTTTATGACTGTTAAGTCACCAGCGTTTTGCACTTTTCATTATTAATGCATACTCGGCACCTTATGGTTAAACGTTTAGTAGGATTCTCCTGCCAGAGGCACACAGTTATCTTATTTTATTGCTTATTAAGTTTTTGCAAGGAAACAGGTATAAGAATCTAAACAGCAATTACTAGACATAAAGAATGTTTTCTAGAATGAAAAAGGCCCTTCCAAAGCTAAGAATAGGTAACTTAATTGGGGGGATTAAATATTAGGATTAAATATCAGTTACCCCGATCCACATAGAAAGCTATGGAATCTACAAAGGATTTGTTTTGCCCTTCCTGCAAGATCATGGACATTTAGCCAAACAAATGTCGACAATTTACACTTGTATGTGGTCTCAGATGAATCAAGAAACCTGTAACCTCAGAATGCCTCTATTTATTACATCTCAATTATTTCCATGGAAACTCTAGCAATGGTGAGCTACACTTTTCCCAGGTCCCTAGACTACCAAATTTATAAAATGGACTTTGGAGGAGCTTGGGCCTGGCAGAAGAAGACAAAGAAGGGGAGGGAAGGAGAAAAAAGTCACTGGGGGTAGTTTTGGATGTTGGGGTGGGGGTATGTGGACACAGCCTGAGTGATAATTAATATTAAGAACTGTAATTAACAGGCAGTTGCTAGATGGAGAAAAACTGACAGAAGTACAAATTATTTAAAAGTTTCAAACTGAGGCTGGGAAAAAAGACGTATTCCTTTTTTATAGAAATGAGAGAAGCAGTTGCGTGGATCTGAGGAAGCCAGAAGCAGCCAGCCTTAGGGTAAAGGGAGACAGGTCTCCTTAATGTTGAGTGACAGAGGGAACTGCTAGGTAATCGTTACCAAACCATCTGATATCATCAGCCGAAATAACATCAGTGAGCAAGATGGGAACAGCCTGGAGAATGAGGCCAAAATTATTAAAGGGAACAAATCTTTGCAACTACCATGCCGCACCACCAGGACTCAAAAAGGGGAAAGGGGTGTAGGAAAATCAGTCAGAAAATGCGACTTTTGTAACATTCATGGATTTTTTTCTTTTTTCTTTCTTTTTTTTTAAAAAATCACAAGGCTTTGGAAAACCAATGCAGCTGCTCACTCCCTGCCCTACCACCCCAGCCCCCTTCTCTATTTGTTGGGTATCCTCCCTCCAGTAAATCTGGATTTTCCAAAGGACAAACATCCTGGGGGGAAACTCCAGAGGGAGGCTGTGTCCCCGAGGTGGGAAGTGAGCCATCCCTGAGGCCTTTTGATTTTCAAAGCAGCAATGCATATGCTTTCAAATCACACTCTCTGAGCATCCATTCAAAATTGTTACATTTCTGTCTATCCTTCCTGCTATGGGCTTTCATATTTCCAAGATCAATTATGAATTATGGTCAACCGACTTCCACTGCAGAATGCACGGAGCTGGGGAAGTCCACAATGCCTCCACATTAGCCCTGACACACAGCAGTGGAGGAAAAATAAAATAAAATGTAAAAGGTACCACTGTTCCTTAAGAAGCAACTTCAAGCATCTTTAAAGGTGAAGATCTTGCCATTTCAAACACTTGGTGCGGAGCTGACCACACTTAAGCACACACTTTTGAATATTGCTTTTGAGAAGGAGGGCAATTCTTGAAAAGCAATAAATCCCTCACCTGCTGTAACTCTTATCTATTCAAATTATCTACTCTCTTAATTTCTCCTTTGATAAGTGGCCACATCTCCACCCTATGCACTCCAGTAAACTGAATAAAAGGCAAAATGGTGAGAGACAAAGGTTGTGGCTGCTTTTAGAAAATGTAAAGCTCGTGGGAAGAATCAGGGGGCTTCCAATGCCAAGGTTCTGCAGCAGAAAGATTGTGTGGCTGGTATGTACAATACTTCTCAAAATGCCTTCACTAGTCTTCTCCCACCTAACTATCTTCCTTCCTCAATTTTCTTGAATTGTCAGCTACATATACACACATGTACATGTAGATTCATTTAAAATCATTTCAAGGCTCATTTTGTGAAAGGCTAAAGACAAATTCTTGAGTCTTTCTCTGAGATCCACACAGTGGTTTTAGAATTCGCCTCAAGCAACTCTGAAACACCCACCCATCTGTTCACTGCAAACTGTTCTACCTTTCCTTTCTGTGGCTTGCCTTCTAAAATAAGGAGATATGAAGACACATTACCAGGTTATAGGTTAGCAAGCTTTGCATCTTTACCAAAAAAAAAAAATCTGCAAGTTTAACCCAAAATCAACTGCCTGATTTAAAAAAAAAAAAAAAACAAACAAAAAAAAAAACAAAAAAAAAACTCTTTTTGCATCCAGTAGTTCCAATTCCAATATCTTCTTCTTAAGTGGCTCTAGAAGGAGTGAGCAATGTGCCAGGAAAAGAGAAAAGAAATCAAATATTACTTAAAGCTGTGGGTGCCCTTCTATTCAGTAAAAGGACAATCATCGATCCTTATTCCCTCTTCTCTTCTGGAAGTCTCTCTTCTGGTTTCCTTCTCTTGATCAGAACACCCTTGGTACCCCCACCTCTGTGGGACAGAACAGGCTATTCCGAATTGGGATTCAGAACAAGGAGCAGAAGTAAGACCAACTTCTCCCAAAGCTTAATAGAGGTGCAGTCTGGCTGCTGAAAGTTGAACTGAGTTGGTTTTCTTCTAGGATGACAGGGAGCACCTCTTCAGGCTGGCTGCCACTGGCTTTCCTGGGACTTTAGGAGGAGGGAGGTGGCTAGTTGCCAGATTCAGTCTCAACCACTCCAGCCAAGAGCAAGGCTGGAAGGAAGATATCGGGGTACCAGCGCCTTCCCGCTCAGGCCTTCAGGAAATGAAGTTTTCAGAGCAGAACTAGGCTGCAGCCAGAAGTCATCAAGGGAGTTGGCAGAGGACAAGATCCTCAGGACTTTAAGGCTTCAGAGGTATATAGCCACTCTCATCCTCTTCCTCAGTCATCCCTCAGTGTGTCCAGGCAGCTAAGCACCCATCCAAAGGGATGGAATTGGGACAAAGCAGCAGGCCAGGCCAGGAAAGGGCGGCCTGTTAGGGGAAAATGGCAGGGGAGGGGCTCAGCACATGCACTGACTCTCCCCAGAGCCTCTGCTCTCCAGGGGCCCCTGGAGCCAGGAACATAGTGTAAACAGAAAGCAAAGCAAGGAGAAGGAGTTTGTGTGTGCGCCTGTGTGTACCTATACATCCATATCTCATCACAAAGTGTGCACCCTGGGGACTCTGTGCAGGAAGCTGGCCAGGGTGCAGAAGGTGAGTACCCGGCACACTGAGAGGAGGACCACAGCGCTCCCTGGGGTACCTGCGACCCGCCTGCTTGGCGCAGACAATTAACTCCTGGCAGAGGCTCCCTGCCAGGTTGGCCTCCGCAGAGCAGGCAGGAAGTGCGGGGGCCCCAGCCAGGAGCGCGGCCTGGGCAGGGGGCGGGGAGGGGCCGCCGGGTGGAGGGGGCGGATGCTGCACCTGAAGCACGCACAGGCAGCACCCGCCTCTCTCCACATCCCCAGGCGACAAGGAGGGGGAAGGAGAAAGCCAGCGAGGTCCTGGGCCAGCAAGGGCGGCCTCGAAGCTTCCAGCCTCCCGGGTGCCCGTCCTGGCCGCCTCTTCCTTCTTCTTGCCAGCAGGAGATTCACAATCCCTGTCAAGTTGGGCCGCACCCCGTGATTGGCCACGGCAGGCCCAGGGTCTGAAAGGAGAGGGCGACAAAGGCCCCTTGTAGGCGACCCCCAGGCCCGAGTCCTGGAGAGCATTGTCTCCAGGCCCGGAAAGGGTCCAGGCGGATAGAGTGTGACGGCGTGCCCCTCCACCGCCTCCCGCGCCTGGCTTCCTCCTCCCCCTCCTATACTTCCTCTGCCGCCTCCTCCTTCTCTCCGCTTGCTAGCGAGGGTCCCTCCTCCCTCTCTCTCTCTCTCCCTCTTAGCTTGATCCCACCTTGCTCACTCACCTTTCACCAAGCGCAGCTTAGCCTGCTTCCTTCCGTCTGGATATGTCCGGGGCTCCGGGAGCTCAGTCGCCCTCCGCAGCCGGCTCCCCCTCGCTGCCCCCCTCCCCCCCCACCGCCACCGCCGCTCCGGGTAGCCCTTCTCCCCTTTCTCCGCCTGCCTCTCAGAAACTTTTTTTGGGGGCTGCAGGGAGTGCACAGCAGGTCCGGGCGGCCTGGGCGGGGGGGAGGCGCAGCCAGGCCAGCTGAGTCCCCTCTGGGACGGAGGGACGCCCAGGGGGCACACCAGGTCCCTGCCTGTTGCAATGTGGCAGCTGGGGGCTCCAGGTCCCAGCAGCGGTAGCAGGGAGTCCAGAGGCCACTGGGCTGAGCAAAGTTATGCAAAAAAAAAAAAGCCGCCCCCCTCAACCTCCCCACCCCCGCAGCCCCGCCCCTGCGGCCCCTCCCTCCCCCACCCCACCACCACCCTCACCCTTCTTCTCCTTCTCCTTCTCATCCGCCCCTTGCCGGATTTTGCAGCCCATTGTGGAGGTCACAATGAACCCATCTGAGGGGGAATGGGGCTGGAGTCCAGAGGGTCTCAGGAGGGGAGGAGACCCGGAGGCGGTCTGGAGCGTAGGAGCTCAATACCCCCCCCAAAAAAAATAATAAAAGGCTCCAAATATCCCCTGCCGCACACACACACAAAATAAATAAATATTAATGGCTCAAAAAATGCCCAAACGCCTGGTTTGGAGATTATGATGGAGAGGGGTTACCTCAACTCAGCCTACTTGGGGGTGGGGGTCAAAAAGGCCACAGTGACTGGAAGCCTCGGCTTGGGGCCCCTGGCTCATGCCCCCTTCTCTGGCTCTCAGCTAGGTACAGCGCTGCCCCCAGAGGAGGAGGTGGGGGGGGGAGTGCGCTCAGGCTGCAGCGGGCAGGTGCGCCCATGCCCAGGGCATTGCTCAGCCTGTGCGCCCAGCCGCTGCTGCCTGCCCTAGAGCAGCTTCCGCAGCCAATCCCCAGGCTGGTGCCAAGTCACCAGCCTGCCAGCTGCCTCCATGGGCCCGGGGCTTGGAGAGGAGGGAGGTTGCCGCAGCCGGGCTAGCTGGGCAAAATAACCAGGGTGTGACTAACAACTTGTGTAGATTGATAAAGCAGAAGTGGGAGCCCTTTATTGTAAGACAGGAGGGGTATTTATACATTCCAAACAGCTTATCTAATTAACATAAACTTGATACAGCAGTCAACCAATAAGGAATCTCCACACTTAATGGCTTGGTGGCGTTACTTCACAAACCACTTCCTCTGGCGTTTTGCCAGGCACCATCCAGACTTGTTTACAACTCTAACATTTCTCTGGCAAAATGCCAGGTGCCATCCTGACTTGTTTACAGACTCTAACAGGAGGTGGCGGCGGAGGAGGAGGATGGGCAGGTGGTGGCGAGAGCCAGGCTCCCTGTTATGCTCAAATTCAGGACCCCCTAAATACCACCAGAGACCAAGATCGATGTAAGCAACAAAGAGGTGTTTATTACAAGCTAGCTTGGTCCTCCCTGCACACACACAGCAACAGGTGACGCTAAGAGGCCCCGAGCCCAGGGTTTGCAGCAGTTTTATATATTCTTTGGAGAAGGCAGGGACCCCCACATATATCATAGTGAAGCCAGATTTAAAGTTAGGCAGTCAGTGTAGTTAGGTAAATCTAAAATGGAGGCCATGCTGAGAATGACTCAGGGAAACGCAGGACAACTCATGGAATGTTAATGAAGTCCTTGAAAAGGCCCTAGGCCAAAGCCCATCTCAAAGAACTGATAATGAAGTCCTTCCTGACCAGATTACTTCTTTGGCCCACCTGTGTCCCACCCCTCGGGATTTCCAACCTACATTCCATCACCAAAACTATAAGAAGGGGAGACAACCGCACTTCCACGGATTCCACCTCTTGTGTCCCCTTCTTCCTCCGGGAGAAGTCTTTTCTGGTCTCCTTTAATAAACTTCTAATTTCTACTCTGACCTTGATTTGGCGTGCTTCTTTGGTGTTATTCTTCAACATTGGGAAAGCAAGGACTCGTCACCTGTCAACAGCGGTAACAATAGCATCTCTTAGCAAATCACACACCTCGGGAAAATCAAATGACAACTCTAAAACATGATTAGCACATTCACTGGTGGGAACAAGTTGGGTAGGGGTGAGTATAAAAGGGGTCATTCATATTTGGTCATTCATATTTGGTCATTCATATTTATAGGGGTCAGTATAAAAGGGGTATTCATATTTGAACTGATTGGCTTAAGCCAAGAGGGGTGTTCGTGCTGAACTACCTGGTTTCTCAACACCATAAACTACTGGGAGGGTCATCTGGCATCCCAGGTATTTCCCTGTCTCATGCTGATTTGTGGCTTCTAGGGGGTTGCTATGATTCCCCACCTAGCCTGACTGAGTCAGGGACACCTGGTGCAACAGATCTCTCCTGTTATTTGTAGATAAACAACTTAGCAGGGTGGGAATGTGCCTAGGAACGCTCTGTGGGTTTTTCTAATGACAAAGGTCATGTCCTTTCCTGGGACAGGCTTTGCTCTGAGATAGAGGCTGTTTTTTCACTCCCATCCTCCAGGCAAGAGCGGCGCAGCAGCTGCGCCCTGGCTTTTCGGTGCTCCAGCTGGCGCCAGCCCGCCCACCAGCCTCCCTTGAGCTCCTGTCTTCTTTGTAGTCGCTGGCTTTCCTCCTCTCGATCTGGCTGCTGGGGCTGCACTGCAGAGACACATAATAAAGCCAGTCTTGGCTGGAAACCCAGCAGGAGGATGTGAGGAGCAGAGTCCAGGTGGGGGAGCACTCTGATCCCATGGGGCGCCCCGCACTGCTCCAGCTCGGATCAGACGGAGAGCCAACAGCACTAAGCAATAGACAGCGCTGGAAATACAGCTCCTGCCGCCCGCAAAAACTGGACCACATCAGCGGCGGCACCGGCTCCAGAGGCCGGGCTCTGGCTGCACCGGGGGCTGGAGGAGGGAACAGAAGGCCCATGCAGGCTGTCAAGCTCACCCAGATGCATGAGCATTACAAACTGAAAAAATTGAAAGAATGGGGGAGCAAACAGTTTAGCTACCTTAGCGTTGCTTCTTGTGCCCCACGCACTAGAATTATCCTCAGACCTAGCTGTTCCCTCTCAATTGACTTTTGATGATGGTTTGGTGTTCCAAGACCACTCTTACCCCACATCAAACAAATGCTTACACCACTGGGCTAGCCTATATCCTCATTTGTAGGGTTCTTGAGCCTGGTGAGCACTTCCAGTCTGTGAGTCTAACACCTTATCTCCAGAAAACTGCAGTAGCACCCCTTCCCTCTGAGGTTGGCAAAAATAAACCAGTTGCTACTTTCCACAAAGTTTTGCCAGGGGGCGCCTCAAGTCCCTGTATTTCTTGAACTAGTTGAGTCTCAGATCTCCTAGCTGGTCCTGTGGTCCTGGAAGGGCACATGCTTAAAAAAAGTCTTCCCTGGGCGGCTCCCCTAAACCTTTACTTTGAAGCTTCCCCCTCCGCCGCCAGCTGCAGGCGTCCAGATCCCAGGTAGGGGAGAAGCCCCCACATCACCCCCTCCCAGGCAAGTGACGCCACCTTGGGCTGGGGCGCCTTGAGCCCGGGGAGAGGAGCGGGTGCACAGAGCAGCGCTGGGGGTTATCAATCTCAAAGATTGATAAGTTGCCGCTTCGAGAGGGGAGGGCTGTGTCCCCTCAGAGACCAGTTACACAGGGCAACCTTTCACGGAAAAACCCGCTCCCCTCCAAGAGCACTGTTTGGCCAGCCCAGCAGCAGTGCCCGCCCCAAGCAGTGTGCCCGCACCCCACGGTTCCCACCTGCTCGCCAGCCTGGCCCGAGCCCCCCTCACCTAGCTTAGCAGTCCCCCAAGGCCCTGCTCGCCAACCCCGTGTTTGGCTGATTGCCGAGGTATATGCCACCCCCACACCCCTGCTGCTAGGGAGAGCAGGCCAGCGGATGCAGAGAAAGGCCTTAGGCAGGGGTCTGTGGGCGTGCTGTGCGCCCAAGGCCATCTCCAAGGTACAGTCGGGTGACTGGAGAAATGCAATGCCCAGGCAAACACACCAACAGCAGAGACCTAGCGTGAGGATACCCGGACAGGCTAAGGCCAGGTCATCCACTAAGTAAGACCTAGGCCTGGAGGTCCTCCCTTTCTCTGGAATAGGGTTGCCACCCTCAGCCACCGCCCTCCCCAGTTTGTGAGTCCAAGAATGTCCAATGTCTCCAAAGAGCCACCTCCTGCAGCCAGGGATGGCCAGGATTAGACTGAAGAGTGCCAAGGGCCCAGGCAAGGGCAGAGTATGCTAGGCGCCTGGGAAAGAGCCAGGAAGGAGGGGCCGAACCAGCCGCCCCCCCACACCCCTTCTGGTGCCTGGGATCAAGGACCCAGAGAGAGGATGACAGGTGGCAGATGGCACACACTGGGGAAGGGGGCGATTGGCTTCGACTCTGGGGTGACTCTGTCGCGGGATGCCTCTCCTGGGGATTGGAGAGAACAACCCCAGCTCACCCGCCCAGGCTCTGGGGGCAGTGGGGGGGCAAATTCAGATCGTACCCATCCAGGAGAGAGGGGGCAAACAAAAGGAGCAAGGTGGGGATGAGTTGTGTTAGACGAAAGGAGGGGGTCATCCAGTGGGAAGGGGCGCCAGTGCGTCTTCCCTTTCTCTGTCCTAAGGGAACTGCAGGAGACTCAGAGGCCATAGGTGGAGGTAACAGAATGGACTGGGCAAGACAGGGGGGGGGATTGCGGAGGGTGGGTGGTGGCAGTAATGACCAAGGCCTTTTGGAAATAATCCTCAAGGATGAGGGTCCTGGAGCAGCACACAAAGTTTTTTTTTTTTTTTTTTGATGAGTTGGGCGCACTGCTGTAGACCCTCACCCCGCCCCCACTCGAGACATGGCTGCTGTGTCCCTGTCAGCAACAGTCAGGGTGCGTCCTTTCTCCTGTTTCCTCTAAAGCTTGTTTCATTTTAAATTCCTTCCAGAAAAAAATGTTGTTATAAGAAAAATCTCAGAGTTGCAAAAAAACAGTACTGTCCCCCTTACTACCCTAGCCCTGTTGAACTCGGATTCATACCAGAAGGGTCTCAAGGGACATTTGTTGAAGCCTGGGCCTTGCTTCTCACCAATCTGGTGACTCTGTACCAGAAAGTCATTTTCAGGTGATGTATTTTACACCATCTGCCTACCTCCTGCCTACTTCCAGCAGGGAATCCAGGGTTTAGGGCCCCTCCCTTGTTAAAAATGTCCCTTTGGCCCAAGGTCCCTTTGGCCTGTTATTCCAGCAACTGAGGAGGCTGAGGCAAGAAGATCTCAAGTTTGAGGCCAGCCTGTGCAATCTATCAAGGCCCTATCTCAAAAATAAAAAATGAAAAAGACTATGTATGTAGCTTGGTAGTAGAGTGCTCCTGGGTTCAATCCACAATGCCAATAATAATAATAATAATAATAATAATAATAATAATAATAATAATAGAAACAATAACTTTTTTTGTACTGGAGATTGAACCCAGGGGCACTCTACCACTGAGCCACATCCCCAGCCCTATTTTATATTTTCTTTAGAGACAGGGTCTCACTGAGTTTCTTAGTGCCTCGCTTTTGCTGAGGTTGGCTTTGAACTTGTGATCCTCCTGCCTCATCCTCCTGAGCTGCTAGGATTAGGTCTGCTAGGATTACAAGTCTGTGCTACCGCACATGGAAATTATAACACTTTAAAAGCATTTTCTGACCTCAATTTCATCTGCTTTAGGTGGATCAAGATTTAGAGGAGGCAACTTCTTCTGCCCTGCTCAAAGAAGTGGTTGGGAAACCCAGAGTAAATTGTAAGAAACCAACATCATAAATGCAAGATTACAAGTTGATGATTTTGAAAACAAAGAAGACTTGCTCACATAAATAGGCATTTTTCCTCAGTTGTCATGTGGCTGGAGGAGGGAAAGCCAAAGAGCTGCCATTCTCCCAAATGATGCATCTTGAAAATGTGTCTGTGAACATGGAGCAAGTGAGGATGCTGCTCTGAATTTCCAAGAAGAGGCAAGTGTATAATCCAGAGCGATCTGGTGAATGCAAGAGTCCAGTCAGCAACAAAAACAAACCTGTAAAACTGTAGAGCCCGGCGTGCAGGGGCACACATCTGTAATCCCAGCTGCTCAGGAAGCTGAGGCAAGAGGATTGTGAGTTCAAAGTCAGCCTCAGCAAAAGCGAGGTGCTAAGCTACTCAGTGAGACCCTGACTCTAAATAAAATACAAAATAAAGCTGCAGATGTGATACAGAGGTTGAGTGCCCCTGAGTTCAATCCCTGGTATCCACCCCTCATCCCCAACAAAATCCTATGTTAGAGTTCCTTTTGTGGCCTCTAAATTAGATCCTAAAGTGTTCCCAGAGTCTTTTAAGAGATGCTTTGCAAGCCAGGCACAGTGGCACATGCCTGTAATCCCAGTTATCAGGGCAGCTGAGACAAAAGGGGCATAAATTCAAGACCAGCCTGGGCAACATAGGGAGATACTGTCTCAAAATAAAACACAAAGGTTAAGGATGGAGCTCAGTGGTAGAGCATCTTTGGATTCAAGTCCCAATACCAGTTAAAAAAAAGATGCTTTGCAGTAAGTGACCCAGTGACCACATTCTCCCCTACTTGTATGTGCACACACATATGCACACTTACTTTAAATAACACCTGTCACTTGGATATATACAATCTGAAATTTGCAAATTTTGCTTGCTGGTTAATTACTTGAAAGTCTTACTCTCTGTGGGGAGAACTTGCAACAGCCCCTGAGAATCAGTCATTTTGGGGAGGAAGATTTATAACTTCCTTGTTTCACTTGTTTATTCAACATTTATTTATTGATTGTGTGCCTACTGTGTGCCAAGACTGAGGGTACAACAATGCAGAAGTATTACAACTCTTCCCTGCTGGGGCTTGTTTTCTAGGGTGATGAAAAAGCCTTTTTTGGGGGGGATTTTGTTGGGGGGATGGATACCAGGAGCTAAACTCAGGAGCTCTTCACCACTGAGACACATCCCCAACCCTGTTTTGCATTTCATTTAGAGACAGGGTCCCACTGAGTGGCTTAGTGACTTACTTTTGCTGAGGCTGGCTTTGAACTTGCAATCATCCTGCCTCAGCCTCCCTAGCTGCTGGGAGCTGGGATTACAGGTGTGTGCCATCACACCTAGCTAAGGCTAACTTAAAAAAAAAAAAAAATATATATATATATATATATATATATATATATATATATATATATATATATATATATATATATATATGTTGTAGTTGGACACAATACCTTTATTCTATTTATTTATTTTTACGTGGTTCTGAGGATCAAACCCAGGGCTTCACACATGCTAGTTGGGCATTCTATCACTACAACCCCAGCCCCTAAGGTGGGGGGGCAGTTTATGGCTTAGCAGTATTAAAAGTTAGCCCTAAGGCTAACTTTTAATAAAAGATCATGCGAATAATGATTTAAACAGTTTTGAACAAATCCTGAGAAGAAAAAAAGATAGTACAAATGAAGCAAGAAAAATAAGGGTCAAAAGTGGTTTTGCTAAAATGCTGAAGGAAGAGAAGGAAGGAGTCAAGAAAAAGGATAGAATGTACAGTATGTGCAAAGGGCCTGAGGTTAGAGGAAGCTGAGTGGTTGCAGTGAGAAGTTGTTACAGCTCCCACAAAGAACCAAAAGGCATTATAGCCAATCCTATCCCCTTTCCAATCCATCTTCCTCATTGCCTCACTGGAGATCCTCAAGCAAAGGGCTGTCTGTGTTTATAGTTTCTCATCTGCAAAATGGGAGTATTGATAGCACAGATCTCATGAGATTGTCCTGAGAATTTCATGTCAGTAAGCACTGCCTGTCTAGCCTAGAATGAGGCCACGAGACAGCTGTTACCAGGCTTCACTTCCCTCTCTTCCTTTCCCATCTCTCACCTTCACCACTGCCAAGGTCAATGCCATCTATAGAGAGAGCCAACCACATAACTGCAAATTCCCTTCTTTCATTCAGACACTCCCCCATCTCATGTTCCCTTGAGACAGACTTGTATTTGCTTTATAGAAGATTACCGTTTTAGGTCTACCAAGGAGACAGTATGCTTTCTGTGCACTTGTGCTTGAGATTGAACCCAGCGCCTCTGCATTGTGCGTTTTTTGTTGCATTTAATGATACATCTATCTGTGGAATCCATGTATCCATGGACATCCTGTCAAGGGGGCAGTAAGGTAGCAACGGCCATGTACTCTACTTGAATCTGTCAGGTATGGAGGTGCAACACATGCAGCCACCTACCAGGATGGGTCTGGCTGCTGCTTTCTCAGTGTGCCAGTGTCTGGGCAGATTGAGGGCTTCTTCCCCAGGAACCTGGTCTTGAGGTTGTATTGTTGTTGTTGATTGGGGGTTTTCTTCTGGTACTGGGGTTTGAAACAAGTGGCGTTTTACCCCTGAGCTACCTTCCCAGTCATTGAGAGCCATGGCCCAGTCAGAATGACGCCTGGCATTTGCCAGAGGGAATGTTTGAAAGGTGATGCCAGGAAACATTGAGATGATGATTTGAGTTAAGCTATATATAATTGCTGTGATGCTGGATTGATTGAATTGTATATTTGACATTTACTGTCGGGCAATAGGGCGACTCTTGCTGCTTGCTACTTTAGAGTTCCCATGGAGTTCTCATGGGGATTCGGTGAGATTGGACAGAGCCTGGTGGAGGGAGTGTGGTCACGTGTGGTTTGTGCAGTACCGGTGAGAGTTGGGGAAAAAAGAGTTGCTGTTTGAATCTACAAGGCTTTGTGGCAGCTCGGTTATTTGTGCCCAGCCAGACTGTGGCACAGGGCCTCCCTATGTTCCTGAGGTCCACCTGCCTCAGCCTCCTTGTCTTGAGGTTTTGGCTTCTCCTGCTTTTTATTTTTTGTGGTCATAGGGGTTGAACCTGGGACCTCTCCCTACATCACACAAGCGCTTTGCCACTGAGCTGCATCCCCAGCCCCTTTTCTTTTATTTTAAGACAGGATCTCACTAAATTTCCTGGGCTGGCCTCAAACTTGCAATCCTCCTGCCTCTGCCTCCACAGTCCCTGGGATTACAGGTATGTGCCACAACACCCAGCTGGACTTGAAGTTTCTAGGCATTCACAAGAGGGTAAGGCAAGGGAGAAGAGCATATCCCTTTCTTTGCTTCTAGTTCTCAGCCTGCCATTTCGGGGGAGGAAAATCCCTGCAGATGCTTCTGAAATTCCCCAGAGGTCCCCCCCACCCCCGTGACCACAACTCAAAGAGGCCAGCAACAGACACAGACATCTGCCTCCCTGGGGCTGCAGGAGCCTCGTGCCAAAAACAATAAGTCAGGTGTGGGAACCTCCTTGTCTTCTCCAGTTTCTGTTCAGCTAGGAAAGCCATTTCTATTTTATCATCATTATTATAATGATTTACTTCTTCAAGCATCAGCAATCTTTGCAGGGAACACCCACAAGGCAGCAAGGAAACCAACTCATTGGGAGCGTCCCCAGTGGATTCACGCCCTCAGAAAGCTTGAAACTCCTGGCCTTGGCCCCAGGAGCCTCTGCCTGGACCACCTCTGGCTGCCCTTGGTGTGCTGCTGTGCACTGGAGCCTGTGGGTGCTGGACTCTGGTTCACTTGGAACTTTGTTTTCTGTTATAATGTTGATGACTGGCTTTCATTTTTTGCCCCAGCACTAGGGATCGGACCCCGGGGCATGCTACACTCAGCAACATTCCCCCATCCTTTTTATCTTTTATTCTGAAACAGCATCTCATCAATTGCCCTGACTGGCCTCAAACTTGCAATCCTCCTGCCTCAGCCTCCCATGTAGCTGGGATTACCAGCATGTACCCATGCACCTGGCAGTATTTTCTTCAATTTTAAGAGGCCTGGTTTTATAAGCTTTGACTCAGAGTGCACAGGTAGACAGCCCCAGCAGGCAGTGGGCACATTCCAGGACTAGTCTCACATCCTTTGGTCTTGAGTACATCATTCAGCCACCAATAAATTTAATTATCATATTAGAAAACAAACAAACAAAAATGTGGTAGATTTAAAAATGGGCTCTCATTGGTGACGTCCAAGGCCTTTGAGGTATAGTTTAACAAACAGAGTCTAGAATGCTTTCTACCTTGCATGCAGGTGAGGCTAGTGTAACTGCACACCCCCTACACACAAAGCTCCACCCGCAGGCCATCCTGTGTCCAGCTATGGGTAGAAATTCTGAGGACACCAAAGCCTGCCTAGGAATGTGATGGGCTCCTCACCCTGGGAAGTGGGCAGATAGCCTGAAACATGGAGCTGCGGCTACATTGAGCTGTTGAAACTACTTTATAGGGCCTGTTTTAATCTTTAAAATGACCCCACTTTTGCCAGGCACAGAGGCACACACCTGTAATCCCAGCAGCTCAGGAGGCTGAGGCAGAAGGATCGTGGGTTCAAAAAGCCAGCCTGAGCAATGGTGAGGCACTAAGCAACTCAGTGAGACCATGTATGTAAATAAAATACAAAATAGGGCTGGGGATGTGGCTCAGTGGTTGAGAGCCCCTGAGTCCAATTCCCAACACACACACACACACCAAAAAAAAAAAAAAGAAAAAGAAAAAGACTCCACTTTGCTGCTGAATGTCTGTGTGATGACTGTCAATTTGTGTAGCAAATTTGGTCTAACATTTGCCTTCACTATCACCTGCTAGAGAGGTTGTAGGGCAGCAGGAGACCACACCTGACTCTAACCTCTCTTATGCCACTGTTATCTGAATATACCAAGAAGCAACAAACTGGCTCAGATCATTTTGAGAAAAATTAAAACATTTGTTTGTTTCCTTTTATTCTGAAGTAGTGTCTCCCTAAATTGCTCAGACTGGCCTCAAACTTGCAGTCCTCCTTCCTCAGCCTCCCATGTAGCTGATAATACTGGTGTGTACCCCTACACCTGGCATGGGTACTTTTTTTTCTGTGTACATAGCCCTTTTCTGCACCTCCACTCCTACTGTCATAGAAAGACTCTCCTAGGTACACAGGCCCAGAAGATATATAAGGGAGGTGTCAGCATGTGTGGCCCCTGCCTCAGCTGAACACAGAAAATGCTTTTGAGGACCCAATACCCACCGGCAGAAATGAGGAAAATTATGTCATCCACTCTGGGTGGGTCTACTGCTCCCTTTAAATCCCCTGTGCCCTATGGATGCTCAGAATGCAGTGATGTCATCCAGAGAAAGACCAGCATTCTGGCTGGCATATAGAGGAGCAAGTGCACTCAACACTGTCACATAAAGGCTCTCTAGTGGACAAGAGAACCAGGGGTAGAAATCTTGGCCCACCCAAGTAAACCAAAAGCTCTTTCAGGACAGAGGCCTATATTTTGATATATACCCCCAACTCATCATGGTGCCTACTCCCTGCCCAGTGAATGAGAGGTGACTGGAGTAGATGTCAGAGCAATACCCAGAGATCAGAGGTGGGCATTAGACAGAGAGGGCCGCCACGTAGCACAGAGGCTCATATTTCGTAAAGAACCAGGAAGGGCTGAATTCGAATCCCAGCCGTGCTGTTTACCATCTTTTGCGCTTTGTACCTGAAACCTTTCCCAGAGGCTCCTATCTTGAAAGCTTGGTCTCCAGAGCAGCAATGTTCAGAGTCAGGGCTTGGGGGAGTGATTGGATCATGAGGGCTCTGTCTTTATCCGTGAATCAATCTACATATTGGAAAAAACCATCAGGAGGTAGTGGATACTATAGGAGGTAGGGCCTACTTGCCTCGTTGGAGGAAGTAGGTGATGGGGGGGTGCCCTTATCTTTGAAAATGAGGACATGCTTGTACCCACCTTCTAAGGCAGCTTTGAGGAGCATAGGAGCCAATAGGTAAAGGACATAGAACAGTGATTTAATCTAATGTATGAAATATGATATGTCAAGAGCTTTGTAATGTTTTGAACAACCAATAATAAATAAATAAATAAATAAATAAATAAATAAATAAACTCTTACTCCCTGTAAATGTAAAGTTTGTGTTCTTCACCTAAGGAATGTTTACTGACCTCTCCTAGGACAGGCCCTGGGCCAGGTGCTGGGGGGATGCAGCTGGGGAAAGCAAAAAGGTCTCCTGCCTGGTGGAACTTCCAGTGGGGGAGGGGGCAAGCCAAGGGACGCAGTGGATTCACTAGATACACTGCCTCATGGCACATTCTAGATCTCTCTTCTCCTGGAGGGAGTAAGGTGGGGGGGGCGGTCAGAAACTTTCTGGACTCAGGCGCCAAAGTGATCAGATGGGAGAAGGCAAGGGTTCTCCTTCCCTTGCAAAAGGAGGCAGAAAAATGTTGAAAACCAGTTTTTGCAGTTTAATTGTTTTTAAGTGAAAGAGGGCCCTAGGACGACAGCTCACCACCTTCCCATCCTGGTGGGGTGGTTCATCTGGTTCAGCCTCAGAGCGATCAGCGCTTGGGTCCTCCTCGCTATGCCTGAGATGCAGCCTTGTCCTGAGGAGGTGGGAGCCTTTGTCCATCGCATCCATCGAGGGGTTCCATGCCCCCCACCGTTCCGCTCACAGAGTTCCCTACTGCCCAAGGCGCCACCAGTGACCTCCCAGAACTGCGAGCTTGAGCCCAGCTGACGAGTGACCTGAGGGGCGGGGTAGGGGCATTGCCTATGAGCGTGGGGCCCACCCCTCAGAGTCAGGGCTGGGGAATGATTGGATCATGAGGTCTCTGTCTGTCTGCCACAGCCCAGACCTGCACTCGCAGGCCTCACCCAGTGCACTCACCACGCCCAATGCGCCTCCTGGCTCAGGCTCCCCACAGTGGCCCGAGGGGACACTGACTACTCCTGAGACACCAAGCCTTTCTCAAAAAGCCAACAGAACTCCCCGCCCTGTGCTTCTCAGAAACCTCACCTGGGTCTGAAGTGGGTAAATTGATAGGCAGCATCCCCTAGGCTAGGGGAAGGAAAACCTCCTTCTCCCCACACTTTTCCCCCAGTGCCCCACCTGATGCCCTACAGAGAGCACTCCCTACACAACTAAGCTGATGCCCATGGTGCTATTATAAATTCCATTTTGCATGTAATAAAACTGAGGCTCAGGAAGGCTGATTATGTCCATAATCAAAGTCACACAGCCCTTAAGGGATAAAGCCAGGATTGAAATTCAGGTGAATCTCCCTCCAAAATTGGAAAATTTCCCCTCTCCAGCTAGTTACTTCCAGCTTCTACACTTTGCCTGAAGCCTAGCATTGATGTATCCATTTAGATGGATGGATATATAAACCGCTAGATAAATGTGAAGGTTAAGCTAGAGATGGAGACAAAGATGGCATCTTAGAACCACAGACAATTGTATCAGGTGTCAATGGGATGGGGGCAGATAGCCTTTTCCCAAATCTCCATAAATCCCCAAAACCTTTTGTTTAAGTCAAAAAATTTAAAAAAAATAATAGATGTAGATGGACACAATACCTTTATTTAATTTATTTAATTTTATGTGGTGTTGAGGATTGAAACCCAGTGCTTCACATGTGCTAGGTAAGCGCTTTACCACTGAGCAACACCCACAGTCCCTAGTGGAAAGATTTTGACAGGATGTACCAAGCATTGAACTTAGGGGCACTCGACCACTGAGCCACATCCCCAGACCTATTTTGCATTTCATTTAGAGACTGGATCTCACTGAGTTGCTTAGTGCCTCTCCATTGCTGAGGCTGGATTTGAACTTGTGATCCTCCTGCCCCAGCCTCCAGAGCTGCTGGGATTACAGGTATGTGCCACTGTGTCCAGCTAGTTGAAAGATTTTTAACATGCAGAAAATAATACACAGATTTTCATATGCTCCCAATAGAAGAAAAAATTTTACATTTGTTTGGGGGACTTCCTTTGTTGTGGAACCGATGTTGTCTCAATCTTGCAGAGATAGAGCTTCAAATCAAATGTCGTAGGTACCTTCTACCCCCTCCAACTAGACCTAAGCCCCTCCTAATTAAGAAAGTTCCTATAGGGTTACAGGCCTGCCCTGGTATCCAGCAGGGCTGTAAAAGCCCCCAGTATTTAGGTATTTGCACCTCAGGAGAGAAGTTCTGGCTCCTCAAAAGAAATGTCATATGGTGAACAGGCAGGGAGGCAAAGAGGGTCCCATCTTACAGGAGTGAAACTGAGGCTCAAGAAGTTACTTGCCCTAGGACAGAGACTCAGTTTTTTGTTTATCTTACCCAGTCCTGTCTCCCTGTTTTTGTTTGTTTTTTTTTTTTTTTGGGGTGGGGTGGGGTGTTGTTTTGGGTTTTGTTTTTTTATACTGGGGATTAAACCCAGGAGTACTTAACCACTGAGCTAAGTCCCCAGCCCTTTTGTTTTAAATTTTAAGACAAGTTCTCACTAAGTTACTTAGGGCCTCAGTAAATTTCTGAGCCTGGCCTTGAACTTGCAATCCTCCATCCTCAGCCTCTGAGATTACAGATCTGCACCTGGCTCTGCCTTCCTTTTATGCACTGCTTTCTTTGGAATAGTGGTTGCCAGAAGGAAGGGGCACCTTAGTAGGAAGGAGGTAAAAGCTCCAGGCAAGAGTGAAAGGGCCAGGAGGCTATGCTGAGCCTCCAGGATAGAAGGCTGCAGGCCCTGCTGATCTGCAGCTCTGTCTGATCCTCAGAGGTGCTGTTGTTCTGTTGGCTCCCTTCGTGACATCTGAGAGTTGAGAAGGGGATGCTCAGAGGTGTCATCAGGAACAACAGACACTCGACATGTCAGGCAGGTTTGTGGCTCACTCTCCCACCTCCATCCCTTGCTAAGGAAGTGCTCTATCGCTGAGCTGCACCGCAGACAAGATTTCCATCTCTGAATATTCTGAACAGCCTTCTGCCCTTGTAGAAAGCCCACCTGGATCAGTGCATTGTGCCTTCTTGGCTCGGGAGCTTCCGAGTGGACACACGGGGATGACAGTAACCACAAATCAGAATTTTTCTATTGTAAATGATTTTTCAAAATCTGGCTTCAACAAAAAGAATTGTAGTTTCAGCTTCAGACTCTGGAGGATTCAGGTATTCAAGTAATATGATGAGGGAGACAAGCTGTCTCTCCATCACTCAGCTTGCCAACCCTTATTCGCTAATCATGACTTAATTCAGAGTCCACACACTAACACAAACCTCTACATTATCATGCATTTCATTCAAAATCATTGGCACTCTAAAATCAGATTATTCACCTTCAGCAGCTTTAAAGTCTTATAATGACCAAAAACTGAGCTTACAAATAAATTGAAATTTATCTCTGCCAAAAAAAAGAAAATCAATGTACTCTATGAAAAGAGCATAAACTTTATAAAAAACCTAATTTTGAAATGTATAATTGTGCTTTGGGATACTTGAACTTGTGGGGAGAATCTTTTGATGGAGCTGCTGCTTCTAATTGGATAAAACTATATTTGGGGCTGGGGATGTGGCTTAGTGGTAGGATGAGTGCTAGCGCACAGGAGGCCACAGCTTCCATCCCTAGTACCGCAACAACAACAACAAACTATATTTTGTATACAAATGTGCTAAAATTGAGATGTCAATCTGTGCAGTCTACAAATTTGCTTATGATCATCAAAGCAAACAAATTTAAAATATATGTTGAACTTCCTCTTGTAAAAATATATGTTGACGTGTGTAGCTCTAAGTGGATTTTCCAAAGACAATTTCTATGGAAAGATTTAAGCTGAACATTTTGTTCTTCTTAGTATAAAGAAACCAGAATTTAGAATATATTAAGCAGAGTTTGCTTTGAACATATTAGATACCTTCCTACAAACAGAGAAAATGTTTGATTTAAGATTCTATAGAGAAGCAGTAATTGAAGGTGTCAGTAACTTCAAATTTATGCAGTTGTGAAGATAATTTCAGGAAGTCTTTTAAAGAAAAATAAGGAAAGCCATATGAAAAAAAAAGGCATTTTTCAGAAAATGCCAGTACCTACTATTGGAGAAAATGATGGCTAAGAAACTGATTAAACAATGAGAATAGTAGCAGGAGTAAGAACTCTGCTCATGCTATTTTTAGCATGCAGGTAATTAACAAAAAGAAGTATTATAAAATTGTTATTATTAAAACTTTTCTATTGAGGAAAGCAAAAAGTAATAAAAAATGAAATAAACTTTATTTGTATGTGAAATAAGCTTTATTTATTTTTAGGTGGTGCTGAGGATTGAACCCAGGGCTTCACACCTGTGAGGTGAGTGCTCTACCACTGAGCCACAACCCCAGCCCTGAAATAAAGTTTATTTAAAGTAAAAAATTAAAATTCTAGGTGGGCTGAAGATTATTAACTGCTTAGATGTAGATGATATTACTATAAACTGTATTCCATGCTGTGGGATAGTTATCATTAGAAAGGCCCACCAAACCAAGTTTCTGGAATTTCCCCGTCAGGTAGAAACTATTTTAATTATCACACTAGCAAGTGGCTTAATGGAAATGGAATGTGATATACATGTTTCTCATTTAAAATTTTCAGTAAACATATAAAGTGACAACTGTGTTGCATGGCAAACTAAGTCATGATTAGAACTGCTCCATTTATGTATGAGGTGCCAAAATGCATCCTGCTATCATGTATAAATAATTAGAACAAATAATATATTTTTAAAAACTGATTAAGCAAGCAAAACTACACTGAAATTTCACTTTACTCCAGTTAGAACATCAGCCATTAAGAATAAAAACAATAATAAATGGTGGACAAGATGTAGAGAAAAAGGAACACTTTTATACTGTTGATAGGTTTGTAAATTAGTACAACCAGTTTGGAAAATTAGTATAGAGGTTCCTCAATAGACTTGGCATGGAACCACCATATGACCCAGCTAAACCACTGCATAATATTTATCCTTAAGAATTAGTCATAGTACAGCTACAGATCCATACCCATTTTATAACTGCTACATTCACAATTGCCAAACTATGGAACCAGCCAAGGCATCCATCAGTGAATGAATGGATAAAGAAAATGTGGTATGTATACACAAAGGAGTTTTACTCAGCCAGGAAGAAAAATGAAATTATGGCATGTATAAGAAAATGAATAGAACTTGAGATCTTAGGTTAAGTGAAATAAGCCAAACTCAGAAGGTCAAAGGTGGTATGTTTTCTCAGATATGTGAAAGCTAGAGAGAAAACAGGAAAATAAAGGTGTGTGTGTGTGGGGGGAATCTCATGTAAATCTATAAATCGAGATATCAGTTGAGGGGAGGTACTGGGAAAGGAACAAGCGATAAAAAGGACAAATACTGGTTAATGCTACTCTGGACAAATTTCACATTGTGTTCATGTACGAATATGTTACAACAAATCCCCTATAATGTACAACTATAATGTGCCAGTAAAAATATTAAAACAAATAAGCTGTTTAAATCATAATTTATAGTTTCATAAAATCAACTTTCATCTAATTATGGAAAAATTAAACTTTACTGTCATTTTGGTTGTGTTCTGGAAAAAGAATCACCAAATTAAGGGTACATAAGTTAAAGCTAAACATCAAGCCTCATGCCATGAATAAGCAATATGGGAGAGTAAGCACACTCAGGTCTATTTGGTTGTGTTTCTACTTATGTATGCTTGTTATACTTTGAAATTCCTAAAACCAGGGAGATTGGCTTGGTATTTTGGGAAACAGACCGGAAAATAGGAGAACTTTTCATCTTAGCAAAAACAATAAAAATAATAAATGCACCACGTTTTTCAGGTCGCGAGAACGCACCCCCCCCCGTCCCCCGCCCCCCCCCCTCCCGTGGAAAGGCGGAGCCCCGACGCCCGCCCCGAAAGGCGACACCACCGAGCGGCTGCAGGTCCCAAGCGGTCCGGCAGTAGCGGGCTTGGGCCGCCAGGGAACAGGGGAAAGGCCTCAGGGGCGGGGCCTGCGCAGCCCAAAGGAACCTGCCCTGGCGAGCGCCCGCGAGTGAGGAAGGGCGGACGCCGGGGACCTGGCCTGGTGGGGCGGGTGAGCAGGTGGGACGGCGGAGGCGGGGCCTCGAGAGCGGGCGGGGCCTGGGCTGGCGAAGAAAGGGCGGGGCGGGGCCTAGGGGCGGAGCCAGCGAAGCGGGTCCCGCTGCTGGAGACAGTCACTGCCCTGACTGGACTCTGGCGGTAGCGGGCGCTGGCCGGTGGTGGTGGGGAGGGGCACGGCCTGGGCTGCTGGGGCAGCTGGAGCTGGCCATCACAGGGAGCCAAGAGGCGGATCTGCAGCCGGGAGCGCACCTCAGGCCGGCAGAGGAGGCGGCTGCAGCCAGATCCGGGAGCGCTGCTGGTGGCGGCATCTCGCGCAGCCAGTGCGTGGGGCGGATGCGGGGCCGAGGTACCGAGGGCCGGCGGTGGCAGGGCCACGGTGCCCAGGGGCGGCGGCGGCGGGAGCGAGGCCTTCCCTCGTTAGGCAGCGCGCGGCTGCGGCGGGGCTAGAGGAGACCCGCCTCCCCTCCACGCCACCCCCTTTCCGGCGCGCCCAGCGCAGTGGGCTAGGAGGGTTGGGGGCGCCGAGCTGGACGCCGGCCGCGGCCCTCACGGGGGCTCGGAGGACCCCGCACCCTCCCAGAGACACACCCCAGGGGCGGGGCGGGCGGCGGCGGGCGTGCCGGGCCGGGGGACCGCGGTGCAGGGCGTGGTCTCTGCCAGGCGGCCAGCCACGGCGGCCCGGGCGCCGGACCCGGACCCTTTTGTCTCCTGGCCGAGCTGGACTCGGGCTGCCCCGCTCGTGCCGCTGCCCCGCGCCTGGCTCGGAAGGAGTTGGCCGCTGCGCTGAGCGGGAGGTGGCGTCTGACCCGTCCTGCGCATCGCCCTTGGTGCAGCGCGGGGAAGGAGTCACGCTGTAGTGTGTTTGGAAGGGACTGTCGCCTTCTCTTTTCTGTGAACCAGTTCTCATCCAGCCACAACCCTGGGGTTCTTTTCCTCGATTTTGCAAACTACCAACAAAGAAGTGCAGCGGGTCTAGTAGACAGCCCCCGACTGCCATGCAGGGCGGGCTGAGAGCGCTTCCTTGGAGGCGCTGTTCCACCAAGCTAGCCTCAGAGCCTTTGGGCCAAAATGAAGGGTGTCACTCCATCAAGTGCATCAAGTCTCTTTTTCTCCCTTTCTAGGGTGAAAAGGTTTCAAAAATCGATATTAAATTAATAAAATCGGCTGCTTGGGAATTACAACCATAGAAGAAAATAATGCAAAAGGGAAATAGAACGAGTATCTTTGAGGGGTAAGTGTCCCAACTTCTTGAAAGTGCCAGAGATGAGGTGTATGGATTTTTGAGATCAATGGGTGAACTGTAAATAAGCTTTTAATATATGGTATTTTGCACTAAGATATTTTTGTTTGTTTCGTTTTAGTTACTGATGGAAATTGTGGATTACCTGGACATCTTAAGACCCAGGAACCCGTTTATTAAGAATCTGCTGTCTTGAAAAATGTGTTTTATGAATGCTTTGAATTAAGAAGGTGTAAACAGTGGTTTGTCATTTCTGCCACATAAGGAAAATCTGAATCAGTTCCCTGGCAGTTGCCCAGATGCCTAAAACTGGCAAGTACTAGTCCTTGGAGTGGTCATCCTTCAACAGGAAATACAGAGCTACCTATGTACTATATAAATGCTATCTCTTTGATGACATTTAAGATAATGGGCAGCTTTTCTACATCTGATTTTCACACACACAATTAACACTTGGAGTCTGGAGAAGCATTTGTTATATATTGAAAGACTGAGTTTTCTCTTTTTGAGTTTTCCAGATTTATTATTTCATCTGTATGCTTAGAATCTCTACAGTCACATAAACTCCAGACATAACGATGGAGCTATATGACCCATCAAGATATACAAAAACTATGGGCAAGCTTTGGAACCAGTTGTTTTTGCGTCTGTTCAACAATTAATATATTCTCTGCTAATCAAGAATATGGAAGCAAATACAGTCATGCACATTGTATTGATAAATTGTGACTGTTGAATTTCTCTGTAACTGGTTTCTTTTGTCATTCAAATGCAAGTTATGTCCAAATGGATATAAAGACTCTATTGGTGTACCTATCTCCTAGCCAGTGTTGAAGATAGAAAACCTATTATGACTAATCCTTGGGAAGAAAAAGTCTGCAAAATGGCCCAAACGAGTTTACTGCAAGGGAAGCAGTTTTACTGTAGGGAGTGGGTTTTCCACAAGCTACAGCATTGCCTCCAGGAGAAAACCAGCTGCTGCGGTAGTGCTGTCAACACACCGTCCTTTGTGATGAATTTTGGGAATAATGCTGGTGCTGTCTCAGGAAAGGCAGCTGCCTGGAGTGTGTTGTTGGTAGGAGGGCCTGGTAGTGGCAAGACAGCCCTGTGTACTGAACTCTTATGGCCAAGTTCACCTACAAGCTTGCAGAGAGGTTTACATCGCCAGGCTTTGGCCTTTCATTTCTGAAAAGCCCAGGACTCTGATACTTTGTGTGTTGGAGGGTTCCTTAGAGGTCTGGTTGCCCAGATATGCCGCAGTGGACTACTCCAAGGATATGAGGACAAGCTGTTCAAAGCCTTTTATAGCCTGGGGAATGTGAGAGGAACCCAGCAGAAACATTCAAAAGGTAACAGCAAAGAATGTCATAATGTTTAGGGTTCTGTGCAACAATTAGTGATTTTTAGCAAGTTTTTTTTTTTTTGAGATACTTTTACTAGTGCCGTGTAGTTGGGCTTAATCGGTGGTTGTGAGTACAGCTGTTTATTTTAGTATGGGAAGAAACAGAACTTTGTATTGCACAGTATATAGATTAAAAGTAAGTCTTAACTGTTCTTGTTAAGTAACAGAATGTTCTGTTTCTAACAGTAACTGTCAGTGGTAAGGGGAGTCTGTTCTTATGATAAAGAAGAACAGTTAGCTGCCTGGAAACCAGGCCTCATTTTCAGGGAGGATGAACTATCTATACTATGAGCTGAAGTAGAAGAAATCCCAGTGTAGAAGCCAGTACACTTTTGTTTATAGCATATTATTTTTTACATGAAAATTTCTCCTTAAAAGGCGTCATAAGCATTAAGAGTCTGAAGAAAATTTGCTAATGTGGTTTTGGGATTATTCCCATATTAACTTATTGAAAAGTTGAATTATAAGTTTATGTGATATTTGTAACAGAGTGAAAATTTGATATTATTTTAGTGTTTTTAGTGAGTGGTGCAGAGAACATCCCCCCCCCCCAATTTTAGTTAAGCATTTGTTCATGGTGAGTGGACTGATCTAAGCAAGTTGCTTTTTGAAGTGGCTGCAGATTCAAAATTTGCTCAAGAAAACATAATTTCTTGAAAATATAATTTTTGCCTGTCACTTCCTTGGTCATTGTGAAAGTAGCAATTGGTTATTGTGTGCTGGCTGTGGCCTCCCTTCTACTTGAATGACTCATTTTGCCACACACCTTTTTCTTCCCATATTAACTAGGCTTCAGCAGGTTAAAGTTTGTGCCCCAAGAATTATGGAACACTGTGCACTGGAGGTTCATATGAGTGTGTCTCCAGGAGGACTTGGAACAGTTTTGAGTAGCTCTTTAAATGGTGATGCTTGTTTTTATGGTCTCCTCAAATCTAGTGTCATGAAATCTATAAAGTTTGAAGGTATATTGATAATATTGAATAATTATAGCAAACAGTATGTTAGTCATTGTTCTAAGAGTTTTATAAATATTAAACCATTTCATCTTCATAATATTCTGTGAGGTCATTCCCATTTACGTATGAGGAAACTGAGGGGTGGAAAGTTCAGTAAACTGTCCAAGCTAGTTAAGAGGCATTTGAAGTATATCTCTCCATATTTGTAATAATAGGTTTCTTTTAAGGACTTGATGAAAAGAGGAGTGATGTAGAAGTTGGTGTGCAGTGAAGTTGGAGAGTGAGGGCTGGTTCACGGTGTGGCTATGAGTTAGGAATGATAGTGTAGAACTTAAACTTGGGAGGGTTATTAAACTCACAGAGTCTTGCTTTTTTAGAAGTATAGGACTCTTGGGGCCTTTAATCTGTCAGTGCAGTCCAGTAGAAGTCAGGGTGTGTCTTTTGGTCATCCAAATCATTCACCAGTCTATGAGGATGTTTGAGTTACTGCTTGTGGAATGGACAGGAGGTGGCAGGTGTGATGGAGTGGGTCCACTGTGCAGTCACTGTCATTGAGCCAGTGAGGGAGTCTTGAAAATGAAACTTTTCCTTTAAAGAGACTATGGTCTCTACACAAAAACATCTTTTATTACTTTTTCTCAAGATAACCATCAATAGTGAAGACCTGAGTTTTAATCGTTTTGTCATCAGTAAGTTCATAAACTATTTGGATGACACCTAAAACGATTATTTTCAAAGAATCCAAGAAGACCCTAATTAATTAAAATTATATAATTTTGTAATTTATTGGAATGCATATATAAATTTCTAATACCTAAATGTTTTAAATCCTGATAACTATATATTTTTGATGTTCTAATACTTAAGCATACCTCTCACTATAGTATCACTAATTTTTCTAAAAGAAATTTTTCTCTTACTCAGTTGTTCCTCATATTTTCTTTTTCTTGTGTAATTTGCAGTTATTATCTAATCAAAGGGAAGAAAGAAACATTTAGAGCTGTGTGTGAAAACCACACCAGCACTGCTTTTCTGATTGACAGTAGGTGCTATTCTTGATAATGGGTGCTAATCACTTTGTCTTTCCATCCTCTATTTTCTGTGTCTACATTTGCTTGCCCTTTTACCACATTAACCAGTAAGAAATCCCTCACTAGATGCTGCCCCTCCATCCTGGATTTCTCACCCTCCAGAATGGAGAACTGAATAAACCTCTCTTGTTT
Organism: Spermophilus citellus; assembly: GCF_964194105.1. Lineage (NCBI taxonomy): Eukaryota > Metazoa > Chordata > Mammalia > Rodentia > Sciuridae > Spermophilus > Spermophilus citellus. The sequence continues at coordinate 2,288,198 of NC_138196.1, forward strand.
ATAAATTCTCCATTCTCTGATATTTTGTTGCAGAAGCAGAAAGTTGACTAAGACAACTGACTTCTTAAATAGGTGCTTCAAGGAATTTTAATAGGAATATATTATATCAGGGCATGTATAGTTGTAATTTAACAGCCAGACAGTGGGACAGAGGACCATTGTTTTCAAGGAGTTGTGGTATTTTGAGGGAGATAGAAGTAGCTATGTGATGAGATGAAATATAAATATAAGCAAAGATACACAGAATATTTTTTACACTTTAAAAAAAAACAAAATCCAAAACCAGCTTTTATATTATTATTTTCTTAACATTTAAAATTTGATAATGTTGATAGTTGCACATAGTCATGTGAAACAATTTATTAGTAGTGAGAAATTGATAAAGAAAAAATCCTTATTCTCAGATCCACTAAGCTGGGGAACTTTCAGAGAAGTGATTTAGTAATAGATGCTTTTTTAGCCACTTACTTTTTCTTCAGTTTTTCTTTCTATTTTTCCCTATATTTTACTCTTAATACTAGGTGAAACAGATAATATTGTATGCTGACTTCTTACATGCAATGATATGACTGTGTATTCACATTAAGTAACAACTTACAGAGTTCCATTTTCCTGAATAACAAAGAGTGGTAGAAGGAATTTCATATTAATCTAGTTCCATACTGTCATGTTCCCTTCTGACTTTGCACAGTATGTCATTTCTTAGATTTAGTTGTCATGAATTTTTTTTAAATCAATTATTTTTAAAAATATTTTTTAGTTGTAGATGGACACAATAATTTTATTTTATTTATTTACCTTTTTGTGGTGCTGTGGATCAAACCCAGTCTCTCATATGTGCTAGGTGAGTGCTCTACCACTGAGCCCCAGCCCAAATATTCTTTTAGTTGTTGATGGACCTTTATTTATTTATATGCAATGCTGAGAATCGAACCCAGGGCCTCATACATGCTAGGCACATGCTCTACCACTGTGCCACAATTCTAGCCCTAATATCATTAATTAAGAATGATAATTAATTAATATCATTAATTAATATTTGTGGTTAAGACCACAAATATTGAGAGCAAAAGCTGTGTGTTTTTAAGAACAGTTCATAAAAAAAAAAATTCATGACAACTAAATCGTTGTTGGATTGGCTTCTTCCATTCCTGTCCCTTCCGCTTCTGTTAGGCCCTTGTGTGTCTTGTTGGATGGCCCTCGTCTAGTGTTGGCTTAGAGTGGAGCTCCCTGGTGACCTGGGACTCAAGACGCCTTCCAGGATCTAGGACCTGGGGAGGGGCTGGCGGGTGGCTGAAGGCTGGGTCTGGTTGGAGCTCCGGGTGAACCTACTCTCGGACCTTGAACCCTGGGTCTTTGTGGGACGTGGCTGTCACAGAGCTGGAACTCCCGACCCTCGTCCTGGTCATGTCAGAGCCTGTGTTCATTTCAGGCCAACATCTGCAGGACCAGGAGTGAGTCTTCTGTGCGTGGCATGGATTCCTGTGTGTGGCATGGCTTCCTGTGTCGCTCTGTGCAGTAGGAAGAAAGAGTGTCTTCAGGGCACCCCAGATGAAGCACAGACAGAATGAAACTGATGAAAATTTAATATCAGTTGTCTAGGTTTTGAGAGTTCTGCAGGAAACTCGAGTCCATGCTGGAAGGCAGCATGGCTTGGTAGGACAAGATGGCGAACAGACCACCCTGACACTTGTTGTTGTGTCAGGTAAGAGTCCCTCAGTGATGGACTGTTCTTTCCCAGCTTTTTATCTGTTTCTGTAGCATTGATGGTTCTTCACTTTACTGTCTCTCGACTTCTACCTTGAGTTGTCCTTGCACCTCTTCTGTTAGGCATATGTTGTATCTAGTACCCCTTCTGTTAGGCATATGCTTCTTTATGACATCATTTCTGATGAATTTTTTATATGGACCCTTGTACTTTGTGTGGCACTTTACATACCATAATGCCAGCTGTCCTCTGAGGGAGAGCAGCACACCATGCTGCTGCCCATCTAGACTGTCGCAGCCTAGCTGAAAGAACGCCCAAGCTCTTCATAAGAGAAAACAGAGGTAGTTGATTATTTAGGTCAATTTTAACTGCAGACCAGGCTGGGATGGTGATTAATTGACCTGCTGTCTGCTGTTGAGCGTGCATGAATATGGCATCAGTCCAGCGAGTTTTAAGTGGCCAGATAGCTGTCTCCTGTCTCAACTGGCTCCAGGTGTTTTGGGCACAGTCAACAAAGGGGCTGAGATCAGGAGGGCTGCTGCCTTCTTGCCCTCGCTTGTGGAGTGTTTTCTCCACAGAACATTCTGCTTCCACAATCCATGTCATACACCTAGTACCATTTCAGATAGCCCTCGCTGTCCATGCTCAAATAGTGTCAGATGAAAAGATCACTGAAAAGTGTTGGGACTGTCCAAATTTAAAATAAAATAAATCAGTGTATTTTCATAAACAGTTTTCCCAGTCTGAGGCCATTTCCCACTGTGGTCATCTGGCTTTTGACTTGGAGCTGTGTTGGGTGGACTTCAGGGTGGACTTCCATTCATCCCAAGTCTCCCACCCCTCCTCCACCCTTTCTCTCCATGCTGGGTGGCTTCCTGGGCCTCACAGAGAAGGCCTCCTGCTTTGTTGTGGTGCTCTGGGCCACTTGCTGAGCCAGTTGTCCTCGGCCTTGGCCACCTGTGCTTGGTGGCTCACCATATTGGCCCTGTTTGCATGTTGGTCTGCTCAAAGCCAGCCACACTCTCAGTTCTGCCCTGCAGTCTTGTACTTTTATTCACTTTGGATAAGTCGGGTTTTTTGCTTGTTTGTGTAGGTCAGAGAGAATCCAGTGGTACACAACAACTTCAATATATTCTCTGCCCAATTCAGGAAGGTTCACACACATATTCCAATTTTTGTGTGTTCCTGGGACAAAAAATAAAAATGTCCATTTTGACAGTATTGGATTTTTACTCCCCTGAAGTGGGTCAGCTGCTGTTTGTGTGGGGAAGGGGGCACGTGCTGCGTGCTCTGATCTCAGCCAAGCCCCATCCCTGCTTTATAAGAGAACATTTCATTTATTTCATTTTTTTTCTGTATGTCAGCCTGGCTCTTGGAGGCATTTTCAAACACACTAGGCTGCATCTTCCTTCAGACTGGCAGCAGATAGCCTTGGGTGTGAACAGGGAGTGCTGTCGCCTCCCTTCCTCCCTGTCTCCTGCTCTTCCTGAACCTCCTAGAATTTCCCATTTGCAGCAGGAGGCTTAGCCTGTGCTGTGCTCAGTGCTCCATCTGCCTTGGCCTAGAGGCTGTGTTTTAATTTTTTTTCATTATTTGAGTGTTCTTCCTTTGAGAACCTCCTGCTGACTGTGTTCCTTGCTGTCCCCTCCCCTAGGTTCTCTCCAGAGTACCCCCGAGAGCTTCATTGGATGTTCTTTCTTTGTGTGTCCCCTACATTATTTTCTTTCATGGCTCCATTGTGCAAATTAATACAGCCATCAGACCTGCACCTGGAGCCTCTGTCTGTTCTCAGGAGCGTCTCTTTGCACGCAGGTGCCCTTTCTCACCCTGGTGTGTTCAGACCTGCTTCTTTACCAGTATTTCTGTTCATTCGTTTCTTAAATCCTCGGTGCAGGCCATGTGCCAGATGCATGCTAAGTTAAGAATCAGGGCTCAAGTGGTGTGCCAAGTAGGGCACCATGTTAAGTGGGAGGAGGTACACTGAACAGAACATCAGAACTGGACACACAAGTCGTGTTTGGTGCACGCCATGAAGGAGGCCATGGCATGGTGGGAGAGCGTGTGATGAGATGCTCTTGCAGTGTCTGGAGTGCTGGGAAAGCTGCTGCACAGGAAGTTCTCCATAATGGCTCCATTCTCTGGGTCCTTTCTTCTCAGAAGTGATCTGAAGTTAGCAGTGCTGGCCCCTCCTTGGAGGTCGATGAAGAGGCAGAATCTCTGGTTCCTGACTCAGAATCTGCCTTGTAACTGGACCCTCATGTCCTTGAGATTGAGAAGCACTGCCCTAGGCTGGATTCTAGCATTTTCTTTGACTCTCTCCTATTATATTACTCCTAAAATATTCCATCTGTTTCTTGGGTTAGTTCTTGTGTTCTTTTACTAATTTAGAATTTGTATTCACCTGTTCCTGGTCGGTCTGTTGGATTCCTTTGTGCACAGTTGCCCAGTGCCTTCTGCAGGTCCTTCCTCTTGCCTGTGGTAAGCTGCATAACTAATGCAGATTTCTCTGCTTAGCGTTGAAAACTCTTCATGACTCAGTTCTGCCTCCTCTCAGGTGCACAGCGTGTTTCTATGACCTCAGCAGAGCATATTTAGCACATTCATTCTATTAAGAAATATTTTCTAAGCATAGCAAACAGTGGTAAAGCTTTTAGTGATATGGACAAGTAAGCATAGTCTTATTTTTCTTAATGTTTAGTAAGAGTATTATATACTTGGTAAAACTATGAAACTTTTTAAAGTATATTTAGCCTCTTACTTTGTTGAGTGATTTTGCTATTTTTTAATTTTATGAAATAAAATTGCTTAATTTTATGTATTAAAATAAGTGAATACTTATTTTATTTTCTTACAAATTTCTTTGAACTGTGTCCTGGTTGGTCATGATCTTTAGTCTCTATTGATCTCATTGGTGTCTTCAGACTTTATCATTTTCTTTGAACTTCAAACCAATTTCTCTATCCTGTTATCCTAATCTCATAAAGATCCTAAATGCCATTGCCTTTCTAGTGCACCATGTCTTGATTCAACCACACTGACACTGTGTTGGCTGGGTTAGTACCTGTGTTCTGTGTCCCTCTGAGTATCCATGGTCTTCATCATATGGAGAAGTGGGTATTTAATGCCATGTGATTCTGGCTCAGCCCTGAGGTTTACTGTGGTCAGTGGGACATTATCAAAAGTGACCTGTCAAACAGAGGCTTAAAGTGGGATTTGTCCTCCTGTGTTTCTACCATCATTTCCACAAGAACCTACCCAGGACTTGGAGATGGTCCAGGGTGAGGACAGAGGTGAGGAGGGACAGACCCATCTGCACCTTTTGTCCAGGAGAGAGCAGATCAAAATACACAGACAGAACAAAAGAGAAATCGTTGTTATTTTGAGTTTGGGTATTTTGCTGTACCATTGTAAGAAAATAGCTAAAACACAGACTGAGAACATAATATTCCCAAGCGGAAGTCATTATTTTCTTGTTAAGAATCTGGGCATTGCTGTTGATTGCTAAGCTGTATTCAGCCCTTTCCTGAGCCCAGGGCTCCTTTGTCTTCCTCCTCCTGCCTCCCCTCCATGGTTGCTCCTCCACCCACTGTTTCTTGGCAGAAGGACCACAGTAGTGGCCTCCTCGCCTGCCTTCCTGATGCTGGGTCCCTCTGTCTTCAGATAGTCCAAGCATCAGGTCATGTTGCTGCCCTGCTGAACCCCCTGAGTTCCTCTGGTCTGCTCCCTGCCCGCCCTTCAGCTTGCTGTCTCCCTCTTGTGCCCTTGCTCCGAGCTCCTCCCTCACAGCCCTGTTACCTTCTGAAGGAGGTGAGTCCAGCCAGCAGGTGTCTGGCTGGCTGCCAGCCTGTCATGGCCGAAGTGTCCTTTTCAGGGCTGCCTCTGCCCTCTCCGTCTCCACTGAGCCCTGTGGAGTCTCCCTGTCCAGTCAAAACCACATCACCCTACTTCTTTTTTTTCTGAATTTTTAGTATCTATCGTGATCTGGAGTATTTCTGTGTGCATTCTCTTTTCCTTGACATCCTGCCTGCCTGTTGGAATGAACAGAGTGAATGCCTGTTTTATCCTCCCATGTTCTTAGGCATTAGGGACTCAATAACTATTGCTTCATTAATGGATGACTACTTATTTTAATTTAAAACATTGTCATTTTGGACAGTTGGTAAGATGTATTGCTTTAATCATGTCAGCCTTTTTCATCCATGGTTTTGTGTTTGTGTGTGTGTGTGTGTTTGTGTGTGTGTGTGTATGTGTAGAGAAATTTAAATATACATGAAAGATAGTTTTAGATGAAAAGGATCTGTTTTAAACCAGTACTTTTGATTATTTTATTTCTATCTTTTCAAATAATGTTGATATTCCCTTTTATTGACTCTTTTTTAAGGACATTGCATCAGATTATGTCATGTGATGGTGTCTCTGAGGTCACCTTTTACCTCTCCATAAATCTATAATTTCATCTGTGGGGTTCTGATTTCTGAAAGATTATCAGTAAAAAAATTCATATTCATTTGGAAAAGGTTGAAAAACTTTTTAGGTCTACTCTTAGTCAGTGTGTGTGTGAAGTTGCTGAGAGAAATAGACCTCATCCAATGGACCTAGTGGGATTCACAGGGAAAATTAATGGCACTAAAGGAAATATATAGTTGGAGAAAATGAATTTGTGGGGCAAGTGATAGATTCCCTACCCGCAAGTGTTTCAGTTATATAGTGAAATAAGTAAAAAAGCAAATACACGTACCCACCTACTTTTTGCCATATTTGCTTCAAATCTGTATTTGATTTTGTTTTAAAGAAAACAATCTGCACTTTTAGGAACCCTGTGTGTCCCTCCTAAATCTGGCCAGCCATGGGTGAGCACCCTGTGAATCTGCTCTTCAGCCACGTGGCTTGAGCATGGAGGAGGTGTGCAGATCGGCTGGTCAGGGTTTGTTCTGAAGCCATGATTTTCAAGCACCTTCATCCTAGGTACCCTTTAAACTCAAAATTTATTGAGGATCCAAAGAGCTGTTTTTATGTAGGTTATATCTATCAGCATTAGCTGTATTTGAAACTTAAATTGATAATTTTATATAGTGTTTTAATGTAATGATAATAATAAAACTATACATGCAAACATAAATAAAATTTTGATGAAAGAATACCTATATTATCCAAGCCAGAAATAAGTGGGAATGAAAAACCAAAACCATCACTTAAAACAGTGGCTCTTTCATTCTTTGCAAATGGTTTTAAATATTGGACTTAAAGGACAGCTGCATTTCCAGCTCTGTTTCTACATGTGGCCTCTGGAAAACCCCACCTCGACCTTGGGAGAGAGCGACTTTTCTGAAATGATCTGAGGCCTAGGGTCCCCCAGGTCTATCCAGCTTACACTTAGCAAACTGCCCTCGTGTGTGGATGGTGGCACACCCCTGGTGTCATCCTGCAGCACCTTGTGTGTAACACTGCCCTTTAGATGTGTCCTGTTGCATGGGGCTAATGATTCACTAGTGCATGGGCAGAATTCTATTCTGTGAGCCATCATTCAGTTCTCTGTTGTCTTGTTACTCATTTGGAAATGTGCGCAGCTGTCTTACTTCATGAAGCAATGCTGTGCTGCTGAGAACATTCTCAAGCATCCATTGAACCTGTACTAGGAGTAAAGTAGGGAGAGGAGCTGCAGCCTGCTTGCTGGGGGCCAGGTGGCTGGGCTGTGGGGTGTGCATTTTCATCTTCCACTCTGCGACATGCCTCCAACTGCCCTTGGAAATTCTGTCCCTTTATGGTCTTGTAGTAGTGTGTATTGAATTTTTATTTTCCCACTTGGCCCCCAGCTTTTGCTTTGCGGTCAGGTTCTGTGTGTTGTGAATTTCTGTCCTGTCTGTGTTGTAATCAGGATAGTAGTGAATGCATCCAGAATCCCTCATATCTAATAATTATGTTCTTTAGTTCTCTTATGGAATTTTCATTGCTGATTTTTATAGCTTCCATTTGTTGTTGGAATTCTCCATCTTTCACCCATTTATATACATCTGTTTTCTCCAATATTTTAATCACAGTGATTTTAACCTCTGGGTAATTTCAGCCTATACTAATTATCTCTTTTCTATAGATTACTAATCTCCTATTCTTTGCCTTTTCCTATCTAACAGTTTTTTAATGGTATGTCAGATGGTGATAGATGATCATGGTGGCAGAGAAGGCTTTCCCCCTCCCTGCTTGGCCAGGCTGGGGAGGAACTGGTACAGGTGAGAGAAAGCTGGGCTGGGGTCCTTGCTGACCTTGGGAAGGCCTCTGCTTCCTGTCTGTGCTTGGCATGGTTGGTTTGCTCAGCTCTGCTCAGCTCTGACTTGCTAATTCACTTCCCTGGGAAATGTTAATGTGCGGTGCTTTTGGCCTGGATTCCTTACATATCCTGGAGTTCTGTGTTTAAAGCAAGCATTCTGGCTTAGCAGAATTCTTCTCTCCCATGTCACCAGTGGAGCCCTCAAGGTGGCTTTAGACACACCTGGCCTGGTCTCTCAGGCTTCCAAGCACAGCCCACAGTTTAGCAAAGTCCCTTAGGGAAAATGAACCTTGTGTTCAGGACCCATCACACATGCACTCTGCTCCGTAAAAGGGACACACTGACTCCTACAAACCTTGCTGCTTTGCTCCCTTGGTACAGTCCCTTAAGGCAGCCCAGTCCCAGTTCTTAGTCTGCACCTGTAGAATTAGCCTGTGTCCCCAATCAACAAATGGCCCCTGAGAAGAAACCAGCAGTCACTTTGTTCCTCACTTTGAAAGAGCTCCAGCTCTGGAGTTTCAATTCATCTCACTTTTTTGCTTTTGCAGCCCCCTTGTGTCTGTAAAAATCCAGTTGTCATTTTTCTCTGTCAGTGGCCAGTTGCTACAGGGGAGGTTCGTGCTGGGGAAGGCCCTTGACTTTTCTTGTTTTACTGGATTTATGCCTTTCTTCATTAAGTTATTTCCTTTTTAAAAAGTCAATTCTGCCCCTGCCCTTATTTCTCTGGACAATACAAATGCATGTTTTAAGCCCTTAGCAATTTGGTGAGTTACTTTAGCTTAGACGTGTGTACACACTCCGCTTCTGGGTTTGCTGCCTTCTTGTGAGCACTGAGTTTTATTCCCCCCCTTTGGAACTCTGTTATTCTTACTCCAGGGGTTATTGATCACCTTATCATTCTGTCCGCAGGGTGACCGACTATGAGGGCTGCAAATGGAAAGGTAAAGTTCCTCCTGCAAGCTGCTGACTTTTTAGATTCAATATTGACTTGAAGTGGTCAGTTGCTGTCTCCACCGCGGCTAGCTCTGTGTGCTCCAGTGAGCATACTCCCCCACATTTTTAATTTCATCTTTCTTTTATTGTTGTATAGGCCAGCCCCTGTCCCAGCTCTGGTTTCAGACAGTGAGTCCTGGTGCTGGAGGCGGGGGACTCCTCGTCCCTTCACTCCCGCCAGCAAGTACCCAGGCTGCCACCACATGCTCTGGGGCAAGCAAGGCTCAAACAGTTTCTGACTCTTCAAAATGCTTCTTCTCTTTGGATATGTTTTTCTTTTTGTTTTCATGTTCCATATCTCTAGACTATGTTTTAGCAAGGGCTAGACAGTTCATAAAAATGTGAAAGTATTATAGTCACTAGGCAAAAATTCAGGGACACATATTATCCCATATTTTAGGCAAACTTTTTCCTGATTTTAATTTTCAAGTACACTTACTAGGTTCTTTTGGTTTTTCTTTTAAACTAATAGGTAATATTCCATCCCAAACTGGTTGAAAGTACTAATGATACTTCTTTTTCTTCTTCTTTTCCCACATGCTTTAGATAACGATTGGGTTGATTTTGTTTCTAAGAAAACAAGATAGAATCTAAGTTTGTTTTCCAAGAGAATACATGATATATTGATTAAAAATGAATAGTACTTCAATTTTTCTGCTTTACTCTCATCTTCTGTAGGAACTTAAATTTTAAAGTCTGGGTTTTTTAGAGAATTTAACAATTTGTTAATGAAGAGATGGTCAGCATGCACTCTTGATGATTTCAGAAAGTACTCAGTGCTCAGAACTGCTCTTTAGAGCAAGTGAACCTCATGCTCTGGGCAAGTACTCTGCCACTGAGCCCCCTGCACAGCCCCTAGATTTATACTGTTTTGATGCTAAATTTCACCAGATGGTAATGGCATTTCAGGCTCCAATATTTAAAATAGATAATTTGGTAATGCTACTTGGTGTCAGTCAACTGTCACTATAACAAATGTCTGAGCTAATCAACTTTGAAAAGATTTACTTTAGCTCACAGTTAGAGGCTGGAGTCCCTGATGAGGTGAACCCATTGCCTGTAGGCCTCTGGTGGGACTGGTGGCAAAGTAGAAGTACTCTCCTCATGGCCTGGTGGTGAAAGAGGACGAGGAAGGGGCAAGGGTCCCACTGTCTCCTTCAAAGGCACCCTTCGTGACCTGAAGACCTCCAAGTAGGTCCCACCTTTATACGTTCTGTGACTTCCCAGTAACAATTAGTTGGGGACCTGACCTTTATCACATGGGCCTTTATGGGACATTTATCCAAAACATAGCCTAAGTGTAATCTGATTTTTAAAACTTCTTAAAATCAAGGTGATTGATAATGAATGTAGAAAAAAGTATAGATACTTTAAACAGTGTCTTATCTGAGGGTACTTTGGGTGGGTGCACCTTGGTGACTTTGCGGTAGCCTGCATGTATCATGCAGCAACAAGATGGAACCTGCAACAGCAGTCTTTGTTTATTGAAGGCACATTCTGATAAATCACAGAAGTTCATTGCTGACACCTTCTTGCTCTGTCCTCGCAAGGTAGCAAATGATGAGCCAGCTTCTGAGATCTCCTTTGCAAGGCCACTAATATCCCATTCCTGAGGGCTCTGCCCCTCTACCCACTCACTGCCAGAGGCCACCCCTGACACATTGGAGGCTAGGATTTAATCTGTGAATCTTGGGAGGAATGCAGACATTTGGACCATAGCTAGATGGTTGTATATGTTCAAGTTTTAGGTGTGTTTGAAGGAGAAAATGAATTAGCATATACACCACATATATTTGATTTATGAGACAAATAAATAACTTACATCCCTGTAACCATCACATCCCAGGAGAAAGCCACTGATTAAAAACAGCTACCAGTTATATCACTCCTTAGACATACTTTTCAGGGTTCACATATGATCCCCTGTGTTTATTACTTGAGAATTTTGTTTCTTTATCCACTTTTGGAAGTAGAACAGCTTGAATTAATACACTGCTTTCAAGTAGATCAGTAATTTTGGTTTGCTATTATTGTATCCAAAATTTTCTCTTCTACCCCCATTTTATTTCACCAGATGCACACAGTTTTTCAGAGAAAAACTATTTTTTCTTCTTACTGCGCTAGTTAGGAGACTTAGGAAGGGGTAAACAATTGCATGACAAATCAAAATCTTTGTATATTTAGAGCAGAATGAGAAATCGCTCCTAAAATATGTGTTTCAGTAACATTCCATGATTATTGCAGCAATATTGCATTGCTAAAGGCCAGGGAAATAACTGGAATTTTAGCATTCAGGGAGTTAAAGATTTAAGTATTCTTCTCACTTTTAGAATCACCGGAAAGCACAGTGCGTGCATGTGTGCGTGCACTTGAGGACATTCTGAGTCCCAAGTGCAGTGCAGTGGGAGAGTTGCCTTCCTGTTCAGAGTGTGAGTCCCAGAACCTTTCTCTGTTCCTTTCCACCTGGCTTGATCTCCTGTCTGAGTCCTGTCTGGTTGCTCCTCCTTGCATTCCTACACTGTGTTCTCCCAAGTCCATAACAAAGAGATGCCTTGTGTTGAGTCAGTGCATGTTGGTGCTATTTAATAACAAACATAATTGAAGAGTTTATCTCAGAAAACATGCTGGAGACACACATTTGCTTAGGGTGTGTGGTCTTCAGTGAATTCTTTCTATCCTTATTTCTTTATTCCTTTCACACTCTCTCTCAAAGATCAATGAATTTAATGAAATATAACTTTGCCTCCAATTGAAAGAGTTATCTGGTCCTATTATTTGAACAAAAATAGTGGACCTAACATCATTCAAAGATTGGGGAAGTGTTGGGAGCCTATGGCGGTTAGTTGGATTAAACCATGACCTTCAATTGAAAAAGTGTTTAAAGAATTAATGCTGTTTATTTCAAATAGCTGCAAATATTTTTAGTTTTTTTTTTTTTTTGTATTGTCCAACTTTTAAAAAATTTTTAAATCATTTACTTTGTGTTGTTAGGGGACAAACTCAGGGCCTTACATGATAGGCCAGGGCTGTACTGAGCCACATTTTGTTCAAGTTTTCGCTATCATATATATTATATTTAACTTTTTAGTTGGAAATACATGGTTTGGGGAAATGCTCTTGCTGGCATGAAATAGAACTATTATGAATATTAAAAAACCAGACTTTTCTCAGAAGATGCACTTCCCTCAACATTATAGTGGGCCAGAGACAGTGATGGTGAGGTGGTGTGTGGAGGGATCTTTGCCTTTGAGCTTTTTGTGGTGACACGCTAAGGTACTCACCAGGAGCATGACAGCTAAGGAACTGTGTGACCCCTGCACTTGGAGTTGGAATACTGGGTCGGTACAGGGTTGTTTCTCTATAGCACCTCTGAAGTCTAAAAAAAATACTGAGTCCCCACTATTCCTCTGAAGTGACCACACTAGGTTTTGCCACATTTGAAAAGTACCCTTTTCCTAATGATAACACATTTTTTTTGTTTTGTTTGTTTTTGTGTACGTTTAGCAGGTCCCTGGAGAGCAGTTTAGTTTGTTTCTTCCTAGAACCCAAACCAAAAAAGTTACACAGTGGGCCATATTCAGTACTTGGACACAGTGAAGTGGGGGCAGCACTGCAAAGATGGTAGGAAGCAAAATGGATGTGTTGTGGGTACAAGATACAAAGTGTGCCTAAAAAAGTCCAAGTATGTCAGGAATTTAAGAAAGTAACTAGTGTAAGGGAAAATTTTTATAGGAAGTCCTATATTAGAGTTCTCCTGAGAAACCACTAACAAATATATTTATTATAAGGAATTAGCTGACAGTTATGGAGGGTTAGAAGTTCCAGCTTCTGTCATTAGTAGGCTACAGACCTGGAAAACCAATAGATAGTTCCAATATGGATTCAGAGGCCTGAGAATCAACAGAGCTGGTAGTTGAAGTGTTAGTCTGAAAGTTGGCATTCTGAAAACTCAAGAAGGAGTGAGTTTTTTGAGTCTGAAGACTGTAAAGGCTGGTATCCCATCTCAGGCAGTCAGGTGGCCACATCAGCTCTCTCTTCTATCAGGCCTTCAACTCCCCCCCCCACAGGAGGGGAGCAATCTGCTCACTGGTCCACAGATTCAGAACCACCCTCACTGACATGCCCAGAGCAATGTTTGACCAGTGCCTGAACATCCCCTGGCCCAGCCAGATTAACACATGAAATTAATTAAAAGAGCTCCTTTGGAGCTGAATGTGAGCCAGCAATGAACTGTTGGGTTTACTTTTAAAGATGTGACACTGGAACGAATGAGCACTGTTCTGGATATCAACACTAAAATAAACCTGCTTGTTCATTCATTCAGTCAGTAAGTATTTATCGATCCTCACTTTTTGCTGGGTCCTTTGCTGTTAAAAATATCATGGTGATGGATATGTAGGCGGTTTCTTCTTCCCCAGTTCCTTGGTTTCTTAGTTAATTACAGTTGTGATGGACTCTGATGGTTGTTCTAGCAGTATAGACATTGAGATCCTTACCTGGTAGCTTTAGAGCAGTGTGTCACAAAGACCTGCCTGCATAAGTGGAACCTGGGCTGAGCTCCAGGGAGTGGAGAGGAGGGGTGAACACTGGAGCAGGAGAGCAGACAGCTGGGCAGGTTCTACATGTGAAGGGTCTGTGCCCAGAGCCAGGAGCTCTCCAAGGAGGTGAGTACGCTAACCAAGAGCCGATGGCTGGTCCTGTCCTAGAACACAGAAATGCAGGGTTTTGACTCAGTGTGCTACTAGGAGCAGATGGCACCTTCCCTGGGAATGAGCAGGTCTAAGAGCATTGGAACCTCCAGGTACCAACTGGGAAGAAGTCATCCATTAACAAATTCCTTTTCTAAATGAATTGCTCAGTGGTATACAAATTAAGGATAGCGTCATCCCCTGATTTCTGACTAGGTTGACTTTTTGCTGCTCCGCAGTGAGCTACAGGTTTTGTTTTCTCAGAGACAGATTAACAGTAGTAATTTATTAGTTTTCTTTGCATTCAGTGAAATTGACTCTTTGTGGAACACACTTCTGTAAGTTTGACAGATACATAGAGTCATGAATCCTCCCCAGTGATGATACAGAGCAGCTGTCACCCCCACATTCCCATTTGCTTCTCTTTTTTTAGAACCCTGTCCTCATGCCAACCTTTGTAACCACTGACCTGTCCTGATAATTTTGTTTGTCTAAGTGTCGTATACATGCAGTCTTACATGCAGTCTTCTGAATCTGGGTCCTTTCATTTACAGAATGCATTTAAGATTCATGCACATTGTATGAGGCATTGAGGTTTTTCCTTTAATGACAGAGTGGCCTTCTCTTGTATGGATACTTAGTTTGTTTACCCATTCACCAGCAGAAGAAAAGCTGGGTTGTTCCCAGTTTGGAGGATAAATAAAGCTACTATTAACACTTATGTACATTTGTATGTGTGAGTGTGTGTGGCTGCAAGTTTCAGTTAGTAATACCAGGAAGGGGCATTTCTGAGGCCTGATAGATGCATGTTAGGAAGCTCCAACCTCACAAGTGATTGTGCAGGTGGAGGTGGCTGTGTGCATGCTCGGGAGTTGGCCAGACCCTTGATGTTTTCAGGATTCATTCAGTTCAGAGAGTCTATGGTATCTCCTGGTAGTTTTGACTTGAATTTCCCTAATTATAAATTTCCCTAATTAATTAATAATGTTGAACATATTTATGTTTAAAGACATAACACTGAAATGAAGGAGCACTGTTCTGGATATCAAGTATAAATAAACCTACTCTGCCTCTGAAAAACCAAACCTTCAGCTTACTGTGTAGCAAGGAGTCAGCCTCGTCAGAACTCAGGGGAGTGACACTGTCCTTAATTTGTGTAACACTGAGCGTTTTATGAAACCCCTGTATCTTTTCTGAAGTGTCTGTTTCAGTCTTCTTCCTATTTAAAAAAAAGTAGTTTTTTATTATTGTTTGAGGGTTTTTCATGTATTCTGAATATAAGTCTTCAATCTGAAATATATTCTGTCAGTCTTTTGTTTGACTTTTTATTCTTGTATCAGTGTCTGAAAGTTAATTTTGATACAGATAAAAGTTTTCAATTTTTTTTTTTCTTTTGTGGATCCTACTTTTGGGGTAGGGTCTGAAAACTGTTTACCTAACTCAAAATCACAAAAAGATTTTCCTAGATGCTTTATAGTTCAACACTGAAGCCTGTGATCCATTTTGAGCTTATCTTTATGTGAAGGGTGAGATATGGGTCCAGGTTCATCTCTTCTTTGCATCTGGACATCCAGTTGTTATCATTTGTTCAGCATGGTTTGTGGAAAAAACTTCTCCTTATTCAATTGACTACCTTTGCAACTTCGTATAACATTAGCTTCCTGTGTTAATGCTGACCTGTTTTTACAGTCTCTCTGTGTGTCTATAGCAAATACCAGGCTGTCTTGATCACACAAGCTTTATCGTAAACCTCAAAAATGGGTAGTAGACATTCGTCAACGTTGGTCCTCTTTTGCAATAATTTTTATCATTTTACATTTTTATGATTGCTTGTTGAAAGCAGATTATCTTATGGAAACAATTGAGGTAGAAGTAAGTCGTTCTTGTACCTGCAGGTAAGCCCCTAGTGTTTTCCTGTGGGGCCTTCAGTGTGGGAAGGAAGGGGGAGGTAGGCGATTTGAGGGTTGGTACGGTTGCTGGCTGCCCCCTCTGGTGATACCTTGTGCTTGGCGTGGGTTGATTTCCAGGTGGTTTTACTCCTTCTCTGTCTCTTAGCTGCTCTCAAACACTTCTTTCCTCAAACCTCCCCTCAGTGGGGTGGTGCAGAGGGTGGGGGCTTCTCTCCCAGGAAGCCAACATTGTACCATTTGCTCTTGGGGGTGGGTGGTCTTGGCAGTCCTGCCCACTCCCTTGCTGTGGGCTGCCCCTTATTTCATGGTTCCCTGGGGCAGTAGTGTTTTCTTCCCCCATCCCCCTAAGGCTTTTCCATGGGGTCAGGGTGGGGAAGAGTCTGAGGAGGAAACTCATTCTGAGTGTTTCCCAGCCAGGACTGCTGCTGTTTAACCAATGAAGACATCGATGAAGCCTGTGGAGTCAGTGGAGAAGGTCACAAGGAGGATCCGAGGCCCCCAGGGCTGCACTCTGCTCTTTGTCCTCTGGTCTGTATCTCCCCAGGATAAGTCCTGCTTTTTTGTGCCACCATCTAACTTCTAAGACAATAATGAAAGATTAAAAATTCATGTAGTCTAAAGGATGTGAGTTGTGGCTTTGGGGTCACATATATTTGATCCTGAATTCCAGTAAAGTTGCTTAATATTTGTGAGACATTTCAAATATTCTTTCACACTCAACAGCTATGTAAACCTCATCTATTACAAAAGGCAAAATGATACTGAGTGTCAACATATTAGCAATTCTTTAGCCTTATCTGTACACATAAAGTTGACAATGTGTTTTTACTCCTCTTGTAGCCAAAGTGCAGAGTATATTTCCCAAACTTTGGATCTGAGCTCTTATTTTATGTGTTTGATTTATGTAAATCTCTGACTATGAAAGTGTATTACTCAGGAAACATTTTGAATACTTTGTTTTTGATTTAACCACACTGTCACCTCTATGAGAATGAGCCCACCTTAATTTATTTGATTCTGAGATAAAGGATGCTTTTTTTGGCAACCATATCTCCCTCTGAAGTTCAGTATCCTTATTAACTATCACCTAATTACATGCAGTAAAAAGATCCCATATGAAACCAGCCTTAATTGATGATAATCCCACACATGAGACAATAATTTTTAAATAGTTTCTTCTTATTCAGTGATAGATAACTAGTCCACCAACCATAGGCTGAATGCCAGGATTCAATCAAACATGGAACTGAAGTTATGTGGAAAACACGTTCTGCCTTATAGGTAGTGGTTAAATTTTTATTAATTTAAATTTAAACTTTAATCTCTTGACAGGCTTTATTGAATTATATAGAAATGTATGTACACTTCTAAGCCTTTAATGTTTGATGATATTCTCACAATACCCCATACCAAAGAAGAAAATTGAAATCACAACCTAATGTCTAAAGACAAAACTGCAAAATATTTTTTTCTGTAAAATGTTTAGACTCTAGTTTCTGGGTTACTGATGATCTGATGACCTAGAGTCTTTTATCCTGTGATACCCATCTCTTTTGGTTGCACTATGATATCTAAAATGGAAATGGATCTGTGCCCAGAATCCTGTGAGAAACAATGTGCACTTTTGTATATTTCTGAGTTGTAGATGGCAGCTTTCTCAAAGTGCACAGTCTCTGCTGTTGTTTGGCCCTGAGAGAATGTTATTTGGTAAGTTTATTTCATAACCTATGACACAGAACTAAGTTGTCCAGTTTTTTCACCTTGCTAAAGTCAGGGTATTCATAGATCTCAAACATGGAATATAGCTGTGGTGAACATAGATATCTCTGAGAGGTCAAGAGTGAAGTTTAGGATGAAACTTGAAAAATACATTTATTTATTAGTTAATTTATATTGTCAAAATAATAATATTTTGGATATAGTGATTTAGGTTATTGCAATTGATTTAAGCTGTCCTTAATTTTTAATAGAAATTTTTAAATTGTACTCGTGTGTTATATTGTTTTTCCGTCTGGGAAAATATTACTGCCTTAGGACATTGCTTAGATGATTAAAATACAATTTGCTTTCTCATGAGTCCAGACAGCAGTAAGTTAAGTAAAATTTTAAAGTGATTGTGATGAAATTTTTATTCATAAAAATATATATGTTGGGTGTGTGAGACACCTTGCCTCTTGGTTTTATTTTCCCCATTGGGTTTATTTTCACTGAAATCAAGTTTTCATCACATGAGAAAAACATCATATAATCTTTTACCTTTCCTCCTTTCACTAAGGTCATTATGTTTCTGTAGAGTTTAAGAGTGGTGAGGATAATGCAAATGATGAGAAGTAATGAGATGTCATTGCAAGTCCTCATTAGCCTCTGGAGCTCAAGTGCATTTTTTATTGAGTTGGCTGAACACCTGTTCATTTGCTCTATTATTTATACTAAATTTTGAGGCTTTTTTACCTTCTTTTAATCCTTATTAGGTACCACCAGATTTTTCCATGACATCATTTACTCTAGGGCCAGAAACATCTGTTCTGGTGGTCTGCACGCTGGCCTTCTCATCCTTCCCTCTTACTAGGTGAGGACAACTTGCCAGAGGCCTCACTCTGTTTCTCAGGTTGAGGGGCATGCCTGGTGAGACTGAAGGTTTCAAACTGATGTTTTTAAAATGGAGTTGTTTAGGCCAGGTCTAAGGCCATCCTCACAATAGTATAGTGAATCCGTTCAAAATTAAGGGTTTGTTTTGTTTTATTTTGTTTGTTTGTTTGTTTCTTTAATTTATTTGCCCTCAATTAAGCTTTTTTTTTCTTTTTCTTTTTCTTTTTTTTAATATTAGACCAGAATGCAAGAAAAGACCACTGAATCCAATCAAAATCAAATTAAAGCAAGCTTATTATTTTGACCAGCCAGGCTGCCTCTCCCACCCAAAACCACAGGAACAAGACAGTAGCAGCAGCTTTCCTGCAGCCCAGCTTTATATCCCAGAAAGTTACACAAAGGAAGGCTACATATAACAGAACTCTGAGGAGCATAACACTAATGGTAATTTTTTACATTTGTGCTAGCCCTGACATCAGAATTTATGAAGGTCATTAGAGCTTCAGAGAAGGTCATTTTCTGTCCAGGGAAGGCCAAGATTTGTGAGGCATCACTAAAGTTTCAGAGAGGGCTGCTATCTGGTCAGAGAGCTAGGCATGGGTGAGTTCAAGGCACAGGCAGGCATTCCAAGCAGGTTCAGAATTTGCAGTAATTTATAGTAAAGCTGAAATTATCTTTTCATGACTTTGTGGCGAGATGGCCCCCAATTTTGAGAAAAGATCACATTGGGTCTATCATTGCTCCCTTTTGTTATGTGTCCCTTTCAAATCTTTTATAGGGTAGGGGAAGAGCACTGAGGGAATTTTAATCCCTCAGGTAACAATCTCCAACTTTTTAGAACTCACCCAAAACTTGTCTCCCTTATTTGATCTGACTTAATTAATTACATATATTGACAGTCTATTTATTTTTGGCTCCATTGTTGTAAGAAGACAGATATCGTTCATTTTGGCTTCTTTTGAGCTGAGAGGGGGTGACATTAGTGAGCACGGCATGAGGGATATGAGTTTCCTTTTAGAAGTCAGTTCAGTTTGAAGTCTGGTTGGGGAAGAACAGGTTGTGAAGTCATCTGGGGATGGGTGCTTCTATGAGAGAAACAAAAACCCTGAGTACTGAATAATTGTTGCAGCAGCTGGAACATGTCATCTGATCTTGTAAACTCTTTTTACTAGTATGACCTCTGTGTCTAATAGAGAAATCTTTAATTCTGTTACTCAGGGCTGGATAATCATACTAGCAAACACCAAGCCTACCTGTGTAAGTTAGGAATATCTGTAGGCCTTAAGCTAAAAACTTCTGTCTCTGGCAGCTCCTCTTGATAGTCTCTTTTATAGTTATCAGGCGATTCTCTCTGAGAATTATTATTTGTAGCCTCCAGTCTTACTTATTTTGGGAGGATAACATGAAGTGTATAACTTAAATTATTATTATTATTATTATTATTATTATTATTTAAAATGCCCAGGAATGCCTGTGTTTTGATTTTAATGTCTTTGCTAAGTGTTTAAGATGAAGCAGCCAAACTGACATTTATTTGTATCTATTGTTAACAGTCAGCTGTGTTTTTGTGGGAGTCATTCCTGGGGAAACTTGAGAGCAGCTTCTCAGTTCTGCTAGTGCCATTTGCGCTAGGATGGGTCCAGGTCTTTCTTGACCATGTGGCTTCCTTTGGAAGCATCAGGGATGTCTCCTTTCTCTGATGACCCTCCTCTTCATACTAAATGCACTGATTGGCTTTCTGTTCTCCAGTGGTCTCATTAATCTCCCTGATCAGGAGGTTTTGTGTCCCAGAGTTGCAAAGCTCTTTAGAGAAGTCCCCTGTTCCCTGGATTCAGAGTGACTCAGAGGGCAAGAGCCAAATATTGATTTTCTTGGCCCTTTTCATTTAACTTTAATTTTTTTTTTATTGTTGGTCGTTCAAAACATTACATAGTTCTTAATATACCATATTTCACAGTTTGATTCAAGTGGGTTATGAACTCCCATTTTTACCCCGTATACTAGAATTTGGAGGGAAATGGATGGCATTAGAGCAGATTATGCTAAGCAAAGCTAGCCAATCCTTAAAAAACAAATGCCAAATGTCTTCTTTGATATAAGGGGAGTAATCAAGGACAGGGTAGGGACGAAGAGCCTGAGAAGAAGATTAATATTAAACAGGGATGATAGGTGGGAGGGAAAGGGAGAGAGAAGGGAAATTGCATGGAACTGGAAGGTGAGCCTCAGGGTTAACTTTAATTTTAAAACTTAATCTTAAACTGCTGAGGGCCACAGCTGAGTCGGGATGACTTGTGGCATTTTTTGCCAGAAGTAGTGGTTGAGAGGTGACGCCAGCGAGTTCTCATGGATTTCTCATTGAGTTCCACTTGAGCTCTTTCGGGGATTCCCAGAGAGTTTTCATTGGTTGGGGAAGTGCCAGAGGAGGGATATTTCCGGCTGCTGGTTCCTGGAGGAGCCGCGTGGCATTCGGGCAGATTTTCCAGGAGCCTGTGTGGAGTGTGCTGGTAGAGTTCAGAAATAAAGTTTGTTCCTGCTTCAGTGGCTCGTGATTTGTGCCCAGCCAGACTGCAGCATTAAACATCCAGCAAATAAATTTTAACAGCTTTATATTAAGAGTACTGGGATATAATGTCTATAACTTTATAATTATTTATCTTCTTTTATTAATTGAGGCCTGTATTATCCTATCTGTCTTGTAGGTGTGATGGCTTATTATCTTAAATTAACCCAGGTTGTGTCCTTAAAGCAACACCTCTGCAAAACACTAACAGGGAATCATTAGATCATTTATAAGGAAATAACAAAATAAAATTCATAAGAGTAAAAACATATTTAGTTTGTGTAATAGCTACCTTGAATTTTGGCTGAGTTACACATTACATCCCCTGTTTGAGATCCTAGTAATCTTGACAGAAAAAAAACAACTTTTGAACAGAACTATAAATGAACTAAAATCTGGCCTACTGCTTTCATAGTCATTCTCACATGTGGAAAGATGGGACACAGAGCCTTATCTCAGGTAAGGCAGGGCTCTTTATAAATCTTAAGTGTTCTAGTTCTAAAGCTGATCTTTACTTTTTAAATATCATTTTACAAAGTTTACATAAATTGTTTGAGATCACATGAACATTAGCTGATACCATATGACATCACTTTTAAAACATGAATTAAAGAAAGGCTGAAAATTTTTAACCTTTTGTGGAAAGGTAGCAATATACTTTGTGCTTTACAATATTAACCTTTACATAAATTAGGCTCTCATCAACTTGAAAATACATTTAAATTGTTCCCCAATGTAAAAAGTAACATCAAACTTTACATATCTTATTGATAACAGGTAAATAAATCATATATATATATATATATATATATATATATATATATATATATATATATATATATTAGCATACAACTTTAGAACACCAGCTTGATATAATGCTTTTTAAAGCTTCTACCTTATAGACTTGTATACCTGGAATATATGAGCACATTAATAGCATCACAATTACATTGTTGTTTCTATATTAACCAAGTTTAGCTTTTAAAGAAATGACAGTATAATGCTCTAAAATAACAGTTCTTAATTAACCAGTTGTTTAATTTTTATGGTTGCTTGCTCTAGAAAAAAATAAAAAATTAATAAACACAATGTTATGGGTAAACTTATGTTTTAAGAAATTTTTGTCTTTTTAACACATGACTGATTATAAAAACAAACTTATACAGACCTTAGTAAATCAATCAGCTATCTAACAAAAGTACTCATGAATGAGTAATCCCATATCAAATTACTTTACTTATTTATCAAAATATTAGACAAATGTATTGAACAGTGTTAACCATTTTTTTCTTGTTGAAAGAAAAGTCCTAGAACCAAGACATATTAGATATTTTATAGACATTAATATTTTATTAATTTTTTGAACACCTAGAAAAATTTGTAAGCTTAAAATTAAAGACATTTATTTCTATATTTTTATCCAATTTAAATTGAACCATTTAAATCACATGAATTAAAGACCTTTGGATCCATTTTTAAAATTTGTTTTTATGAGCGCTCTTTATATATGTAAATTTGTATACCATATATATGATATATGGACATATGTACATATACACAAACAACACAAAACACAAGTGTGCACACATAACACAATAGTAAAGGGCTTGTAGCTTTTTGCAGGTGAAATCTCCATTGCAATGTTTAAAAACTCCACAATTGATTAAAGATAGAACTGATCAGAAAAACATTAACCTAGGTCTGTAGGATCAAAATCATGAGCTCAAAAAAATACAGAATCTAAGAAAAAAAAAAAACAAGAGTCCTAGATAAAATGACTGGCCATTAATTTGTAAATACCATACAATTTACTTTTTTTCCCCTTAGGCCTCAGATCAGCCTCCTACTGAGCTTGCAGGTTTCTTTCATTTGCATTTCAACATAAGTCCTGACTGAGGTCTGGAAGGAGCAGGGAAAGACTGCTATTCTGAGCAGACACTTCAGGCCTAAGGCATTTTAACCATAAGTCATAATTTTCAGGTTCGGATGTTGAAAATTATGATACAAGTTTAAGATACAATTCACAAAATTTTATATCTTTACATCTTGTTTTGTCAACAGATACCATACTATGATTTACTATCCTTGTCCAAATTAATGCACTGGTACACATAGTGACATTTTTCCAGGCTACCCAAATAAAAAAATTGTGAAAAAAACTGAATGATTGTGAAGTTACTTACCAACTTGGAAGTAGAGTTCTTTAGTTTTCCATCCTAAGTATTTAAGTTCTCTGGCATGAATTATCTGAAATCATAAACTAAACAATTACCTAAACCCAACTTTTAACTGGAAGATTGTGCAATGCTTCAAAAACCTCTTCAGATACCAGATTGTTACAATAAAACATCATCTTTTAGACATACATTCAGCCAAGATCATTCCCAAAAAGTAATTTAAAATATCAACACATTATTGCACACGTCTTAAAGGGCCAGAAACAAAGACACAGGACAGACAGAAAGGAGCTCCAGACTATGGCTGACAGAAACCTTTAAAACAGAGCAGATAAGAGAAAAATCTCCTACACCAGTGGTACCATAGATGTCCCCACAAGGGGACAAGGTGTTTTCACACAGGGGCAAACTGAAATGTAAAATCAAGTGTCTCAGTGGCAACTTTACTGCATTTAGTGTTCCCTTTTTCTTTTTCTCTTTTTTTTAAATAGACAGAGGTGACATAATCCTTACAGTGCAGAGAAGGAAGGAGGGAATTCCTCGAAGCAACAGGGCTTTGGCAGCTTCTGGGAGTCCCTCAGTCCCTCCTTTTACTTACAGGATTAGCTCCTCTGGTTTGGTTCCACCCCAGACATGCTCCATATTTCCTAACATTTCAGTAGTCAGCTCTCAAAAATTTCCCCAGGGCTCCTTTAGAGTTCCCTCTGAGGTGTCATAATTTGTAACTGAAAGTTCCATTCCTTACCTTGAAGCCAATAAATGCCAATTTAATAATCAGGACGGGTTTTGAGAAAAAGAAAAAAGGGAGGTTTATTGCTTTGCTAACAAAGAAGAATCACAGGGGATTCTGCCCCAAAGGTTGTGACTCTCTCAATCTGGAGGGACAAGGGGTTTTAAAGGAGGTTCACTTGTTAATCTGGGAGATACTCAGTTCTTAGATCCCCAGCAGGCATTGCCCTCTGCAGTAGAGGTGCTCCAAGCAGCCAGCTAGATACAGGCTTCTCTCATCCTGCTTAACAAAGGGGGGTAAAGTTCATCACAGTTCCTTAAAACACAGTCCAAAGGGGTGTCAGGCTTACTTGCTTTATTACCCATTTTCATGTCCAATATCCTTAAGTTTTTAACACAGAAGTTACACAACAAAAGGCACAAAAACAAACAAAAAACATAGAACACAGAACAAAAAACAAGCAAATGGAAACCCGGTGCTGAAACAGAAAAACAGAGGAGCAATGCCACGTCTTGCTAAAGCTCCGGGGTAGGAGTGGGTTCCTGCCCTTTGGCACCTCTCTACCCTTCCAGAGGAATTCCCTACAGAACAGAACAGAGTACAGAATGATTTCACGTTACTGTCCTGGACAGGAGTATATGTGAGCCTCGCCAGGCCACCTCTCTATCTTCAGAAGAGATCTCCCTTAACGGGATTCCAGATGTCATAAAGGCACCACTTACCTATGGAGGCCTCCTCATCCAGGTGCTTGCAAATAGTTTTAGTGCGGCAGTTCACTGCAGTTCTCCAGGGACTGAGGCTCATTCCGAGGCCTTAGAACATCTCAAGGTACTCGCACCCTAGAGTGGCTCTCCAGCACAGAGACCTGGAGCAAAGGCCAGCTTCAGAATTTCCAGAAGTCTGGTCTTGTGGTCTAGTCTGGCAGGGTCATCTCACTGAGGAACTCCAAAATGTTAGACCAGGACACAAGAAAAGACCACTGACTCCAATTAAAATCAAATTAAAGCAAGCTTATTATTTCAACCCGGCTGCCTCTCCCACCCAAAACCGTGAGAACAAGACAGCAGAAGCAGCTTTACTGCAGCCCAGCTTTATAGCCCAGAAAGTTACACAAAGGAAGGTTACAGATAACAGAACGCTGATGAGCATAACACTAATGGTAGTTTACAATTTTGCTGGCCCCAACATGAGAATTTATGAAGGTTATTAGAGCCTCAGAGAGGGTCGTTTTTCTGTCCAGGGAAGGCCAAGATTTGTGAGGCATCACTAAAGTTTCAGAGAGGGCTGCTATCTGGTCAGAGAACCAGGCATGAGTGAGTTCAAGGCACAGGCAGGCATTCCAAGCAGGTTCAGAATTTGCAGTAATTTATAGTAAAGCTGAAATTATCTTTTCATGGCTTTGTGGCAAGATGGCTCCCAATATTGAGGAAAAAAAACAGTTTGAGTCTATTATTAATACCAGGTATTTAACTCAAGGGAACAGAGACAGAACCCCAGCCCATTTATTTATTTATTTATTTTTATTTATTAGAGAGAAAGTTTCAGTTAGTTGCTTGGAGCCTTGCTTTTGCTAAGGATGGCTTTGAACTCATGATACCCATGTATAATTTTCCTGAGCCACAGGGGTTATGGTCTGTGCCACAAATTTTGGTTTCAAGTGAGTTTTTACACATGTAAGACATGTTTTTTAAAGTGACATTTAGAATGATTCCTAATATTCAAGCAAACTCCTTTGTCCTGGTGTGGCAGGAAATAAAAAAGAAACTGGACTTTAATTTAAATTACAAGCAAGTTCAATTGCAAAGGCTTAATTGGAACACAGTTAATGTGAAGGTCACAGGCCATGGCACTATTGTAAATTTTTTAAAATAATTTTTTGTTAGTTGTAGATGAACAAAATATTATTATTATTATTATTATTATTATTATTATTATTATTATTATTTTATTTTATTTTATTTTAATGTGGATCCAGTATCGAACACACTTCCTCATGCATACTAGCCAAAGACTCTACCACTGAGTAACAACCCTGGACCTTTACCTGTTTTTTTTTTAATATTTACTCATAATTTATTTATTTATATGTGGTGCTGAGAATTAAAATAAAGGTCTCGTATATGCTAGGGGAGCACTGTCCCACTGAGCCACACCTTCAGCTCTTTCCTGGTACTTTTTAAATACCTGTTTTATATAAATTTTAATTGGTAGCCTTAACCCTTTTCCAATATCTATTTGGATTAAATCAATGACCTAGTAATCAGTGAAACTGAGAGCCTAGTTTTATCTCAAACTCTGATTTTACTTCCTTTTTCTTCCCTAGACTCAGACACCTTATCACAGTGTCTGAGTTAAGATTCTCCCTTGAGGAATTTATTGTGTGTTGTCCACCTTCCAAACCCAATATTTACCTATTCCTTAGTTTTAGAAAAGTCTTACACAGTTTGCCCAGAGGTACCAAAATCTCTTGGAGTATTCAGAAAAATCAGTATCTCAGTGTTGCCTTTTAGGGAGCAGTATGAATTATAAGTATGCAGCCTTTAAGGCAACTAGATAAAAGGAACTTTTTCATCAATACCTTGTATCTAAAATGCACTTCATTTCATTCCTTTTATTAGCTACTGTGAATAAACCTACAATGAAAATGGAAATAAAGAAATTTCTTTAACAAAAATGTTCCAATTTATTTAGATATATATCCAGAATTATAATTGTTTGGTTATAGGGCATTTTTTAAATGAAGTATTGTTGTTTATTTTTATTTATCTGGGCACTTTACCACTGTGTTACATCCACTTTTCTTTTAATGAGACAGTGTATCACTTAAGCCATTGCCAAGTTTCTGAGTCTGGTCTTGTACTTAAGTTCCTCCTGTTTCATCCTCCAAAGCCACTGGGAGTACAGACATTCACAATAATACTCTGCTTCTAAATATTACTATTAGTGGATTATATATGGCATTTGTATTTTTAGCTTTTAAGAACCATGATAGTTTTTTCAAAAGTATCTTTATTAATTTTACATTTTAACCAAAATTTATATCTATACAAATACACATATACTCTGGAGTCCCTACTATCTTTCAGATATTTGTTTGGTTTGGTGTGGTTTGGTTCTAGGAATTAAAGTCCAGGGGTGGTAACCACTGAGTTATCTCCCTAGTCCTTTTTTTTTAGACAGGTGATATATCACTAATATTTCACTAAGTTGCTTATAGCCTTGCTATGTTGTTAAGATTGTCTTTCAAATTACAATCCTCCTGACTGTGCCTCTTCAGCTGCTAGTATATTTGCAACCACACCTAGCTCTTTCAGATTATTATAATAATATTTTCAACAACACTGTTCAGGCTACAAAAAATCTCTTTGACTGATGCAATTTATCCCTGAGAATAGTTTATATGAAGTAACCAATGTAGGACTATTATGTAAAGATTTGTTGGAATAAACAGGGATATTTGGTTTTAACCTCCTTTCTGAATTACTGTTTGATATCATAGTTCATAAAAGTGCTGAGGAAGGATGTATATTCATTTGTTTGAAATCTACAGATATTTACATAAGTTCAGTCACCTTTTGTTCCAGAGCTTGGAACTTCAAGACATAGTAACATAAAATATATGAAACTTGAGACATTCAGTACACACACACACACACACACACACACACACACACACACACATACACACCAAACAAAATCTTTTTTCTAGGAGCAATTGGTAATTCTGGAATTATTACTAGTGTATCAGAGACATAGTAATGTAAGCAATATGTTAAATTTGAGATATTCAGTACACACATACACACACACAACTTTTTCTAGGAGCAATTGGTAGTTCTGGCATTATTACTAATGTGTCAGGGTTGGGGCAGGATTCAGGAAGTGCTAAAATCTCACTCATGCTAAGAGTAGATTACTGGATTCCTCCTTATTTCCCCTACAATACAAGCTAGAGTGAATTTCATCTGTCAGCAACAGCATTTGGGAAAATATCCTGGCAGATGATTTTTTGTTGTTGTTGTGGTTGTTTTTTTTTTTTTTTTTGAGATAAATTGACAGCTTTGATATTTGGGTATTTCTGTGTCTTGATCACAGCTGATGAAACACTTGAAAAGGCTTTTATGGCTCCTAGCTATCACCACATTTTTTTAAATTACTTCTCCCATATTCCTTCCTTCCTTCCTTCCTTCCTTCCTTCCTTCCTTCCTTCCTTCCTTCCTTCCTTCCTTCCTTCCTTCCTTCTTTCCTTCCTTCCTTCCTTCCTTCCTTCCTTCCTTCCTTCCTTCCTTCCTTTCTTTGTTTTTCTTTTTTTGTGATGCTAGAGATTGAATCCAGGGCCTGGTGTATAAAAAGCAAACACTCTAAAAACTGAGCTACATCCTCAGCCCCTCTATCAAATTTCTGTTTACTATAAGTGATGATGGTAATAGGGAATTTTGTTTCAAATGTTGTACATTGCTCAAGACAGGTCTAATATCCAGTGTATATAAATCTCTCTACTCATTATAATTTTACCAAAGAGACACTCATAGCAGTTATTTCTTAAATGTATCTATAGATGGAGAGAGAGTGTCTCATTTTAATATTCTGCTTTATTTTCAATATCATTCCCTCTTAACATTTGCCTTTTGTAGTGTTGTTAAGGTGTGAACTGACTACCTTTCACATTCTGCACACAAACTCTTACAGTGAACTTTGCCACTAGGTCCCAATTCTAACTTTAGGTTGGATAGATTCATTCATTCAATCTAATGTTATTTTTCATATGGTTGGTTTTTCATATGCCTTTCTATTGCTCTTAACAATACTATTGATATACATATGGTTTCAGATTTGATTCATGTTATGATTTATTCTTATGTATTATTGCAATATAATTAAATGTATCACATAAAAATAACAATATTATTTGTTTTTTATTAAAGGTTTTGAGGTACTTTCTATATTTTATTTCCAAGATGATTTTTTTTGTTTGGACCTTTCTTTTCTTTTCTTTTATTTGGTACTGGGAATTAAGCTCAGGGGAACTTAGCCATTGAGCAACATCCCCAGACCTATTTTGTATAACATTTAGAGATGGTGTCTCACTGAGTTGCTTAGGGCCTCACTTTTGCTGATGCTGGCTTTGAGCTCACAATACACTGGTCTCAGCCTCCCAAAGTGCTGGGATTACAATTGTGAACCACCACATCCATCTCTCTTATTTTATTTAAAAAAAACATGCTAAAATTTTGATGGGAAAATATTACATATTAAATTGAGTTAAAATAATTGTCTTTGTAATGATTAGTTTTAATTGCACACATGGTGTTTTATGTGTTTTGTAATTTTTATTTAGTTTGTGATAAGTTCTACATATTTTCCTTGAAAGCCATTATACATGTAATGTATTTAACAGATGTAACTTCAGTATAATACTTTTTTTGTGGTATTTTGTACTCTAATGAAATAAAAAAAAATATTTCTGGGCTCTATTTATCAATTTTTCTCAAGCTTTATTATTTTTATATTTTTGAATGTACCTCCTCTTTCCTCCTAGGCCCCAAATTTCCACTGTGTTGGCAAGTATAGTGCTAGCCTTATGCTATCATATAACTATACACTGTCATGGTACACACATACTAAAATTTCTACAGGTCTATGCTGCTTGGTGAGGAGTACTTCATATATACATAAACAGTTTTCATGAAGAAATAACAGCAATTTCTACTCCATCTTTACTTCATGAGAATTTGTTTTGTGTCCTCATCCATATTCTGTATTCTTTTGGTTTTGGTTGTTTCTTACTGGAAATTTAAATCAGTGGCACACAGAGACTGGGTCACATATAGTTGCTAAGGGCTTGGCTAAGTTTCTGAGGCTGGTTTTGAACTCAGGATTATCTTGCCTTAGCCTGCCTATACAATGGGATTAGAGGTGTGTGCCCTGGAACCTTGTTCTATTTTATTTTTATATTGAAATATATATTACTTCTGAAAATAATTTACTCTTGATATTAAGAAAGCAAGAATACCATTTTCCCCAGAAATAATTCCTTTTTTTTGAAAATATGTCATTTTTAAAAAAGATTTCTGTAGTACCAGATGTATACTTTATTGTTTTCTAAATGGAAAGTTGTTGATTATTATTATTATTATTATTATTATTATTATTATTATTATTATATTATGCTATGTATTAGTTACAAAAGTCTATCTAGTCATATTAATATAAGGTATATTTTCTTTTCTATAACTTCATAGCATACTTCAGTGTGTATCAAAATGACCTGTTAGGGGTTGGGAGGGGAGGGTTCATGGGGTTAGAAATGATGGTGGAGGGCTGAGATTGTGGCTTAGTGGTAGAGTGCTCACTTAGCATGGGTGGGACTTTGGATCAGTTCTCAGCACCACATAAAAATAAAGACATTTTGTTGTGTCCATCTCCAAAAAAGATTCTCATTCTGTCTCTCTCTCTCTCTCTCTCTCTCTCTCTCTCTCTCTCCTCTCTCTCAAAAAAAACTTTATTAAAAAATGATGGTGTAATATGATGTATATTATTATATAAAGTACATATATAAAGAAATGAATTCATGTAAATATACTTTGTATAAAACCAGAGAAATGAAAAATTGTGCTCTATATGTTTAATAAGAATTGTAATGAATTCTGCTGTCATATATAATTAAAAAGTAATTAAAAATGAAAAATAAATGATGGCAGTATGTTCTAATTGGCAATAAATACTACTCCTTTTACAAATTGAAAAAAAAAATGTCTGTTGGTCAGTGATAAACTTTATAAAGTATAAAATGTATCCTGAATATTTGGTAATACATATACCCAGATTTAGGTATTTATAGTGTTTTAGCAAAATTAAAGAAAATTACTGTAGAATTCATTTCTTGCAACATATAATTATATGAGATGCATTTTATATATATACATATATACTACCATTATATAAAATTAATAAATGATTACTACATCTCACATTAACCACATTTATTTCAAATTAATTTGTCTTTTGAAAGCACCAATATATGACAGTCTTTGGATATATATACTTGGTGTGTCTTCAAATTTGTCACTTTATGTATTATGTTCTTTCTTTACTCTTCTTTTAATAGAATTTCTTTTTCCAAATTATTGAGATTAGTGAATTTTAGACAATTCAGTTTAAAAGTTCAGTCTGTAGATTTTCTTTTTAACCTCAGCTAAAATTCATCCAACTTTTTATAGGCTTATTATTATGTAAATGACTTCTAAAAACCTAAATATATAACACCCTAACCTTACCTTACTCTGGACTACTGCTATCTGAGTGGAGGGGATCTCAAAGTGATCCATGGAAAAGGCAGGATGGGATGGTTAAGGATGTGAGATTGCAGGATGCTGAGCATGCAGTAGTGAGTATTCATGAAAAAGTATTTGTGGAGTAGATAGTGGTAGAAAAAATATGCTATGAAGGAAAGAGGGAAAGAATGACAAGCTCAACCGTTCAGATTTAAAACGTCTACTGATGGATCAATAATAGAATGAGGATAAGGGATTCTTTGGAGGCAGAAATAAGGTAGAAGCAAAAGAAGAAGGTAACTCTATCACAGTCGCCAAAAGAAAGAGTCAGATGAATGGATTATGTGTTTATTTCTTCCCACCTTGGACTGGAATTGATAAGTAGTTTAAGTAAGTAGTATAAAACTATTTCCAAGTAGCTTTACAAATTTGTGAGGCCACAATCAACATTTGACAATTCCAGTCACATAAAATCTTTGTTCTTTTTCATCTGTTTTATTTATTTATATATTCATTCATTCATTCCATTTTTTTCATTCACTTTTGCTTTACTTGTATTGTGTATATACTCCTGGTGAGTATTCAATTATACACACACACACACACACACACACACACACACACACTATATATATATATATATATATATATATATATATATATATATATATAAATACTAACATCTGTAACATTTTATTCCAAAATATTAAAGTCAGCCACCCTCAGCAACTTAGTGAGGCTGTAAGAAAATCAGCAAGACCCCTTTTTTATAGAATATTTTATTAAAGGCTGAGAGTGTTTCCTAGCAAAAAAGCATATATGATTTCAATTTGTAATATGAGAAAGACAGAGAGAGAGGAGAGAGAGAGAGAGAGAGAGAGAGAGAGAGAGAGAGAGAGAGAGAGCTTGCAAAAATAAAAAAGTAATCAGTGACATTCTTAGTGTCAAGGATGTAAATAATTCAAAAATAATAGTGAGCTAGTTGAAAAGCACTTCTGGGTAATTAACTGTTGCTTTGGAAAGTTAGTCTGCTCTCTAATATATAAAAGTGAGAGAGAAAATCTTTACTAAGGTTTGTATAAGAAAAAAAGATTTTGACACAACTTATAATTGACCCAGACTGGGTCCACTTTAGTGGGTGATTAGGGTTCTGCCAAGATGATAGATCCTTGAGTTATTTGGAATAATGTGATTTTATGTAGTCTTCAAACACAAAGATTGAGGTCTATTATAAATTAGGCTTGGCCAAAAACAAAAACATTTAAATGAAAATAAATGTATGAATAAGCACATAAAACAATATTTAAGAAAAATTTATATTCAGAATACTTATGCAATTATATAATCACCAGTAATGTAAAAAACAATGACAACTAAAGAAAGTGAATTAAAAAAGAAACAAATAAATAATGGAATTAATTAATTAATTTATAACTAACAACTGCAAATATGTAATGTGACTGGAATTGTCAAAGTCAGCTTGTAGCCATGACAAAGTGTAAAGGTACATGGAAATGGTGTTTTACTACTTACTGAAACATACCCTATGAACTGTAAATTCTACTCCTAGGTGGGAAGAGTTGAACACAGAACCCATTCACCTGGCACTCTTACTTGGGAACTGTGCAAAAATTTCCTTTTACTTTCCCCCCAAATTTTATTGCTGCTTCCAAGAACACTATGCCTCTACATTCATACCATCATTGTAGACTTGTAGCATATGAACCCCTCTACTGCTCAAGTTTTTCTTTTTTTTTATTGCTCTTTTTCTCTTTACTCCCATATAGTCCACCAATACTTATTTTGTAATGCAAAATCTACATACTCAGCAATCTCCATTCTTACATCTTACTATATCCATTTCCTGCCTTGTGCATGACCACTTTGAGATCCCCTCCAACCTGACATCAATAGTCCAAAGTGATCAGATTTTGGGGTAAAATATGCAGAATATTAGAGGTCTGTTACACAACAAGAAAGCTATAAAAATTGGCTTCATATAAGGGTGAAAATAAAAAAAAAAAACTATAGACTTCACTACTTAAAATAAAGGATCCAAACTTTATTAGTCTCAATAATTTCAGTTATACATGTGAGTCATTTTTTTTGGGGGGAAGGGATATGGGGACATTGCTAATGAGTTTGAAGCTCAAACTGTTTTTTTATGAGACAAAGAACAGAAAAGTTAAAAAAAAATAAAGAAATTGTGATATCATTTTCATAAATAAAAATATAGACATATTTATTCACAAATTGCTTTAACCTTATAAACAGTTATAAATGTCAATGCACTTCCCTCTGGGATAGGTTCTAGTATTAAAAGAAAACTTTGCCTTAAAATAACCACATTCACAAACCCAATAATAATGATAATGAGGGGCTGGGGATGTGGCTCAAGTGGTAGCGTGCTCGCCTGGCATGCGTGCGGCCCGGGTTCGATCCTCAGCACCACATACCAACAAAGATGTTGTGTCCGCCGAGAACTAAAAAATAAATATTAAAAAAATTCTCTCTCTCTCTCTCTCTCTCTCTCTCTCTCTCTCTCTCTCTCTCCTCTCTCACTCTCTCTTTAAAAAAAAATAATGATAATGATAATAATAATAAGTGACATGTGGAGAATTTCAGGGTTGTGAAGCATATCTGTAATATAAGTTATTTGAAAAGCCATCAAGGAGAATTTTATACCCTGTCAGAAGATATATATGTATAAATTATATATAAAAAGTGTTTATGGGTTCTGTAGTGAGGGTGCACATGTCCACTACAAAGTCTTTATTTTTTTCTTGAATATTTTTTTAGATGGACACAATACCATTAGTAGTTTGTTTGTTGGTTGGTTTTTTAGTGTCATGCTGGGTGTTCAACTGAATACCTCACTCATGCTTGGGAAGCACTCTACCACTGATCCATAACCCTAGTCCCCAAAGTCCTTTACTTTGAGGGAGTGTATGTATGTAGTGCAGGGGATTGAATCCATGGAATTATATAAGCAAAACAAGCACTCTACTGACTAAGCTATATTCTCAGCCCTGATCTGTAGTCTTTTAACAATGACAATGGAGCAGCCGGTCATTCAGACTGATTCTGCACTCAGTTGGTTCAGGCTGGAGGCAGTGCCTGAAGCCTTGACCAATCAGTCTCTTAGGTAAGCATTGTCCTATCCTCATGCAGCCGGTGATGAGGGGGCAGGCTTCCACAATCTTCTGTTCCCTTGGCATCTTGATCCCGCCATTTTTTCAATTTTTTGTAGGCTTTCTGTCCTGAATCTGGAGCCCAGGTGTCTGTGCTATGCAGAATCTGAAAACAAATCACAGAGAGAATGCTGAGAACCCTGAAAGCCAAAAAATGGTAAGTGTGCCTTTTTATCTTGATACTGGGTAGAAAGGTGGCTTAAAGCTGAGAAGAGTGGCAATGGTGGAAACTGGCAGTAATAACTAGGGATTCCTCATGGTCCACTCCAGAATCTTGTGGCCAGAGGGTCTCTGTGGGGCAGCTTATCCTTCACCAGCCTCTGACTAGTCTAGTGAGGCTTAGATGAGCAGTTGAAAACCTGGGCATTTTGTTCCATTATTGTATGGTGCTTTCAGCTTCTTTCTAAAGCCCTTTGTGGGCTTCCATGTGCCATGAGTCCAGCATGTCTCCAGATTGTGTAGTGAAGACTGAGATAAATATTAAGAGAGAACCCTGAATCTATTTGTTGTACTCATGCATGAGATAGGCTGTTGATTTTAGGGCTTGTTACTCATGAGGGTTTGTTTGTTTGTTTAATTTTGTGTGTGTGTGTTTGTGTGTTGTTTTCTTTTTGGTAACAGAAATTCAACCCAGAGGCGTTCATCCACTGATTCACATTCCCACCCCTTTTTTTATATTTTTATTTAGAGACAGGGTCCCTTTGAATTTCTTAGGGCCTCAAAAATTTGATAATGCTGGCTTTTAACTCATTCTCTTCATGAGTCCTGAGATTTTTAAATGTAGGGGAAGCAATATCTCAAATGAGAACAAAAATCTGAAATCCAGAACTTCAGTTTAGCTCTCCATAGGTCTCAGAATAAACCCCTAGTTTTCTAGCTCTCTGTTCACATATCCAAATATAGGGTTCTCTGTTCACAGTGAATAACTATATAAAATAGAATAGATAGTAGAATGACCTTGTAATGTGGATAATGGGCCTCACACAATAACACCTGGTGGCTAACTGGAAGATATGTTAATGAGCACCATTAAGGCCTATTTAAAATGTAAAAGACCTTGAAGCCCACTTGTAAGAACACCTTCAACAAAGTCCTTTGTCCCAGGGGTTATTCCTGATTGAATTTGAAGAAAAAAGGATGGGTCACTCAAAGAATGAAAGTGAACACATATGGTAGTCTATATGACTTTTCCAAAGCCTATTCTAAATTCTTTTTGCTCTCTGTTCTGCCTAAACCATTAGTAAATTTCTGAGATGGCACACTAAAATGAGTTGTTTTTTTTTTTCTGATATCATTCCTCATACCACATGGTGGGAGTACTATTTTTTAGATTTTTTTCCTTTAAAATTTATGAGACAATCACCTAGATACAATTGGCAAACTAAGAAATTTTATCTCATATCAAAACTCCAATTTCAGCATTATCAATCATTATTTTCCCAAGCTTTATTTCAAATGGATGCATCATTTATGACTTTCTACAAGAACTGAAGGACATTTAAAAAAATATATATTTTAATTTATCATTCTGAGATTTTCACATGAGAAGAAAGTAGAATGAAAGTAGGTGATATTAAAAAAAAAAATGAATCTCTCCTAAATGAGGTTTATGTGTCCCAATTAAGAAATTTTAAAAACTGTAATGGGTCATCAATTGAAGGTTAATTTATTTATTAATATATTTGATTGTTTATTTATTTATGGTCAGACCAATTTATTAATAACCCACAGAAGGGGCTGGGGTTGTGGCTCATCCATAGAGTGCTCACCTAGCATATGCAAGGTCCTGGGTTTGATCCTCAGCACCACATAAAAAGAAGTAAATAAAAAATAAATAAATGAATAACCCACAGAAACTTCCAAACATTTAAAGAAACTCTTTTCTTCTGGTGTGGAAGGAAAAAATAAAAGTTGGACTAACTTGAATTTAAATTACATGCAAGTTCAATCTCTCTCTCTCTCTCTCTCTCTCTCTCTCTCTCTCTCTCTCTCTCCAGGGGATTGACCCTAGGGCCTCATGCTTAGAAGGCAAGCACTCTACAAGCTGAGCAATTTACCCAGCCCCATTTTTTGTGGGGGGGGGGAGATCAGGGATTGAAGTCAGGGGCACTCTACCACTCAACCACATCCCTACCCTTATTTTACTTAGAGACAGGGTTTCACTGAGTTTCTTAGTGCCTCACCACTGCTGAAACTGGTTTTGAATTCACAATCCTTATGTCTCAGTCTTGTAAATAGCTGATATTATAGGCATGAACCACTATGCCTGGCCAACTTCAATCTTAAGGGCTAAAGTACACAACAAATTAGATCAAAGTCCATGTCAATTATTTGGTATATATTTGTTGTTGATAGACCTATATTTCATTTACTTATATGTGGAGCTGAGAATTGAACCCAGTGCCCAGTGCCTCACATGTGCCAGACTAGTGAGCTACCACTGAGCCCCAGCCCCAGCCCCCTGGAACATTTTTTTATGGGGGATATTGGAGATTGAACTCAGGAACACTTGACTACTAAGACACATCCCCAGGGTTATTATTTTCTTTTACTTTATTTAGAGACAGAATCTCACTGAGTTTATTAGCACCTCACTTTTGCTAAGGCTGGCTTTGAACTTTTGATACTTCTTCCTCAGCCTCTACAGCAACTAGGATTACAGACTTGCACCAACACACCCAGCCCCTCATACATTTTAATACCTGTTTTACATAGATTTTAAACAGTAGCCTTAACCTTTTTCTAATATATGTTAGATTTGAATCCATAACCCAAAAATCAGTGAAACAGATCTATTTTTATCTCCAACATTGCTTTCAGTTATGACAGGGTCTGAATTAAGATTCCCCTTTAAAGAATTTACTATGTGTTGTGTTCTCATTCTAACCTCCCATATGACCTAGTTTTGACTTTTAGAAAATCTGAAACAAGGTTCCCAGAGATTCCAAATTTTTTGGAGTATTTAGAAAACACTACTATCTGACTCTTGCCTTCTAGGGACCAGTTTGAATTTTAAGGGTGTAGCTTCTGAAGGGTGGACTAATTGGATGCTTTGAAACTGAAAGGAATTTTCTGATATACTTTCTATCTAAAAGGTACTTCATTTGTTTCATTTTATTAGATACTGTGAATAAAGATACAATAAAAATAGACGTTTGGTAATATATTTAGCAAAAGGATTCCAATTCCTTTACATATATACCCAGAGTTATTATTAGAGGATTGTATGACATTTTTAACCAAGAATTATTACTTATATCTTTTTATTTATTTAAATACTGGAGATTAATCCCAGGGCACTTTACCAGTGTGCTACATTCCCAGTCTCCAACACTTTTATTTATTCATTTATTTTTGAGAGAGGGTTTTACTGAGTTTCTTAGGACCTTGCCAAGTTCTTGAGGCTGGTCTTTAACTTGAGAATAAATCCCTAGTTTTCTACCTTTCACCCTCCTAAGCCACTGGGAGTACAAGCATGTACAACCTTGCACTGCAATCCCAAATTATTACTAGTGGATTATGTGGCATTTTTATTTTGGGCTTTTAAAGATCCTTAAGACTTTTATAAAAATATATTTATTAAATTTATATTGTCACCAATATTTTTACATATTTGTGTAACCTGGACTCCCTATTAATTATGAGATATTTGCTTGGTTTTATTTGGTTTGGTGATGAGTATTGATTCCAGGGGTGCACACCACTGAGACACATCCACATTCCTTTTAATGTTATATTTTGAGACAGGCTACCACTAAGTTGATTGTAGCCTTGTTTTGTTCGTGAGGCTGTATTTGAATTAACAATTCTCCTGCATCATTTTTCATAGCTTCTAGTATTTCAGGCATACGCCACCATATATGACCATTTTAGATTTTTATAATAGTCATTCCAACAGCACTGCATAGAATGCAGAAAATCTATTTGATTAATGCATTACATCCCAGAGGCAATTTTATATGAAGTAGCCAGTGTAGGAGTGTTGTGTAAAGATTAACAAGGATTGTGGAATGTGATAGACATTATTATCTAAAGTACATATATGAAGACAGGAATTGATGTGAACATACTTTATATACAAAACAAGGTATGAAAAATTGTTCTATATTTGTAATAAGAATTGTGATGCAATATGCTTCATGTATTTAAAAAATAAAACCAAACATATTTCTTTATATATATTGCTGAGAAGCAAACTCAGTGCTTTGCACATGCTAGGAAAGTAGTCTACCACTGAGACACAACTCCAACCCATGTACCCAGCTTTTTATGCTCTCTTTGTAGTAATCAGAAACAACTTTAAAAATTAAAATTCCATTTATATCACTTTTCCTAGTACAGTAATGTATTACTTACTAAACTTATTCTTAGTATTTTTAAAAAATAATCTAATGGATAATAGTTATTTTTCCCAGAGATAATTTTATCACTTCTTTAGGGCTTGGTGAAGGGTCTTCTTTTTTTCAGAATATGGATGTCTCCTATTATCAAAGTGTCCATTCTAAGTGTGTTAAAAATAATGATTCTAAAAGTTCACACAATCCACACATTTCCAAGACTATAGGGAAAAGGGAAAGGACAATATTCACAACCAAGAAATCATTTCCCATGGAAGCATAGTATCAGTGTCCAACTTGGAGTGTAATCCAGATCTTTCAGTGATAAAGTTGTTTAAAAACCACAACCATAGGTTTTTGTGATCCTCTAAAGTACCCTGAATGGCTTTTAAGTCATTTACTCTTCTTCAAAATAAAATTTCTGCTACCTACTTAAAAAATAAAGCACATTGAATGAGAAAGGTGAATGAGACTTAAGTTCTGTGGAGGTACTGAGGTTGACCTTTAATTATAGTTTATAAATAGTCAAATATGAAGGGCCTTAGAGTAGTCTCATCTTTTCCAACACATGATAGGGAATACTTAGATGAACTGACATGAAATAATGAAAATGCATTTCAGGGAAGTGATATCACAGAAATTTTCAGGGTAGAATCTTAGAAATGTGGGAAAAATATATTCATATACATATGCATTTCTATAGAAAAAAATAAGTGACAAGTACATGAGTATAAGGGTAAATTCAGTGTGCATCATGCATTGTAGGTTGAAGGTAATGATAAAATATTAACTGAGGAGATCCAAAACTCTATAATTGCAGGAGACATTAATAGCAATTTAGAAAAAGAAAATATAGTTAAATCCCTTTAGATTTGCCTCTGTCCTCTGTTCTTCTTATGAATTTGATTCTGTCAAATGAGATTATGTGGGTATGGTTCTCTATTAATTTATGTTTTCTTTTGTTTTTAGGATTTTGTCAGATATGTCATGTAAAGACCTGTCCTAAACTCACTTTGGGGGCTCTTTTACCACCTGTTCTGGACTGCAGAGCAGAGACTCACCTCACTCATTCTGTGCAATGAATTAACTTTTGTCAATCTTTGCCAACAATTGTTGGAAGAACAAGCATATTGGAGGGTCCTTCATATGCTATAATAAGACTGTCAGACCCTGTGGGGTTAAAGGTTTCTATTTTCTATGTTAGAAACATCTTCCCTATGAGAAGGACTTATCTATATGTATATATATTTTGTTTTGGAAGCCCCGTGAACACAGAAGAAATGCATTTATGGTCACAAACAAAGGAATGCCAAAAGCCATTAGATATGAGAAAATACAAAAAAAAATTACAATTTTCTCTTAGAGCTTTTAGAGGTAAAAAGTTTATTCATCTTTTCTGTAAGAAAACTAAAATTTCTCTTTGGCCTGACAATATTTTGATGTTTTAAACTTGCTTGGAATTTCTACCTGTGTTTTCAATTCACCTATGCCTGGCTATCCCTTACCAGATAACAACCCTCTAAAACCTTACTGGTGCCTCATAAATTCTGGCTCCCACTTTCCAAATAAAACTTCTATCTAAATCTCAGTGGCTGCTCATATATTCTAAAGTCTGGAGCTGAATTTATTTCCTAACTTGGAATGTTAGCCATGCAGATCCCTAATCTGCTATCTGCCTTTGCATTATGATTGTCAAAATCTTGTTAGTAGTACATACCCTAGACACTCACCTCCTTTGTAACTTTTTGTGCTGTAAAAATTGTTTCCTGAAGATCAGGGGGATGATCTCTAGCATGATATCTTGTAAGAGACAGTCCTGGCCAGCTTTTGTGTACACAATACAATCTTGATTTAATTTGATTTAAAATTGGAGTTGGTAGTGTTTTCTTTGTGTTTTGGTTCAACATTAACTTTTTTTTAAACTTCACTGTAAATAAAATCAAGGAACACAACAAAACTCCTGTAAATAAGCCAGGTGCATAATAATAGTAATTCTTTACTGAAAGCACAGTATTCATTATAGAAATGATTTAAGCTTAAAACTTAAAAGATAGCTCAAATATCAAGGGAGTTTAGGAGTTAGAAATATTTTCTTTCAGAATATAGGTGGTAAAATAAGACAAAAGAGAAAATGTGAAGCATAAATACATTAAGTAATATGCAAAAAAATATCACCAAAATATTTATTTCAAAAAATCATAGCTACATAAATGGTTCAAAAGAAGCAGTCATTTTGTCAGGAATAAACATTTGGACAAGAATGGAAGTTTTGGTTCTCTTTTTAAGTAGTTTTCCTCATAGTGAATAATCTTTACACTATGTCTGCATTTTACTGGTTGTAATTAATTATAATTCATATATCTGCAAAAAAGGTACTGAATGCAGAAAAATATTATTGCTCATGTTTAAATCACCTACATTATTTGATCTTTCCCTTTTTAAACCAAAAATCTGCATAAATCCATTTCTTAATAAATAACTCTATCTCTGTATATTAGCAACTACTGAGTTATAAAATTTGCTATGATAACTTATCTCTTCTTAAAGACTCTGAATTTGCTTCTTTGCATTTAGGTATAATTTTCTATGGTGTTCTCTAGTTATTTATGTCTCTTTGCCAAGTTTTATACCAAGCTCTTAGTATGTGCCTTAATTACTCTGTGTAGCAATGTAAGATTTTTGTCTTATTATGACATTTTGTTCCCAGAACTGTGTCTAAAGGGAAATATTTACAAAATGATTATCCAGGAAAAAATCTATCTAATATTATATTTTCATAGTATTTAGTTATATATATTTATGTATACATATTTTTATTATTTAGAAACACACTTTGGTCCGAAACTACAGTGATACTAGTGTATTTTAGATTGAATTAGTTGTGAGAAACAAACTAAAAAGACATTTCTCTTTGTTGGCTGATGATTTCTACAACCTCAGGAACCTAGTGAATAATGGCAGAAATAAATAAGTAACTCTGTAGTTTGAGGAAGAACCATCAAACTAGATGATGTTTTGCTTCTGCTTTCTATCTTGATCATTAGAAACATACCTTTAAATTTGCATGGAACACTATTGGTATTCTGTTCTGTTAGTTCTTCTAAAAAATCAATGAAAATGAAAAATAATGTAGGAAAGATAAATAATTAATTTCAAACAAATCATTTCTTAAAAATAAATAATGTTTTTTTTCCATATTACCAAAAATTCTGAAAAGTTAGAAAAGTTAAAAGCTTTAGAAATAGCCTAAGGAAATTTCTCTTCTGCTCAGGACAATAGACTATATCTCCAACTCATTCCTCTCTAGAATTGGACTGTGTGCAAATATGAAAAAAAAATGCTAAGA
The DNA here is from genome assembly GCF_964194105.1 of Spermophilus citellus. Lineage (NCBI taxonomy): Eukaryota > Metazoa > Chordata > Mammalia > Rodentia > Sciuridae > Spermophilus > Spermophilus citellus. The sequence continues at coordinate 2,329,966 of NC_138196.1, forward strand.
TTCCTCACATAACTTATAATTTTTAAAATCCTGACAGGAGGTCAAATCTGCCATTTTTCTACTTTCCAAAATACAAAATCATAAATTTGTATACTTAACAAACATTTGTAGAAGTGTAATTCAAAATGACCAAAGAAAATGAAAAAAAAAAGTATTGAAGGACTGATCCACTGAACATGAGGGACTTATAATATTGAAGCCCTTATATTAAAAGTCTTTTTATCATTGTCAAAATTTTCCATGTTTATATCATCAATATATTAATCAAAATTTTTATGCATTTAATAACAAATATCTTAGTTTTTCTTTTACTCAGTCTTTTAAAAATTAGTAGTAATTAATATTAATAATTTAATGTTCATACTTGTTAAAATATGAAACATATACTTTAAAAGCTATGGTCATAGCAAGTGAAAAATCCAGCCTAATTTCCTTTTAAGATTGGGAGCCATCTCGTCACAGAGACATAAAAAGTTAATTTCTGCTTCATTATAAATTACTGTGATTTGTAAACTTGCTTGAAATGCCTGCCAGTGCCTTGAACTCACCCATGTCTGGTTTTCCCAGATGAGATAACCCTCCCTGAAACTTTAGTGATGACTCAAAAATTCTGGCTTTTTGTGACTAAATAACATCTCACTTGAAACTTTAGTGGTGCATCATAAATTCTGATGTTGTGATCTAAGCTTACTCCCTAAGTGCTGAACCAATTAGACCATTAACCTACTACCTGCCTTTGTATTATGCTTGTCAAAATCCTCTTATCTGTTCAAATTTTTCAAGATATTCCCCTTTTGCAACTTTTTGTGCTATAAAACTGCAGTCCTAGAGAACTGGAGTGCTGTCTTTTCCCATGGCTTTCAGGAGAGACTGTTATGCTCAAATGCGGGACCCCCAAAAGAGCACCAGAGAAGAAGACTGATGTAAGCAACAAGGAGGTGTTTATTGCGAGCTAGCTCAGTCCTCCACACACAAAGCAACTTGTGGTTTAGAGGCCCTGAGCCCAGTGTTTGCTGCAGTTTTGTACACTCTTTGGGGAAGGCAGGTACCCCACATACATCATAGCATCTCTTAGCAAATCATCACACACCTTGGGAAAATCATAAACAATTCTAAAACATCATTAGCACATTCACTGGTGGGAACAAGTTGGGTAAGGGTGATTGGTTACTACAAGATGGGGATTTATTTGAACTAATTGACTTAGGCCACTAGGGGAGTATTTGCTGAACTATATGGTTTCCCAAAATGTTATCAACCACCATAAACTACTGGAAGGGTCATCTGGCATCCCAGGTATTTTCCCTGTCTCATGCTGATTGGTAGTTTCTAGGGGGTTGTTATGGGTCCCCACCTAGCCTGAATGAGTCAGGGACACCAGGTAAAGCAGATTTATCCTGTTATTTGTAGATAAACAGCTCAGCAGGATGGGTATGTGCCTAGGAGTGCTCTGTGTGTCTTTCCAAGGACAAGGGTCATGCCCCCTTCCTTGGACAGTCTTTGCTCTGAGGTAGAGATGGTTTCTGACCTTGTAACTTATTTTTTAAGTATTTTTTATCTGTAGCTGGACACAATGCCTTTATTTCACTTATTTATTTTTATGTGGCACTGAGGATTGAACCCAGGGTATGGCACATGGGAGGTGAACACTTTACTGCTGAGTCAAAATTCCAGGCCCTTATGTGTTGTTTTTATTGAGCATTTTTACTTTAGGGGGTTTCTTCCCAGTTCGAAGTTCAACCTATCACCTAAAAAGTACAGAGATCAAAAAAAATTAAATAAAATTTGATAGTTATTGTCATTATTGTATATTAATTCCTGAATAATATACAAGCATATATAATCCATAAACTGAAATGAAATTATATGTAAGTTTAAATGAAAATGTTATGTTGGTTGGTTTAGTTCCCACTTATGGAAAAAAAACCTTGCCTTAAAACAACAGCAGCCTGAGACTCTGGGGTACATTTCTCAGATAAAAAAAAAAAAAAAAAAAAAAAAAAAAAAAAAAACAGCACTCAACAACCTGAGATTCTAGCCCTTATTCATGCCTGGATTGGATAATATTCCCTGTCACTCCAAAAAGGCTCACTTCTCTCAGATTCAATGTTCATGATCTGAAGCCCCTTCCAATAAAGAGCATTTTGTGAGAACTGTCCAATCCTGTGTGTCATCAGGGAGGATGGGGTTTCACTTCTTATCTCCTGAGTCCTAAGTTTTTGCCATTTGCCTGGACTTTAGTGTCACACTTTAGAGTCACAGGTTGTTTTGCTGGGCATGAGCTGAGGATCCCAAGCAGGCCCAACTCCTGAGAACTGGGCAATTGTGAGTATGCATTGGCCTGGTGAGGGAGGCTAGGGGAGAAAGAATATTGGAATCACAAGACTGGCTGTGGTGAAAACAGGAGCTAGCAGATTGGTACTCTGGGCAGTCTCTGGAGTCTGCAGGCTTAAGTCCTCCACTGGGCCACTATGTCCTCAGTCCTATTGGACAACCAAGTCTAGAACATGTCAGTGGCAGAGAATCTTTGCTGCCTTCCTTATGCTCAAAGGCATCCTCAGCATCTGCATAAAATACTATGTAGCAGGTGTGTTTCTGCAGCCCAGATGCTGGAGATTGACAGGTGGAATACTTATAAAATCAAATCTCCAAGGGCCATTTTGCTGCAGGAGAGGAGTTGTCATTTTGGGATACCTAATTTCCTCTTAAGCCAGCTAATTTTCATTTTGTGAAAATGTCTTGAGAATTCTTTTTCTGAAGAGTATCTTTTCATTTCTTTTATTTTTACTTCCTTTATTATTATTATTTTCTTAAAGTTAGGTGAACTGAGGGATACTGTACTATCTAGCCATATCCTTGGTAGTGAAGCCAGATTTACAAATAGGTAGTTAGTGTAGTTAGGTAAATTGGGTCTAATATCCAGTAACATCAAGAATGAACAACATAATGAGAATGGAATCCAGGATAAGGGGAATTGAAAATGTCCCCAAGGCCCTGAGCCCATCCCAAGGAAATTTTAATGAAGCAGCTCACAGTAAACATAGAGGTGCTAATCCCAAAGGCCTTCCTGCCCAGAATACTCCTTTAGCCCACCTGTCCTCCACACTTTGGGCCTTTCCACCTACATTCCATCACTGCAAGATAATAGAACAAAGGACAGCAATGTGACAGGAATGTAGGATAGCTGAAGGAAGACCTTAGGTATAAAAATGCTAAAAAGACTTTAGTTAAAAAAATCCTTTTCATGGATTCTACCTCTTGGGTCCCCCTTTTCCTCTGGGAAGAAGTCTTTTCTACTGTCCTTTAATAAAGCTTCTACTTTCCACTCTAAACTTGCCTTGGTGCACTTCTCTGGTGTTATACTTCAGCATTGGGGAAGCAAGGACTCTTCACCAGTAAACAGCCCTAACAGGTTTAAATTTATTTTGAGAAAGGCCCTATCTAAATTGCTGAAATTATTTTTGTTATGGTTTGATTTATCCAGAATTTGTTATTGCAATAAAGTATACTGTTTTTACATACATATGTATTCATATGGGAATCTTATTTATATTGTGATTCTGTAAGGGTCCAGTGAAAAGTCGGAGGAAGAGACCACCAAGAGACTGACTCATGCAATTGCAGAAGGGGATTTATTGAGGATCCAATTCAGTGCGCTGAGGCTCTAGGCTCACTCAAGAAGTGAGAGCAGCCCAGAGCAGAGGCTAAGCAGTGCTTAAGTACACTTTTTGGGGAGGGCAGGGGCTTTGCATACATCAGAAAAAATCAGCATGAGGCGCGGGAAAATTGAACAACAAATCTCATACATGATTAGCACATTCATTGGCGGGAACAGGTCGGGCGGGGTGATTGGTCACTCCTAAGCGGGGTACACATTCAAACTGATTGGTTCGGGCCTTGTATGCCTACATGACAAGCTGCACAGGGCCCTAGGCTAAATGGCCAGTAGGGAATTGTCTTAACTATCTCAGGAATTTCAGGTTCTGGGTGTAGCAGAGGAACTTAACAATACCTGGTCTTTCAATTTTTAATTCAGGCTTTGCAGCTTAGACATTTACAATGCCCAGTCTTTTACATTTTAATTCAGGCTTTGCAGCTTAGAAACTTTACCCTTTCAATTCTTTGATGATTATTGTAATATTATAATTTCACAATATATATGAATAGTAGATCATGATAAGTTCTTTTCATGCTCTTATAATTGAAAAGGTTTTTGGATAAAGTTACATATAACTTTGTAGATGAATTTAAAAAAAATATGCTTTGGTTTCTTCATTTAAAGTAAAGCTTGTTGATTTTTTTTTAATTTTTATTGCATTATTGTTGTATTTAATAATCATGTTTAGTTTAACATTTCCAAAAAACATGGAATATAACTTTCTCTACCTCAAGTATCCAGTACTTCCCCTTTTTCTATTCTCATATTTTCTTCTATTGTATATTTATTTATAGATTTTTTAAATTATTGCTTTATAGAATATACATAAAAATAGACTTCACTGTCATATATTCATATTTATATATAGCAATTTTCATGAGAAATATTGTCGGTTAATTTTGGGGAAAATTATCACCTTTATAATGATAAGTTTTATTATCTGTACATGGGATGTATAATTTAGTCTTTTATGTGCTTTTTCTGATTTTTATTGTCTCATAAGTTCTACATATTTTTTTCTAAAAATGTACACATGTGTAATACCACTTGCATAAGGCACCTATGTAAAATTTATACATAGTGTTTTATGCTGTGGTTTAGACTGGATATATCATGAAATGTGACTGGCCCTAGTGACCATTTTTTCTACAGATTATTATTTATCTCTTCCAAGATGTGTATTGTATTGAGCAATGCCCTTCGGCTTCAAGTGTTTGTATGAGTACCATTGCATACTTATATGTTATGGTCACATATGCTCTAATTTCAGTAAGTCTCTGTGATGGGGAGTATTATGTATATTCAATAGCAAAATAGTTTCCACAAATAGATACAAATTTAATCTTCTTTTGAGTTAATGATTATTCATTTGTTTTAAATGTTCACCAATATTACTTAATTTTTCCCATGATGGGTTTTTATTATGCATTTCTTTAATTTCTAAAGATCTTGAATTTTTATAGTTAATAAACATATCTCAGGTATAAATTTGCAGCTCAAACTTCTGGATTTTATATATTTTTTGCTTAAAAGATGATAAATGGATAAAAAAATGCAGCTAAAGTTTGATTTCAAGAAAAAGAAAAAAGTTTAAATTATTTTTAAAAATTGCCTTTTTTCTTTCCTCATCATTTATTATAGGTTTCTTGTGTGATTGCAAGTGTAGGTAATTTAAAGTGGATTCTAGGGCTTATCTTTGGAAATTACTACAGGAACAATAAATAAGAAATATCTCTACACTATGGCTGCAGGAAAGTGAGTAAATTTCCTAAAATCATATGGTATTCAAATTGTTAAATGACAGATTTACTAAATATCCACTCCTTAAAGAATTTTCTTCTGGAATATTTTTGGCAGTGAATAATGAATTCTATTATCTGGATTTTGGGGTTTAATATAAAATCATATGGAATGAAATTTGGCCAAATCCTAAAAAGATTCATACATAATTTGTTGTTTACTTAATGATATGTTGTGGAGATAGCAACTAATGAGTATATTTATTTTTAGAAATAGTTACTTGATTTTCTTTTCAGTTTCTAATAACCTTTAAATTTATTTCTTTACTGAGTAACTCAGGGCCACTGATGTGTTTTTTTTTTTTTTTTTTCATTTTGTAGTCTCCAGGCATTTACCCTTCTAAGAAATGTGTCTTGAGAATTCTTTTTCTGAAGAGTATCTTAACATGAAAGAAATAAAAAGTATATGTGTTGCCCCTGAAATGTATTCTCAATGCACTCTCTTTAAACTGGAGAGTAAATAATATTTCCCCAGACTGACATCCCTGTGTTAGGTGCTAATAATACATTGATGGCCTTTAAAGAAATTTCATACAGTTCTGTCTATGGGTAGTTTTCTGTGGGCTGCTGAATTGCCATTTAGTATCCAGATACCCAAGGTTTTTTTTTTTTTTTTTTTTTTTTTTGTACAATGGGAATAATTTTAGAGGGCACAGATGAATAATGCTCTTCATGGAGGCTATAAATACCTGTATGTTCTGTAGTGAATAGCTGACAAAGCCCCTGTAAGACACTGTGCAGATACTAATTGGTTAACAATTATCTGGCACTCACATAAATTTTCTTTCAAAAGCTTGTAATAACTTTTTCACTTTAGGCATCTATGTCATCCACATTCCCAAGTGTAAAAGTTTAAATCTTTCTTTTCTGAATTCCAGGTTCCATTTCTCTTGTGGTTCAAGGTGGTGCAAATAAGTACGTTTTTTCTATCTTTCTTTTATACTGTGTTTCTAATAAAAAATGTTCTCTGCTCCAAGCCTATATTTCCCATGTCCAACTATGTTTATAAAATGACATAGAAAATTGTATTTCATAATTTGTTTATTTATTTGTTTTTTTTAAAGAGAGAGTGAGAGAGGAGGGAGAGAGGGAGAGAGAGAGAGAGAGAGAGAGAGAGAGAGAGAGAGAATTTTTAATATTTATTTTTTAGTTCTTGGCAGACACAACATCTTTGTTGGTATGTGGTGCTGAGGATCGAACCAGGGCCGCACACATGCCAAGTGAGCGCGCTACCACTTGAGCCACATCCCCAGCCCGTATTTCATAATTTATAAAGGAGAGTTGAGAATACTTTTGGCTCATGTCTCCCTTACTTAGAAACTGAACCAGAACTGTGCTTGGTCCTGAAAAGGGAGCACCATAACCAATCAGATATATATATATATAAAAATGTTGATTGATTGTATATTCTCTTCTAAGAACTCTCTGTTCAGATCCTTGGCCCATTTCTTGATTGGGTTGTTGTTGTTGTTGTTGTTATTATTATTATTATTTGCTTAGCTTTTTGAGTTCTGTGTGTATTCTAGAAATTAGTGATGTGTGAGGGGTAAAAAATTCCTCCTAAAATGTAGGCTCTGTCTTCACCATACAGATTGTCTCTTTTGCTGAGAATAAACTTTTTAGTTTCATTCTATCCCATTTATTCATTTTATTTATTTTAATTCTTGTGCTATCAGTGTCTTATTAAAGAAATTGGGGCCTAATCCCACATGATGAAGATTAGAGCCTGTGTTTTATTCTATTAGACACAGAGTCTCTGGTTTAATTCCTAGGTTCTTGATAAACTTGGAGTTGAGTTTTGTGCATGGTGAGAGATTGTGGTTTGTTGAAGAAGCTATCGTTTCTTCAGTGCATGTTTTTGACACCTTTGTCTAATATATGATAATTGTAATTTTGTGGGTTAGTTTCTGTTACCTCTATTCTGTAGCATTCTTTGGCAGTCTGTTTTTTTGGGTTTTTTTTTTGTTTGTTTGTTTGTTTTGTTTTGTTGTTGTTTTCAAATGCAATGTTGTTTTTGTTACCATTGCTCTGTGGTATAATTTAAGGTCTGGTATATTGATGCCACCTGCTTCATTCTTCCTGCTAAGGATTTCTTGACTATTTTTGGTCTCTTATTTTTCCAGATAAATTTAATAGTTTCTTTTTCTATTTCTATGAGGAATGCCATTGGGATTTTGATCAGAATTGCTGTAAATCTGTATAGTGCTTTTGATAGCATGACCATTTTGATAATATTAATTGTGCCTATTCATGAGCAAAGTAGATCTTTCCATTTTCTAAGGTCTTTTTTGATTTTTTTCTTTAGGGTTCTGTAGTTTTTCTTGTATAGATCCTTCACCTCTTTCATTAAGTTGATTCCCAAATATCTTTTTTTTTGAAGTTATTGTAAATGGGGTATTTTTTTATTTCTTTCTCAGAAGATTTTTCACTGATATACAGAAATGCCTTTCATTTATGGGTGTTGATTTTATATCCTGCTACTTTGCTAAATTTATTTATTAATCATATCTGGCATTTGCAGGTAAATGGATAGCATTGGAGAAGATAATACTAAGTGATGTTAGCCAATTCCAAAAACAACAACAAAAAAAAAAACAAATGTTTCCTCTGATATATGGAGGCTGACTCATAATGGGGTAGGGAGAGGAAGCATGAAAGAAATAGATGGATTCTCAATAAAGAAGAGTGGTGGGAGGATAAGAAATGGGGAAGTGGATTAGCAAGAATAGTGATATAGACCATCATCAAAAGTACATGTATGAAGACACAAATTTGTATCATCATACTTTATTTACAACCAGAGATATTAAAAATTGTGTTCTATACATAGAATAAGAATTATAATGCTTCTGTTGTCATTTATTTAAAAGAAATCAATAAAAGTATGAAAAAAGTTCATAAATTATATACCTTATATGTGTGCATGTTATATACAGAATATATGCATATATATATATATATATATATATATATATATATATATATATACACACACACACACACACACACACACACACACACATATGTTTATATATATCTAGGGAAAGGCAAGTTTCTTTCCTAAATTTCTAAAAATCAATTAATTTATTAATTTGTTCTAACTTGCTAATAGAGCAAAATGCATTTCACTTCATATTGCACAAATAGAGCACAAAATTTTATTTCTCTTTTTTACAGAAAGTATAGTTAAAAAAATCCATGTAACTCTACTTTGTGTACAACAAGATTTTCATTTCATTCCACCATCTTACCTACCTCTATACCATCTCCCATCACCTCCCTGACCTTTTTCTTATTCAAAGTTTCTTCATTTCTTCCATGCTACCTCCCACTTTATTCATTGTGGATCACCATCCACTGAGCATTGAAAACATTAGGTCTTAGGTTTAGGGGGACTGGCTTACTTGCCTTAATATAATATTCTCCAACTCCATCCATTTACTTCCCAATTCCATAATTTTATTCCCTTTAATGCTCAGCAATATTTCACTGTGTATATAGACCATATTTTTTTATTCATTCATCTATTGAAGAGTATATAGATTGGTTCTATAGCTTACCTATTGTGAATTGTTTTGCTATGAACATTGATGTAGATATGCCACTGTATTATACTGTTTTTAGCTGTGGTTGGTCTAAACTGAGGAGTGGGGTAGCTGGGTGAATTTCGGTTTCTTTCCAAGTTTTCTAAGGAATCTCCTTATTCTTTTCCAGATTGGTATCACCAATTTAGAGTCCTACCAACAGTGGGCCTTTTTCCCCACATCTTCACCAACATATATTTTTGCTTGTATTTTTAGTAACTGCCATTCTGATTGGAGTAAGATTAAATTTTGGAGTAGTTTTGATTTGCAATTCTTTAATTGTTAGAGATGTTGAACATTTTTTAATTGATTGATTGATTGTTTATCTTCTAAGAAGTGTGTCTCTTCAGTTCCTCAGCCCATTTCATTTACTGTTAAGGAAATTTGTTTTTTGGCATTAAGTTTTTAAAGTTCTTTGTATATCCTGGAAATTAGGTTTCTATCTGATGTGCATGTGGTAAAAATTTGCTCCTATTCTCTGGTATCATTTTCTGCCTCACTGATTTTTTTTTTTTTTCTGAGAGGAATCTTTTCAGATCGAATTCATCCCACCTAGTGACTCTTGTTTCTATTTCTTGTTCTTTAGTAGTATTCTTAAAGAAGCAAAATTTCAAATCCTCTACCTGGGATTACAGGTGTGTGACATTAAAATAGCAACACAATTCGTCTTCATTTCAAGCCCACTTTCTTAAGGGGCTTTCATCCTAGGAAGGAAAAGAAAATGTTGTAGACAGGCCATTGGGTCTAAGGACATATCATAAAATAAGGAATATACCGTTAATTAATTTAAATAATAGACTCAAATCTTTGGATCTGCAGAAACATACACACACACACACACACACACACACACACACACACACACACACCATATACTTTCTGGTTAAATCTCCCTGCCCTCACTCAGGGCTGTTTCTCTCTAGTTTTTTATATTTCTTAGAAATATTGGTATAAAAATGTATCTTTTACCTGTAGCATAAAAAGAAGTGATCATGTCCTTCATCTTCCTTAACTCAGGACAAGCATAACTCTCAAATATGGTTCTATGAACTGAGATTTTCTGGAGTCTTGAAATAGTTTTGAGGGTGCTGTTCCAAAAATACATATACTTCATTAGTAATATTTTAGTAACATAATGGTAATTTTCACATAGTGGAAATTTTGGGTTATAGTATAAAATTCAATTTTTACTATTTTTATATGAATTGTAAAAAAATTATCTTACCACCTCATATAATTTTAATGTTCAAGCTATTTCCATACAAGAGAAGTCAACTGAAATTTTATGGGATTGTCACTGTATTATTTCCATCCATAAATATTATATTTACATATGTAATCTACAAATTCAAAAGGCCTCTTATGCAAATTTAAATGCAAATGCTTTTCTGGGTTGGCTGGATTTTACTTATCCAAGAACACCTTGCCTTAAATTAGCTGCAGCCTGAGGATCTGGATTTCAATTCCCAGTGCTTCAAACGAAAATAAATAAATAAATAAATAAATAAATAAATAAATAAATAAATAAATAAATATACAGACAAGACCCTACTATTGTGACATCATTTACTTCTGGATTTGAGGTAGTCTCCTGTCATTCAAAAATTAACTAGGCTCAGATATAGTATATGAAGACATAAGCTGGGTCCAATCAGGAGCCCTTATGTAAGCATTGTCCAATCTACACATATTCAGTAAAGAAAAGCACGTTTTGACCATCTGGTGTGAAGTCTGCCAGTGTGGGTATCCATTTCTAGGCTCCCTCACTTACGTTCAGTGAACCTGATTTTTTCTCCTGTATAGGTACTTTGTGATTTATAGAGAGGACACTTGGTTGCTAAAACTACACTATATGATGAGTGTGCAGTGAAATCCTGAGACTGGATGGTGAGTCTGGTTGACACTGGCTGCACTGACTATGGTGGGAACTAGCAATGGTTGGCTAGAATCCCTGGTGTAATCTTTGGTTTCTGCAGTCCTGTGTCTCTTCTGAGAAAGGTCAGCCATGAATCTCCACTGGCCAGTCAACTGGAGCATATATTAACAAGTCCTATAGTATCCTATAGAAAATCTTCAGCCCCTACCTTAAGTTCTATCTGAGAACATTTGTGGCAACATTTCAGAATCTTCTCAGATTTTGTTGTGAATTCTGGAGTGGGGAGATCATCACAATCACAACTCCATATATTTTTTTCCTCCAGGAATTGGGTGAGATACTCTATAGGTATCTCAGTTTTTCTTTCCTCCTGAATTCATTCTCCTTCTTTTTGGAGATTGTGGTATTGTGGATTGAGCCAGAGGTACTGTACCACTTAGCTACATATGTGGTAGTTATTTTATTTTATTTTATTTATTTTCAGACAGTTGTTGAGTGTGATTTTAAATTTGTGCCCTAGTATTTTGAGTTGTATTTATATATAAAATTTTAGTTTCTTGTTCAATGAAAACTTCTCCCTTTTCCAGTTTTATCACTTACGTTTTTATAGTATTATCAGTTACTTTACTCATATTGTGTTTCAAATGAACATGGCATTTTCAATTGTTATACCCAAAACTGGATGAGACTTTAAAGTATTCTTTTCTCTCTGGGTGCAATGATACATGCATATTAATTCCAGAGACTCAAGTGCCTAAGTCAGTAAGATTGCAATTTCAAGGTAAACATAAGGAACTTAGGTAGACCAATTAGACAATTAGAAATACCTGTCTCAAAATTTTAAAACATGGCCAGGTATGTAGCCCAGAATTAACATGCTCCTGTTTCAAATCCCCAGCTCCATAGAAAAAAATTAAAAGCAAATTTTTTGTTGTGTTGTTTATGAGCATTTTACATGATTGAAAAGTAAAGAATAATCACTTGATCTTGGAAAAATCATGTGTTTATATTCTTCATTTGGGTCTCCAAGGGCAGACAACCTGTCAGTATCTTTATGCTCAGATTTCCTTTTGTGGAATGTTTAGGAAAGCATTCTCATTCCCTACTCTGGTATTTTCCTGGATCTGTTTCAGAACTATGTAAAATGAGGATCCCACAGCTGGCAAATATAATGCCTCTCATAAATCCAGACTAGTACTTTTCTTGTTCAAGAGCAGTATAAATGTAGAGTTTAGTTTCTCAAAAAAGTAACTTAGAGAACTCTCAACTTCCATTTTTTTAAATGTCTTCACTAATTTTATAGTCTAGCACAGTGTTTTTTTTTCTTCCACATTCATATAATTGGAGTACTACTTACTTTTTCCACCTTTTTTCCACTTTTTGAGAGTAGCCATTCTAACAGCTGTGCTCATGAAGAAGATCTTATAGTTGGCTGGTGCACTAAAATTCTGATGCAAGCTTTTTAGATTACATGGGGTGCCTTATGTTCACTCAATTAAAAAAAAAACAATATACACCTATTTTAGAAATAAAAAGGGAACTGTGATTGTAACCATTTTTCTTCACTAATATTTTATATTTTAGCACATTAAAATGTTTACACATCAATGTGATCTAGGGAGATTTTCACCTGCACAGTTACCAGTGCTTTTAATGCTTTGAGTTTTCAGAAGTAGTCCATTGAATGGAAAAAGTTAATATTGGGACAAATTACTTACGGAAAGAATTGGTTAGGTCTGGCATTATTAGTAAATTGAGCTGGGTGAGAGAGTTCAGGAAGTGCTAAACTGCCACTTTGGCTTTCAGTGGTGGTCTGTATTTCCCTGTTAATTTTTTGGTACTGTCTAGATAAAATTTCAACTGTCAGCAACAGGTATGTGCATTTTTAAAGAATGTTGGCAAATCACTCTAAGGGATTAAGGAGTTCCCTTAAGATTTAACACCTCTTCCACTCTGGTCTAATGGAATAAAGCCCATGGATCTTGCATGGCCATAGGAAACCATTCATCCCCCCCCCCCCCAGCGTTGATACTCATGTATATCTTATTCCTTCCTCTGTGTGTACAGATAAATTAGCATTTAAACTATAGCTAATTTAGATTTAAATAATACATTTCAAACCCAAATAAATCTTCCTTTATTTATATTAATACTGGATTTGGGCATTTCGTTCCAGTAACTTGGCATATTGTTCAAATCAGGAAAATCCTCATGTGCATTCTACTTAACTCTTGGTAGATTTTTTTTTTAGTTTTCCAATGTGTGTGCCACTAATTCCTTTACATTTTAAGAAGGTTCAAAATAGGAGTATATATTTATTTGGTGTATCCAGAAATAGAGGGAGACTTATATTCTGCTTTTATTTTTATTTTTTTAAATGATCTCTTTATATCTGCTGTTTGGTGGATGCTATTGTATAATTCCAGTGTCACACCAATTCTGTACATAGGTCCCTTCTTGTGATCTGTGCTTCTTTTTCTAACATCTACCTAGAGGTTGGATTGTAGCATTCACTCATATTAAATATTTTATTGATAGTTTTGATTTATATACTATATTAATTAACAATAAAAAGATATTTGCATACATATGAATTGCCCTATGTAGTTTTCTGTATTGTGATTTATTTATCTTAAAATTAAAACACTTTTGTAATATTATAACATGCATTAGTGTCAGGTAATAATCACTAGTACATTTGCTCTTATATATGAGAGAGTTCTTCCCTAATTTTATATACATTTAACATTCCAGGAAAATTTTAGAAGATTTTGCTTTGATTTCTTCTTTAATGAAAAGTGAAGCATGATAAAATTTTTACCAGTTACTATTAAAGTGTAACCTGGGAAAAATGGTCATTTTAATAATAGTTTTATCCTTTGTAAATATGTTGAATATTTGAGTCTTTTATTTGCTTTTGTGTATTTTTATTTTGTCAAATACTGGATATTTCTTTTGTAAATATACTTGCATATGAAATGCAACATTCATGTGACATTGACATAAAACATGCATGGTATTTTATAGTATTTGTCAAAATGGATATAATTCATCAACAAAAATTCTAGCTCTGATAGTTTACTTTTTATAGAATTTAATAATTATTTCTTCCTTTAACCATGCCCCTTTGTTTTTTCACTCTGGAAGAATATGGCTGTATTCTTATGTACAGTTTCTATAATTTTAGTCTCTGTCTCCTGTGTGGGTGTATCATATACATTTTATTACAAAACAGTTTCTACAAATGGATAATAAAAGCATAAATTATTATTTTCCTCTTTTGTGAATGCATTTAGTCCACATATTCATCAATACTATTTAATTCATCTATATGATGTGATTTTATTCAATGTTACCTAATTTCTAAAGATTTTGAGTTTTTATGATTATTGAACACTTAACTATATCCTTTTTAAAGTGGCTTTTCAAGAATTTATTCTGTTTTTCTTTTGCAACTGTTTCTTCTTATAAGCATTTGATTATATGTGAGGAAATTAGTTTTTTTTTATCTTGTCAGTTTTGCACCTTTTAATGTAATCATTTTATGAATAGATTTTTTGTATTAATATTTTGTAATTCATAAGTTTAAGCCTATTGTAAAAATATTTTTTTTTCTTTTGTGATATTAGGGATTCAACCAAAGTATCTTATTGCTGAGCATATTCTCAGCTCTGTTTTAAATTTTATTTCCAGATAGAGTTTGCTCAATTTCTTCAGTTGGCCATAAATTTTGAACTTCATGCCTTAGACTCCAGAATAGTAGATATTTCAGATGTGCAACACCATATGCACCATATCTTTTGTATGTAAACTTTTGAGCTTTGTAATTTCATATATATTTCAGTATTAAGTATTAATAACTTATATTCAGAATTTGATGTATCAAAATATGTTAAGTTTTATGATTTAAGGTATAAAATAGCATTTTATTAACACACTGTTTTCCCAATATCCTAGCATCTTTTGGGAGTTTTGTTGTTGTTTTCAGTAATTCCACCATTTATTTTATTATGAGGTTTACCCTGATTGATTTAACTTCATAACATCAATCATGTGGCAGCATGGTATATTGGTCAGCAGTAGACTTTATGTACAACCACGAATCTAGCATTTTTTAGCCTTGTACTAGTCTATACCATTGAGATTCTTGTCATTGCACTCAGAGAATTGGAAAATTGCAGAAGATACTTAGGATAAATTTTCCAGAGTGTATTTCCATTAAGTGAGAAATCATTATATATGCAAATATTTGCAATTATATACTGTATAATTGACATAATTTTTATTTGTTGAATTTTGAAATTTGCTAGTGCTTTTTTAATTGTATCTACTTTTTTTTATTTGTACTGAAGATTGAACCCAGGGGTGTTTAACAATGAAGCCACTTCCTCAGTTCTTTTTTTTTTATATTTTACTTATAGACAGAGTATTGCTGAGTTGCTAAGTGCCTCACTAAGTTTCTCAATACTATATATATCATATATATATATATATATATATATATATATGAATATATATATATATATATATATATATATATGACAATATTATATATAATATTGTCTTAAAATTTATGATCCTTTATTTTTATCCTCCTCAGTCTCTAGAACTATACTTGTCCATAACTAGACCTGGTTCATTTGCTTTTTAAAAGCACCAACATTGATATTGGTAACTCTGTGTTATGTTTATCTTTAATAGCTTCTAATTTTGCTCTTTTGCATAAGACTTTCTTTACTTTTAGTTTTTAAAATTTACTTTTCATTGGGATGGATGATTTGATAATAAATTCTAGTCATTTTATGGCTTACTAATTTTTTCTGTATGTTTTATTTTCATGTTAGTTTTAGATGAATTTCAATTTTTGTAGCTGTATGGAGGTCTAAGTGAAACATAATAACCTGTATGGATATTGTTAAACAAATGGAACCACAATTTTTCCCAGTTATTCGACTGCAATGTATATACCCAAAGGATATAAAATCAGCATACTGCATTGACACAGCCACATTAATGTTTATAGCAGCACAATTCACAATAGCTAAGCTATAAAACCAACCATTCAATGATGAATGGGTCCATTCAATGATAAATGGATAAAAAAATTTTGCTTACGTACACAATAAACTATGAATCAGCCATAAAGAAAAATGACTTTATGACATTTGCCAGGAAATGGATGAATTTGGAGATTTTATGCTAAGTAAAACAAACCATTTCTTTAAAACCAAAGTTTGAAAGTTTTTGCTGATATCTGAAGTCTAACACTCATAAAGCAGGGAAGAGTAAGAAAAGAAGTTCAGTAGATTGCACAATGGTAAATAAATAAACAAATAAATAAATAAATAAAAAGGAAGGGAATAGAAATATTAAAGACATAACTATATCTATATTTATATTTATATTTATATCTATATCTATATATCTATACAATATTTCTATCCCATAATATATACTTAGGTATGTAAGTATATATTCGAACAGGATTTTAATTCAGATAAGATATATCCCATGCTTGCATAATACCATAAAAATTGATTTTACTATCAGGTAGAAATATAGAAAACCAATAAAATAAAAAACAAATTACCCTTTTTGAAAAGCTATATGTATATTCTATTATAAACATCATACAATATATGCATCAATCAAATTTTATATATATATATGTGTGTGTGTGTGTGTGTGTGTGTGTGTATGCATATAATATTTTGTATGATAAAAATTGTTAAAATTATAAAACAGAACATGCAAACAGGATTGTTTTTGATATTCTCTTATATTAATAGCATATATAAATACCATAAAATGTTTGAACTTAAATTCACTATTAAATATTTCCATTAAGTGGTAGTTCTACCTTGTTACATTTCAAAATTTCTCTTATACCATTGCTATTGGGATTACTAGAGATCTCACTATATATTCAGAAAAGCCAGCTCTATCAGAGAAATAACAAATAAGATTCTACACTTCAGTAAATCTCTGATTATTTGTTGTACAGTTAAAATTTGAGAAATCCCCTTTTTAATTACCATAATTTTCTCATCTGAACAATATACATAATTTAGATCATGATATAAAAATTACAAAATATATAATTTTGTGGTAATGCCTGAGTTTTATAATGTGTTTCACAATTGTGGAATATATATACATTTTTGAACTTAAATCACTTTTTCTGCAGAAGTAGATCATAGTATCATTGTGTTCTAAAACACCACCTACATGATAGTCCACTGTCATTTTAATTTCAATTAACTTACACACTGTGCAAATGTTCATGTGGTCAATGTGTTATTTATTTATCTATTCTTTTTACAGTTACTGTTATCACTCAAGGATATAGCCATTGATTTTACTGAAGAGGAGTGGAAATGCCTTCAGTCTGCTCAGAAAAACTTATATAAAGAAGTGATGTTAGAGAACTATAGAAACTTTGCCTTCCTGGGTAAGTTTAATTTCCCTTTAAAATTTTTAATTAATAGTTATTATTTAATTTACTTCTGTTGTATCTTCTGGGAATTTCTCTGTAAGAATAAGTTTCAGATTTTTGTTTCAAAGAAAAAGGGCATTTTAGTAAAGAAGATTTACTCTTTAATATATATTATGTTGCTCTTTAATCTCTCTGTTTCTTGGTATGTTATACATTCTCCACGTTAGATAAGTAGTTCCTAGCACACTTTACTAATGTTAACTCTTGTAGCCTACACAGAGCAGGGGACACAGTGAGACGTTCAAATGAAAAAAAAAAAAAAAACAAAACTAAAAGATGTTGGCAGAGTATTTATTTAGCAGAAAAAACATTTCAGAAGCTTAGGTTTATTTCTTTTGATTGTAATCATTGAACACATACTGCCCTACATTTAACACATTTTCAAATTTTTTATGATCCTCCATTTTCTTCTTTAGTGATGTCCCAGTTTATTCAGATTAACTACCAAAACTTACATTTTATTGTGAGTGCCAGCAGGATGTTTTACAAATCTTCTTGTGAAGAAACCTGTAAAGAGGCAAACAGAAAAGAGAGACTCAAATTCAGTGAAAGGGGAAAAAAACTGGCTACTCCTCTTCATGACTGTACATAGTGTACCCCAAAATTACATAGCTTCTTTTACAATGACTACATTATAACCTAGTAGTATTTTTTTAATTTATTTTTTAAAGAGAGAGTGAGAGAGAAGAGAGAGAGAGAGAGAGAATTTTTAATATTTATTTTTTAGTTCTCGGTGGACACAACATCTTTGTTGGTATGTGGTGCTGAGGATCGAACCCGGGCCGCACACATGCCAGGCGAGCACACCACCACTTGAGCCACATCCCCAGCCCCTAACCTAGTAGTATTTTAATCCCAAGTGCTAGCTAACCAAGATAAGGTACAATTAACACAAACAGAGAGCCTCTTCTCCCAAAGGACATTACCACAGAAACTAGATAGTGCACCTGTATAGTTGTCTTAATAACTTCAGAGAGAAACTGCTGGGAATTACAATTGTAGGACTCAGGGTGCCAGTTTCCATCATCCCCACACTTTCTATCTCCAAGGTCAGAATATGTAAAGCACCCCCTCTTTATTAAGGCCTTTTGAATAAATAATATTACATATCTCCTAATCTGCTACACTTCTTATGTACTTATTTTACCTTGATTTCATGTTATGTATGCAAAATATACTTATCCTAGCCTATAAGGCATTTTTAATTTTTTTGTTTATTTCAGCCATGACTCCACAGGATACCCAAGAATATTCACCAGAAAAGGGCATAAAACATATATTTCACAAAGTGATAAATGGGAAATATAGAAGTTGTGATCTTAACTATTTACAACAAAAGAAAATATGGAAAACTACAAGTGAGAGTGAACACCAGGAATCATATAAAAAATCAAACCTTGTTCACCATCAGAGAATTTATACAGAAGAGAAGCCCTACAAATATAAAAAAATTTAGCAAAATGTTTAGTAAAATAAATGGTCTTATTAACCACAGAGTAACCCACAACAGACAGATGCTCTACCAATGGGCAGAATGTGATAAAGTTTTTAAAGAAAAATCAATCTTTATTAAGAAAAGCAGAATTCACACTGAAGAGAATCCCTACAATTGTGAAGAATATAGTAAAGTTCTTATTAAAAACTTAAACCTTATTTACCAAAGAAGAATTAACACTGGAGAGAAGCCCTACAAATGTAAAGAATGTGGCAAAGCTTCCAGTCAAAAAGCACACCTTATTTGCCACAGCAAAACTCATACTGGAGAGAAGTTTCACAAATGCAATGTATGTGAAAAAGTTTTTACTCAAATATCAACCCTTATTTACCACAGCAAAACTCACACTGGAGAGAAGCCCTACAAATGTAAAGAATGTGGCAAAGACTTTAGTCACAAAGTTGGCCTTATTTATCACAGCAAAACTCATACTGGAGAGAAGCCCTACAAATGTAAAGAATGTGGCATAGCTTTTAGTCAAAAAGCAGACATCATTTGCCACAGAGGAACTCACAATGGAGAGAAGCCCTACAAATGTAAAAATTGTAGCAAAGCTTTCAGTCGAAAATCACACCTATTTTGCCACAGTAGAACTCACACTGGAGAAAAGCCCTACAAATGTAAAGAACATGGCAAAGCTTTCAGTCAAAAAGTAGGCCTTATTTACCACAGCAGAACTCACACTGGAGAGAAGCCCTACCAATGTAAAGAATGTGGCAAAGCTTTCAGTCAAGAATCAGACCTTATTTGTCACCGGAGAACTCACATTGGAGAGAAGCCCTACAAATGTAAAGAATGTAGCAAAGCTTTCAGTCGAAAATCACACCTTATTTGCCACATGAGAATTCACACTGGAGAGAGGCCCTACAAATGTAAAGAATGTGGCAAATCTTTCAGTTGAAAATCACACCTTATTTGCCACAGAAGAACTCATACTGGAGAGAAGCCCTACAAATGTAAAGAATGTGGCAAAGCTTTCAGTCAAAAAGTAGGCCTTATTTACCACAGCAGAACTCACACTGGAGAGAAGCTCTACCAATGTAAAGAATGTGGCAAAGCTTTCAGTGGAACATCAGACCTTATTCGCCACAGAAGAACTCATACTGGAGAGAAGCCCTACCAATGTAAAGAATGTGGCAAAGCTTTCAGTCGAAAATCACACCTTATTCGCCACAGTAGAACTCATACTGGAGAGAAGCCCTACAAATGTAAAGAATGTGACAAAGCTTTCAGTCGAAAATCACACCTTATTCGCCACAGCAGAACTCATACTGGAGAGAAGCCCTACAAATGTAAAGAATGTGGCAAAGCTTTCAGTCGAAAATCACACCTTATTTGCCACAGCAAAACTCACACTGGAGAGAAGCCCTACAAATATAAAGACTGTGGCTAAGCTTTCTGTCAAAAATCACACTATATTTGTTACAGGAGAACTCACACTGGAGAGAAGCCTAACAAATGCAAAGTATGTGAAAATGCTTTACTCAAATATCAACCCTTATTTGCCACAGTAGAATTCACACTCAAGAGAAGCCCAACAAATGTAAGGAAAGTGACAAAGCTTTTAGCAATAAAATAGGGCTTATCCACCACAGCAGATATCACACTAGAGAATAGTACTACAAATGTAAATAATCTGGCAAACTAAATACACCCTGATGGATGTGAAATGTGAATAAAGTGATAATACTTTTAAAGAGAAACTAAACATTATTAACAACACAATTATACAGGAAAGAACCGATACACATGGAAATAATGCAGCAAAGCCTTCAGGAAAGTTTGCACAAAAACTCAGGTTTATAACTGTCCTTCAAAGTCACCAGGAAATCTGGCAGCCCCACACTGAGTTCTCACACAGCATGGATTGCTGGCGCTGCCCTGCCAGTTTCCACGACTCCAGAGTGCAGCCAAGCCCTCTTTACCCCTTTCGTGTCTGGTCCTGGAGGCCTTGAGTGTTGCTAACACACTAAGGGTTAGATGAGCTGGGGCAGCACGCAGGAGTCAGTATGGAACTTCTTGTCCAGCCCTGCTTCCTGCTTGCTGTGTGACTTTGCACCAGTCACACCACCTCACTGTGCTTCAGTTTCCCTATCTGTCTAGAGGCCAGTAGACTAGATCAGTGGTTTCCCACTTTAAGCCAGGGCAAGGCTGAATGGTGGGCTGCCTTGTCTCCCTTCTCTCCTTTTTGAATTAGGCCTGGGCATCAGATTTTGCTTAGGTGACTCCCTGTTTATCCAGGGTTGGAAAACTCCCAGGTAACTACTTGTGTTAACCCCATAGCTGGGGGTGTGAGGTGTATTAGAACAGGAAAGGGACAATACCTTTTTATTTTTATTTATTTTGCAGTAGTGGGGATTGAACCCAGGGTGCTTTACTGCTGAATTATATCCCCAGCCTCCACCTCCTTTATTTTTGAGACAAGATCTTCTAAGTTGCTGAGGTTGGCCTCGAACTGGTGATCTTCCTGCCTCAGCCTCCTGAGCTGCTGGGATTACAGGTGTGTGCCAAGGCTTCTCGAACCATAATGTGTTTATTGATAAGAATGATGGGATTTGCTGAGCAGCATTATTCTCCTACAATGAGAAGCTCTCCTCCCCTGTTTTACAGATGAAGAAACTGAAGTTTTCAGAGGTTGAGTAACTTGCCAGAGGTCACACAGCTATGAGTGGCCAAGAGCCTGGGTTTGTGTCATTGCAGACAGTGAGGCCCTAACTACTTTTTCTGTCCCTTAGGTGGCTTGGGAGGAGATGGGTGTAGAGAGGTGCCCTGCAGCAAAGGGGAGGCCAGTGCCCTGGAGAGACCCTGCCATCTCTTGTGCTAGCCCTCCTCACAGGACATCAGCACACACAGGGAAGACCCCTCTGGCTTTGTGCTCAGGACCAGGCTTCCCTCCCCCAGGGCTGACCCAGGCTGCTGGTTTTTCATTCCCCCTTTTTATGGAAACTTGGGAAACAATCATGGTTCTCTCAGTTGGGGGCCTATTTAGCCAGGCTCTACATCTTGGTGAACAGTAATCTCAGGAGACCATCTTCAACTTCCCAGAATCACTAAGAATGGGACTCCTATATTCATCCAACCTGACTTGATTTACCTATCTACACTGTCTATCCATTTCTGGCATCATTCCCCCCTAATTTTGGGAACTCTTTATTGCTGTAAGGAGAAGGGGTGATGGCTCTTTCTGGCTGCTTCAGAGCTGAAAAATGGTGTCAATAATGAGGGGGCTTAAAGACATGTGGGGCGACGTGCGGGACGTGAGTTCCCTTATAGAACTCAATTCCGTTTGAGGTCTGATTGGGGAAAAACAGGTTGTCATCTGGGAATGGGTGCTTCTATGAGAGAAACAAAAACCATTGAGTACTGAATAAATGTTGCAGCAGCTGGAACATGTCACTGTATAGAAGTTACCTCACCAGACTTTAATATCCCCAGTTATTAGAACTGTAAACATAACATTTATCTTTTAGAGTTACAGATGTCCTTCCCCTTAAGATACAGTTTAATAATTTAATGTCATCTGATATTGCAAAATCGTTTTACTAGGATGACCTCTGTGTCTAATAGAGAAACCTTTAATTCTGTTACTTAGGGTTAGATAATCATATTAGCAAACACCAAGCCTACCTGTGTAGGTTAGGAGTATCTGTAGGCCTTAAACTAAAAACTACTCTGGCAGTTCCTTTTGATAGTTATCAGGCATTCCTGCCTAAGAATCTCTTTTATAGCCTCCAGTTTACTTATTTTGGGAAGTTACATTTAACTATTATTATTATTTAAAATGCCCAGGAATAGCTGTATTTTGGTTTTAACTGTCTTTGCTAAGAGTGTAAGATGAAGCAGTCAAACTGACTTTTATTTCTATCTATTGTTAACAGCTGAGTTTCCATAGGAGTCTTGGTGGAACTTTACAACAGATTCTAAGTTCCACTAGTGCCATTAGTGCTAGAATGGGTCCAGGCCTTGCTTGACCATGTGGCTTCCCTTGGAAGCATGAGGGATATCTCCCTTCTCTGATGACCCTCCTCTTCATAGTAAATGCACTGATTGGCTTTCATTTACCATATGATCTATTCATGCATCATCTCTGTATGCAGAGACACAGGGTACACCACTTTGTATCCCAAACACTAAGTGACAGTGTTTCCAAACATGCTCCCAGAAATGGTGGAAGAAATACGCATGTCACCTGCTCTATGTATTCCTTTCATCACATAATCTTCTGGACACAAAATGAAAAACTCACACATATCTTATGATTCCACCAAAGCCTAATTTAATGAGAGCATTGGTTACTAAATCATCTATGTCTACGTTGCCTATTGTTTTCAAATTTTAATCCAATTGGTGAGTATACATTTATTTCTTCCTCAGATAATATATTTAAACACCCCCTTGTTGAAAATACCCCTGATCTTATCACTCATTTTGTACTTTTCCAAATCTCCTAACATCCATATTGATATCAATTTTCCCAAGTGCCTTGTTGTGACTGACTCTTCATGTGAGCTGACATTCACATTTACACTCTAATAGAAATTCTATTGTAAAAAGGGCCTTTTGTCCAAATCCTAAACTCACTCTTCTTCCTTACCCTACACTGCAATCCTGCCAACTATTTCTATTTCACTGAAAGTTCTCTTTTACATTCAGTAGTCCCTGGTATAAGATCTTATGCCATTGTATATGGATTCAGAGGATTCACCTCTGCAGAACATAATTCAAAACTATGTATCCAAATCAAGGGCCCAACACCCTTGTGTGCTTCAGATCTTACCTAGTTTTCTATTTTCATACTTACATTTCACCTTACATTCTTAAAAATATCCCAGTTGCCCAATAACCATATTCATCCATCAGAATGACTCCTAACCCAAATCCAACATGATGTAAACCTTAACCATACTCTGTTCCCTCAACCTATTTCCACATAACAGCAGGTCCTGAGTTGATCTCACCATACAGGTATGTAGGGAATCCTACAGCTGCTGAGAAGCTCATAAATGATTCCTGGAGCAAATGTAGGCAGCTAGGTAGGACCTGTGAGGTCCAAAGTCATTTTTTATGGCCAACAACCCAGTCAAGATGAAGGGATGTGGCTGAATCGGCCTCTCTCTTCTCATTGCAGGGAAGATGGACACAATCAGGCCTGTGTGGATAGCTGATCCCGGGCTCCTGTGCTATACATGGATTTATACCTTGTGAAAATGTGACAGGAAGGTGGGGCATCCTCCATCTCATGGGACCCTTGGAAACAACTGTTAGGACAAAGTGGTTGCCAAGGCAGTGACCTCATTCACTTCCCTAAAGGAAGTGACCTCACCTCACTTCCTTGGTGATGGAACTCTCTGAACTTGGGATCCAAGAGGTGAGGCACCCAGAGGCAGTTCCAGTCCCATTGGGCTTACTTTTTTGTCTGTACCAAGACCAGAGTCATTTTTCCTTGGTACCTAGTGATGTGTGGATAGCCCAATGCCTAGAAAGGTCTGAAAAGGGGTCTTTCCTTAGAAAGAAGAACTGGCTCATTTCCTACTCCTGACAACTACTCAGAGATGGCCAATAGACCAGAGGTGAGACAGGACTGGCCACTGCTGGGGAACATATTTTCACCCACCAGTCAGAGGACACAGTGGATAGATGCAGACCAAATACAGAGGGGGTTTGTGTGTTTGAATTTGTCAATTTGTCTCATGTTCTGAAAACATGAAGAAAAAAAATTTTCTTGGGTTTTAAATGGACTGTTAACTAGTGAGTCCTTTTGCTAATGGTGAGTGTTTCTATGTAAGCTCTTCCTTGAAGGGAAAAGAAATGAATTAAATTAATAATAGTAATATCATCATTATTTTGCCATTCCTACCATGTCCCCACAATCTTAAGAGAAAACATACATTGTTCATAAATTACCAAAATGTTCACTTAGGTGCCATAAATAAAATGAATATGTCACAGTATGGCTACAATCACAGCCTGATGTCTTAGTACCAGTTAGTTTTTGATTAGGTGACTATTAATCAACACAATTTTCAGTCCATATGATATTCAAAATTAATGAGTATTTTAAGTTCATATTCCTATCAAGCTAAAAATACCCCTTCACTATCAGAATTAGAATTTATCCAGGGAAAATTATATAATTCTATTAGTTGTCAAAAATAATATAATTCTATTAAATAAACTGCAGCTTAGAAAGACTGGTGCTAAATATGATTTCTTTAAAATATTTTTAAAAATAATATATCCTTAATATTTATGGAATTGATCATATAGCATTGGAAAGTAGGTGAAAATAATGAGACTACCCGCACCCCCTCCCCGGGGGTCCCGAAGGCCGCTGCCACCGCCGCTGCCGCCGCTGCTGCCGCCACCGCCTCCCGCGGAGCACCATAGAGCAGACTCTTCACCGCGCGAATGAGCTGCCGAATTAAATGAAACAGCTGATAAGATGAGTGACAATTTAAAATCCAAGTGATCCGAGAACAAGCACTGAGCCCTGATCCGCTGATTTCAAACTCCCGGTCACCTGCTTCCCGCAGACAAACAGCCATGACTCGGCATTAATCCATCCGGCTGAAACAACTGGTGAGCCCTTCTCATCATACGAAGGTAAATGCCTACCGAGTCTTCATAAGTAGTGGCCACAGGTTTGAAACAAGGCTTGGGAGAGAAGGACCCACCCGTTGCATTGGTCGCCCGGCAAAGGGAAACAACGTCATCAGACTGCTGCGGAGGAGATAACTTCATTGAAACCTGCGGCTACAGATGTATAATTCCCTAGACTTCCCTCTTCACACATCGGGAAAACCTTAAGGGCCCCTCCCAGCTCTCCTGTAAGGGCCCCTCCCAGCTCTCCCGTGAGTGCTACAGCCAGCCCGAGGGAATCAGAGGTGGTGCGGGACCCGAGGCGCAGAAATACCGCTCCCACCAGGGCTGACTGCTGAGGTCTCTTGCACCAGCTACCGGGGGCGTGGCTACCGGAGGGCAAGTAAAATCCGCTGAGGATTCTCAGCCCCAAACTCTACAAACTTAGGGTCTGAGGGAATGGCAAACTGGAAGAGTGTGCCCAGTCGTTCATGAAAACAGGGCTCCCGGGAGCAGCAGACCGGGCGTGTAGCCAGTATTGTGGTGAGAGGGGCCTGGCTAGAGAAAAAGTGGGAAGTGACTAGACACAAGAGGAGGCCCTAGACACTCAGGATTGGAGACTCGCCCAGTCTGGGAGGAGCTGCTGCACAGTGATTGGTTCCTGCGTATTGACAGGAAAAACTTGACCTGGTGGGCACAGCGCCATCTACTGGAAGAGAAGTTAATCAAACACTAAGACGGCATTTATTAGTTTTTTTTCTTTTTTCTTTTTTCTTTTCTCTTTTTTTTTTGATTTGGGTTTTTCTTTCATTTTCATTTTTTTATTTCTTGTTGTTTAATTAATATTTTTTTCTTTTTTTAATTTTTTTTTCTAATAATTTTAATTTAATTTTTTTTAATTATTATTATTATTATTTTTTAATTTTTTTCTTTTTTAGTTCCTATTTTTTTCTTCTTTAGTCTTTTCATTTTTCTTAACCTCCCTTTCCTTGAATTCTACCTGCCTACCCTCATTCTCTTTAGTGACTTCTTCCCTTCCCTTCAAATACCTTTCCTCCCAAGCATCAAATTAATTTATAGGAGTAAACAGTAACCCAGCAGTCAAACAGAACAAGAAGCAACATGAGCAGATTCAAAAAACAAGTAAGAAAAGGAGTACAAACAATGCAGGACAGCCTAAATATTCATGAGGACCTAGAGTCAGCAGAAAAATGGTCATATAAAGAACTCAAGGAACACCTTAGACAGATGGAATGGAACCTTAAAGAGGATACAAGACAGCAAATTCAACCAGCGAAAGAACACATTGAGAATAAATTTCATAAACAGATAGAGGAAGAAGTTAAGCATCTCTATCAGGAGATAGAGATTATAAAAAATAATCAAACAATAATTCTAGAAATGAAGGAAATGATAAACCAAATTAAAAACTCAATTGAGAGTATCACTAACAGAGTGGAGCAAGTAGAAACCAGAACGTCAGATAATGAAGACAAAATATACCATCTTGAAAAGAGTCTAGCCAACTCAGAAAGGCTGGTAAAAAATCACGAGACAAAGATCCAAGAGTTATGGGATAACATGAAGAAACCAAACTTACGAGTCATCGGGATAGAAGAAGGTACAGAGATTCAAACCAAGGGAATGAGAAACCTGCTGAATGAAATAATTAGATAAAACTTTCCAGAAATAAAAAAGGAAACAGATATACAAATTGAAGATGCATACAGGACACCGAGTACACAAAATCACAGTAGACCAATGCCAAGACACATTGTTATGAAGATATCCAATATACAGAACAAAGAGAAAATATTAAAAGCTACAAGAGAAAGGAGACAGATTACATTTAGGAGTAAACCAATACGGTTAACAACGGATTTTTCATCACAGACACTGAAAGCAAGAAGGTCATGGAACAATGTATTTCAAACACTGAAAGACAATGGATGCCAACCAAGAATTCTGTATCCAGCAAAATTAAGCTTCAGGTACGACAACGAAATAAAAATCTTTCATGATAAACAAAAGTTAAAAGAATTTGCAGCCAGAAAACCAGCATTGCAAAGCATTTTGAGTAAAACACTACACGAAGAAGAAATGGAAAACAATAACCAAAACCATTAGTGGGAAGTGCCTCAGTAAAGTCAGAGGGCGAGGGGAAAGACAATCATGGAGAAACAAACTAATTTTTTTTTTTTAAATAAGGATAAACAATCAAACATGGATGGAAGTTCAAACCATATATCAATAGTAACTCTGAATGTTAATGGCTTAAACTCTCCAATAAAGTGACATAGGCTGGTATCATGGATTAAAAATACAAATCCAACAATATGCTGCCTCCAGGAGACACATCTGATTGGAAAAGACATACACAGGCTGAAGGTGAAAGGATGGGAAAAAATATACCACGCACACGGTCCTCGCAAGCAAGCAGGGGTGGCCATCCTCATATCGAATAAAATTGACTTCAAGACTAAGTTAATCAAAAGGGATAAAGAAGGTCATTATATACTGTTAAAAGGAACCATTCACCAACAAGACATAACAATTATCAATATTTACGCACCAAATAATGGTGCTGCGACATTCATAAAACAAATTCTCCTCAAATTCAAGAATCAAATAGACCACAACACAATAATTATGGGAGACATCAACACACCTCTCTCACCATTGGACAGATCCTCCAAACAAAAGTTGAATAAAGAAACTTTAGAACTCAATACCACAATCAATAACCTAGACTTAACTGACTTATATAGAATATATCAACCATCATCAAATGGCTATACTTTTTTCTCAGCAGCACATGGATCCTTCTCAAAAATAGACCATATATTATGCCATAGGGCAACCCTCAGTAAATATAAAGGGGTGGAGATAATACCATGCATTTTATCTGATCATAATGGAATGAAACTGGAAATCAATGATAAAAGAAGGAAGGAAAAATCCTACATCACATGGAAAATGAACAATATATTACTGAATGATCAATGGGTTACAGAAGACATAAAGGAGGAAATCAAAAAATTCTTAGAGATAAACGAAAATACAGACATAACATATCAGAATCTATGGGACACAATGAAAGCAGTTTTAAGAGGTAAATTCATCGCCTGGTGGTCATTCCTCAAAAAAAGAAGAAACCAACAAATAAATGAGCTCACACTCCAACTCAAAGCCCTAGAAAAGGAAGAGCAAAACAACAGCAAATGTAGCAGAAGGCAAGAAATAATTAAAATCAGAGCGGAAATCAATGAAATTGAAACAAAAGAAACTATTGAAAAAATTAACAAAACTAAAAGTTGGTTCTTTGAAAAAATAAATAAGATCGACAGACCTTTAGCCATGCTAATGAAGAGAAGAAGAGAGAGAACTCAAATTACTAACATACGGGATGAAAAAGGCAATATCACAACAGATGATACAGAAATACAGAAGACAATTAGAAATTATTTTGAAAACCTATATTCCAATAAAATAGAGGATAGTGAAGACATCGATAAATTTCTTAAGTCATATGATTTGCCCAGACTGAGTCAGGAGGATACACACAATCTGAACAGACCAATATCAATGGATGAAATTGAAGAAGCCATCAAAAGACTACCAACCAAGAAAAGCCCAGGACCGGATGGGTATACAGCAGAGTTTTACAAAACCTATAAAGAAGAATTGATACCAATACTTTTCAAGTTATTTCAGGAAATAGAAAAGGAGGGAGCTCTTCCAAATTCATTCTATGAGGCCAACATCACCCTGATTCCGAAACCAGACAAAGACACTTCAAAGAAAGAAAACTACAGACCAATATGTCTAATGAACCTAGATGCAAAAATCCTCAATAAAATTCTGGCGAATCGAATACAAAAAAAAAAATCAAAAAAATAGTACACCATGATCAAGTAGGATTCATCCCTGGGATGCAAGGATGGTTCAACATACGGAAATCAATAAATGTTATTCACCACATCAATAGACTTAAAGATAAGAACCATATGATCATCTCGATAGATGCAGAGAAAGCATTCGACAAAGTACAGCATCCCTTTATGTTCAAAACATTAGAAAAACTAGGGATAACAGGAACTTACCTTGACATTGTAAAAGCTATCTATGCTAAGCCTCAGGCTAGCATCATTCTGAATGGACAAAAGTTGAAGGCATTCCCTCTAAAATCCGGAACAAGACAGGGATGCCCTCTATCACCACTTCTATTCAATATAGTTCTCGAAACACTGGCCAGAGCAATTACAGACGAAAGAAATTAAAGGCATAAAAATTGGAAAAGAAGAACTTAAATTATCACTATTTGCTGATGACATGATTCTATACCTAGAAGACCCAAAAGGGTCTACAAAGAAACTACTAGAACTAATAAATGAATTCAGCAAAGTGGCAGGATATAAAATCAACACGCATAAATCAAAGGCATTTCTGTATATCAGCGACAAAACTTCTGAAATGGAAATGAGGAAAAACACTCCATTCACAATATCGTCAAAAAAAAATAAAATACTTGGGAATCAACCTAACAAAAGAGCTGAAAGATTTATACAATGAAAACTACAGAACCCTAAAGAGAGAAGTAGAAGAAGATCTTAGAAGATGGAAAAATATACCCTGTTCATGGATAGGCAGAACTAACATCATCAAAATGGCGATATTACCAAAAGTTCTCTATAGATTTAATGCAATGCCAATCAAAATCCCAACGGCATTTCTTGTAGAAATAGATAAAGCAATCATGAAATTCATATGGAAAAATAAAAGACCCAGAATACCAAAAGCAATTCTAAGCAGAAAGTGTGAATCAGGCGGTATAGCGATACCAGATTTCAAACTATATTACAGAGCAATAGTGACAAAAACAGCATGGTACTGGTACCAAAACAGGCGGGTGGACCAATGGTATAAAATAGAGGACACAGAGACTAATCCACAAAGTTACAACTATCTTATATTTGATAAAGGGGCTATAAGCATGCAATGGAGGAAGGATAGCATCTTCAACAAATGGTGTTGGGAAAACTGGAAATCCATATGCAACAAAATGAAACTGAATCCCTTTCTCTCACCATGCACAAAAGTTAACTCAAAATGGATCAAGGAGCTTGATATCAAATCAGAAACTCTGCGTCTGATAGAAGAAAAAGTTGGCTCCGATCTACAGATTGTGGGGTCGGGCTCCAAATTCCTTAATAGGACACCCATAGCACAAGAGTTAACAACTAGAATCAACAAATGGGACTTAATTAAACTTAAAAGTTTTTTTCTCAGCAAAAGAAACAATAAGAGAGGTAAATAGGGAGCCTACATCCTGGGAACAAATTTTTACTCCTCACACTTCAGATAGAGCCCTAATATCCAGAGTATACAAAGAACTCAAAAATTAGACAATAAGATAACAAATAACCCAATCAACAAATGGGCCAAGGACCTGAACAGACACTTCTCAGAGGAGGATATACAATCAATCAACAAGTACATGAAAAAATGCTCTCCATCTCTAGCAGTCAGAGAAATGCAAATCAAAACCACCCTAAGATACCATCTCACTCCAGTAAGATTGGCAGCCACTATGAAGTCAAACAACAAGTGCTGGTGAGGATGTGGAGAAAAGGGTACACTTGTATACTGCTGGTGGGACTGCAAATTGGTGCGGCCAATTTGGAAAGCAGTTTGGAGATTCCTGGGAAAGCTGGGAATGGAACCACCATTTGACCCAGCTATTGCCCTTCTCGGACTATTCCCTGAAGACCTTAAAAGAGCATGCTACAGGGATACTGCCACATTGATGTTCATAGCAGCACAATTCACAATAGCTAGACTGTGGAACCAATCCAGATGCCCTTCAATAGTTGAATGGATAAAAAATGTGGCATCTATACACAATGGAGTACTATGCAGCAATAAAAAATGACAAAAATCATAGAATTTTCAGGGAAATGGATGGTACTAGAGCAGATTATGCTTAGTGACGCAAGCCAATCCCTAAAAAAACAAATACCAAATGAGAGCAACTATGAACAGAGTAGGGAGGAAGAGCAGAAAGAAAAGATTTACTTTAAACAGAGACATGAGGTGGGAGGGAAAGGGAGAGAAAAGGGAAATTGCATGGAAATGGAGGGAGACCCTCATTGCTATACAAAATTACATATAAGAGGTTGTGAGGGGAATAGGAAAATAAACAAGGAGAGAAATGAATTACAGCAGATGGGGTAGAGAGAGAAGTTGGGAGGGGAGGGGAGGTGGGATACTAGGGGATAGGAAAGGTAGCAGAATACAACAATTACTAATAGGGCATTATGTAAAATTGTGGATGTGTAACCGACGTGAGTCTGCAATCTGCATTTGGCGTAAAATTGGGGGTTCATAACCCACTTCAATCTAATGTATGAAATATGATATATCAAGAGCTTTGTAATGTTGTGAACAACCAATAAAAAAATTTAAAAAAAAAGAAAATAATGAGACTAACTCAAACTAAAAATCTTCCATTAGATAAATACAAATTAATTATCTGTTCCTTTATCCTCAGCTACAAAGAATAAAAAAATTGTATGACAGATGAATTCTTGCTTTTCTTCCTTTCTATTTCAAGAGCTGTGGACTTCTTCTTTCCTAAACGATTCTTTCCATCTGCCAACCTTTATCACTACCCTGATGTCCTACTTTCTTTCAGTTATCCATTTCTTTTGAAATTTCAGTGTGTTTTGTCTTCCATATGTCTTTCCCTCACAGTGAAACATGTTTAGGTGACACTTGAACTTAATTTCTCTCTACTCAGTTAACTCTCACAATACTTGGGGCCCATTTTTGGGTAACAGGGTGGGGTGCCACCTGGCTCCACTCTTCTGTCAGCCCTGCCCCACTTGAATACTGTGCATGGTACTACTTTGGGAGCAAGGGCTTATGGTTTGCAAAGATCTCCTGACCAATTAACCCAATGATATTTTCTAGTTCTTATGCATTTTTATATCATTTACATTTTGTACTTCACATCACTTTACATTAGTGGCATTGTCCTCCTTGTAAACCACTTATACTAGTTTCTGTAACTAGTAAGTTATGAAATAATATTTCATAAAACAAATGCATGGATTGTTCTCCTTTGCATCACAATTATCATGGCATTCTTATCTCATTCAAGTTCTCAAACAGCAATTGAAGTCAGGCTTGTAGAGAACACAGAATTTGTTTAAATTTTTTTTTTATCTAATTACAGACCACTGGGTTTTTCTCTAACTTTCTACCTTACATTTTGCTGCCCAGGAACATGAAATTATTTGTTTCTTGAGAAGAAAAGCGTAACATCATACCAATGCATATTTCAATATAAAGGAAGAATATGCATATATCATTTAAATATATCCTGTCATTTAACTTTAAAGAGCAATGAAAATAATACAGGTATATTAAATAACTAAATGCAAAATGTCTGTATTCACTAGAATTTATGTACATTGTCTTAACTGCAGTATCCCATTTGGTGAGAAGATGAAGAGTCATTCAGAGACTATCTACACAGTCCCCACAGCCTTCTTTCTGACCAAAAGACCTGAACCTTCCTCTTAGAAATTTAGAGAAACTATACCCTTTCTCTGTTTCTTTGAAATTTAAATCTTCTACAAATCAGAAATGTCTTTCCTAAGGACATAGGAGGCATCTCTGAAATGTAGTCATCCAGTTCTGAGTTAATGCTCCTGTCTCCCAGTCTTTCTGGTGGGTAGAAAACTAACTTTGAAAGTTAAAGAAGACAATAAGACAGATGGCTTAACCAAATCAAGCAATATCCCTCTCTCCTTTTCCATTATTTCCTTCATCCATTTAAAAATCCTTTGTTTTTATTTCATTGAGTTTAATCACTCTTCTCAGTTGGAAAGGTTCAGCCTTTCTTTCTTAAACAAGTGTAATTGTTTAAAGTCCAGTGTAATTTTGCTTTTACACTATGAGATTTAGTCTTCTGCATTACTTCAATAGATGAACCAGTCTAGAAATTCAATAAGACAAACTTTATAGTTGAAACACACACACACACACACACACACACACACACACACACACACACACTGCTTCAAGATGAAATCTCACATTAGTACAAGAGCATTTAAGAATTAAAGAGGTTAATTTAATCTCTTTCTAAAGCTTTGCTTCTACAAAGTAATAAACTCTATTTAATTTTTAATGTCCTATTGCTCTAGAGCTTCTGATAATAAACCATAGGAAAAGAATCCAAATTCCTTGGTTACCAACAAATGGGAGGATTACTAAAATTAAGTGTAAGAAACTTAAAACCAAAATGAACTTAATGTTTAATATACATGTCATAAAGAGAAATGGGTAACATTTTCTTTTTTAAAATATAAATTTCTTTTCCTGTGTCATTAAATCAGATTTTAGAAATAAATATAGCTTTTTTATTTTTTAATAAAAAAAATTATAACAAATATGGGAAAGTAAAAATTATGGTGCTATTATAGACTATACAAATAAATGAAACACTAATTTCATAATTGACGGTATCTGTGAGTTTAAAATATCCAACTCCTCAAACAACAGTCAAATAATAGTCTTCCTGGTTCAGTCATCTGAGTGGAAATTATATTCTAGACCTACATAAAGGAGACAGGAAGTGAGAGTATTTTTAACCATATTCTCATGGTGATCATAACAATGAAATTCTCAGGACTAGTCACCAGCTATCCTTTGAGGTAAGCTAATGACAATAATTTCATACAAGGACCAAAGGAATATGATCAGGCTTAATTCAAGAATAAATCCAAAAATAGTGTGTTGGTAAATAAAGTAGACGTGCATACAAGTTTATATTTTATATCAACAACCCAGAAAAGTTATTGTTGAGGTAGTGTTTGTGGCATCAAGGGGGAGAGGCATGTTGCAAGAAGTATATGTTGAGGGACATATGAAAATGTGTGTGTTAACAGTTAACAAATAGGACGGAGCTGGGGTTGTGGCTCAGTGGTAGAGTACTTGCCTCACATACATGAGGCCCTGGGTTTGATCCTCTGCACCACAAAAAATAAATAAATACAAGTATTGAGTCCATCTACAACTAAAATAAATAAATAAATAAAAGAGTTAAAGAACATAAGACAAGATTTATAACATGTAAAGAAAAATAAACTAGGACCATACTCTGGCATGAGGTAGATAAGACAGGGAGTCCATACAGTACAGAAATCAAATATATATATAACTTTAAAATGAAAACTATGAAAGGGAAGGTCAAGGAAAAACTGTTTTCACAAATGCCCCCATGTTAAGTCAAATTTATATGCTACCTAGTGAGTTGTTGAATATGACAATGTGATGTTAAGACACATTTACCAGACAAAATGACTTTTGTGTTGTTAGAGTTGATCTGAACTCATTGTTAGACAGAATGATTAGGTGTTCAGGTCAGTAACCCATTGCAGCTATTCCTATTTTTTGGAAGTTGAAACTACAGCATCTACAGTTTGGAGCCGTGGTTCTCCAGCTGTGGCCCCTTGTCGAGCAATGTCACTTAGTGATACAATTTCTTGAGTGCTTCCCCAAAACAAATCCTCTCTGCCTATCAGCAAGTATTCTGAGGGATTTTGATGTACTATCACACTGGCAAACCTCTTCCTTAGGAAACAGTTATCTTGCCATCCTTTAGAAATTCAGGACCAGAGTCAGTTGGACAGGACATCAGCTCACCTGGAAGGATTATCAGGTTATTAAGGCATACAATATAAAGTGTCTGTATCACATGATTTTGCTCTATATGGCCCTCAAGGATCTCTTTAAATGGATTATGGCACTTAAAATATAATTTTGAAATATTAATAAGGAATACCCTCCAATAAATATCAATAAGAAGATGGTCTCAATTGATCTCAGAGACTGACATGTAATCCATGTGTGTAGTCAGCACATTGATTATTATCACCAATCATTAACCTGAACAAACTTAATCAACATTGTCAATTATCAGAAAATTGACAAAATTTGTTTATGGGCTATAGACGAAATAGTATTGTGTCAAGGTAAAATTTCCAAATTTTATCTATCTAGCCAGAACCCAAGGAAGGTTTCAAAAAGCATTTGTTATTTCCATATTTCTTCACCAAATGATAGAAAGGTTGAATGGTCAATATAAACTACTTAAAGCTCACTCGTCTTTAAGAAATTCTAACTCTTAGAGTAATGTACCCACCTTCATTAGAGAGTATCTAATAATAATTAGCATTCTCATAATTTGGATTAATATCCACCAGTGTTACTGAGTGCCAATGGTTTCTTATAGAATCAGTATAGATAACAGTGAAGAGCAAATATTCCTAATTAGACTGCCTGAATTATAATATGATTTAATCCTTGGCCAGGTGACTAAGAGCTAGAAAGCAAAGCAAAAACTATTACATAATATAGAAAGCTGTCCCTCTCTTCTTTATTTCCTAGAGTTATTTTTCATTTACCCACTTTACCTTTCTTATCAAAAAGTAACATATAAGCCTCTCATTTGTTTTAACCTCTCCACAATGGCTTTGATTCCCAGCAGTGATAGAACCTGTAACAACTGCCAATGAGGGCATGTTCCAAGGAGCTTGGGTCAACTTCTCCAATACATTTGTTATGTACAATTTATCCTGACCTTATTTTGTTTCTAGCTTCCAGACTGATTCTATTTCTACTTTCTTTGACCTGCAACTGGGCTCCTCGGTCCCCTCTCTACTTTCACAACCTGCTTTTATACCCATAGTTTTTGTCTCAGTACAAATGCCATTTTAGTAAAACCCTCTGGTCCTAAGCCTCTGAATTACAGTTGCTTATTTCCAATCACCTTCAATGTCTTTTGATGTAGCACTTCGGAGCTTGTGTACCACAATTAAACGTCTTGCTATAACCAATTTTTTCCCTTTCTCTCTCCTCCGTCAATAGCCACCTCCTTCCACATGATCTACTTCTTCCCTTTACTACAATTTGACATTGCTGTTGCTTTCATCTGTTGTGGCATTTTCTCCGCAGTGTGTACTCAAGTCCAATCCAGGTACACAAATCCAGATCCAATGTCATCCCAATTCATGCAATTAAAAAATATTCCACTGTTCTATGTCTGTCAGACCACCCTCTTCTGCATAATTGTTTTCCAAAATATTTTGTATGCTCTGGACTCTCAAACTTCCTGAAAACAGAGATTCTTCATACTTCTGTCTTCCTGAGCATACTCTATTCCACCTGGTAGGAATCACAACACTTAGGTTGGTGGTAAGGAAGGACAAACAGGATAAAGAAAGGATAAAGTTTTTTTAAACATAGGGACCTGTCTGAAGCTACTTCCAAGTAGTCAGCACATTGATTATTATCACTAATCATTAACTTGAACAAGTTTAATCAACATTGTCAATTATCAGAAAACTGACAAAATTCGTATATGGGCTATAGATAAAATAGTATTGTGTCAAAGTAAAATTTCCAAATTTTAATAGATGCACAATATGAGGAAATGTTCACTGAATATTTTGTGTAAAGTGGCACAATGTCTCCAAACTGCTCTCAAGTGGTTCTATAAAAAAAATCCACATACACATTTTTTGAAATGATTTTCTAAAAAAAAAAAATGAATTGATCAGTTCTTTGGTGAATTAGTGGAAAAAAAAATCAACAGGTGTGTTGCTATTTACACTCACAAATTTAAATTTTCTACCCCCAGTGATAACATTGAGTTTGTGTTTCCTATCTCTGGATTATTATCTTCATATTAAGCTAAACTGAAATTTTATATTTTTTTAAATAATAAACAATAAAAAATTATCAAATAATGACATAAAAAAACAACGACAACAAAACATAGCAATAAAACCAGGCTGAGAAAATGACTTTTACTCATAAAATTTTGTCAAACAAACAGATTAATCCTCCATGCAAAGGTAGAAGCCAATTAGTGATGGAGCACGATGTATCATCAATGCCTTTTATAAACTATGCTATAAAATATTGTAGAATCTTATTACAGAGAACTTGTTTAAGTTAAACTAAAACACACGATCTGCCATTCTGCAAAAACTCATATAACATAGGAAATAAATGAAAAAATATCATGTTTTGAATAATAATTCTCTAGATACCATGAAAAGATAAAAGATTAAAATGTGGAGCCATCTAATATATAGCATAAGATACTCTTCATTGAAACTGTATATATTTCCATAATTTCATGTAATTTATAATATAAAGGATTTTTTACTTTTTTTTTATACCTATGTGGCCACATCTAACTCTGTAAAAACTTAGGCCACATGAAGACACATAAATGGAGCTGCTAAAAGTAAAGTGCCATGGTTTATCATACTCTACCAAGGTAAAACATATTTCAAAATACAATTATATATGATGTGTGTGTGTGTGTGTGTGTGTGTGTGTGTGTGTGTGTGTATGTTTTTTTGATGGGAACTATTTTAAACAACTTTAATTACTCAGACTCTCCCTTTATACTTCCTTGTTACTTATAAATATAAATTAATAAAATTAATATGTATTTGAGCTCATGTTATATGAATGAGGTACATTTATTTGGGGTCTGTATGAAACTTAGGAACAAACAATGATAGCTTTTTAAGACTATTATTTCAAAGATTATCTCAAAATTAATTCTCCTGAGTTTCTTCTGTTGACATGGGTAATGAAGAAATATATTACCTTTATATGTTTTATTTCATTGTTATCATTCATGATTACAAACTAGAGCATTAATTGGAATTTAGTTTACCTGGAACTTTTTGTTTAATTTTGCTTTTTGGAGCTGGGTCTCTCCATGTTGCCTAAGCTAGCCTAGAACTTAGGATCATCATGATTCAGCCCCCTTAACTGCTGTGATCACAGTGAGAACAGCCATGCCCAGTGAAAATACTTTCTTAAACAGTATACATAATTTTATCCACTGATTTTTTTTTAACAGATAAACGTTCTTCATTTAATAGTACTTCACAACAAAATTAAGACCTATCTAGTTGGAAAACATTATGTACTTATAAAAGGTCTCTTTATGAAATTGAAAACACATCACTTTAAGACCATAACTTTAAAAGATTAAGCATTTTCAAGCACTTTCATCATGAAATTACTCTACTGAGCTGCACAGCTAGGTACTAGGTACCTTCTGACTGTGACTGAAATGCCTCCCCTGCCTGGACTAAATGGCATACATTTTTTAGTTGGTATCAGTTGCTTTTTGGTTTCTCCCAATTTCTTTGTTGGTAACTTATCAGCTCTTATTTCTTACTATCATGTTCAGCTTAAAGCAACTACTTTACTTCTTACCTAATTGGTTATACTTCCTGTTATGAAAGTTGAACACAAACTCTATTATGTATAGTTGTATCCCTTTTCATACTTACATTTTTGCAATTCTTGATTTTCTTTAGTTGCACTTTATTCTCAGTGTTTTTTCCTTTGGGCTTTTTATGAGAGTTCTGTATATGTGTGGTATTACTTTGTACTCTCTCTAATAGGACTTAGCATAAAAGTTAGTAGCTGCAGTTCATTAATTCATGCCTTACCATATTCTGAGATGTATTTAAAAGGCTTTCAATATTTATTATTAACATTTGGCAAAAATAAATAATCAAGTAAAAATAACTGAAGAAGCACTGATAATATCAAATTAGGAAAATAAGGCAAAGCCAGAAATGATCTTATTTGATGCAAAAAAATAAACAAAATAAATTTTTTTTGTATTTTCTTTTGATAGAAGTAAGCTAGAAATTTCATACTAAGTACTTTAGCAGCCAAAATAATAAGGGTAATATGATGGGTTATGAAATTGACAGTACCTGCATAGTACCAAAAATGCAGGTGAACAAGAGAATATCTGTGGTACTCAGAAAAATGCCACAGTATGGAATAATGGACAATATATATGAACATTTTTTCTCCCACAAGCACAGGGAACAAATTTTGAGGGCTATATATTAAACATTTTCCTCAGCCTAGAACAGTGGCACAGGTTTGCAATCCCAACAGCTCAAGAGGCTGAGGCAGAAGGATTGGGAGTTCAAAGCCAGCCTCAGAAAAAAAACAAAACAAAACAAAACAAAACAAAAAAAAAAAACGGGGTGCTTAGCAACTCAGTGTGACCCTTTCTCTAAATAATATACAAAATGGGGTGGGAATGTGGCTCAATGGCCAACTGCTCCTGAGTTCAGTCCCCAGTACCCTCCCCCCACAATTTTTTCCCCCTCAGTTCAGGCTAAAATATCAAGGCGAGGTAAATTCAGCAAAGGAGAGAATGAGTCAATGATATAACATGACAAGGTAGGTAGGACATGTCAATTTAGGGACAGATTTTAGCACATTGAGCATGGTGGCTTACTAAAAGTAAACATCAACTACAGTGCCTGTTACATGCCCTAATAATTTCAAGTACATTATATCAGGACAGAATTTGGGAATCTGGATTTTCATTGTGCAACACAAATTGTGATTTGAGCTTCAGGAGGAGAACTGCTGACCTGGAGGGACAGTTGAAAACATCACACATGCTCTCTTCCATATGCTCAGTATTTTTAATTAAGGCTTTGAAGATAATGAGTAGCAATGACTGAACCTTCTTCCTGATGGGTAACTTCAGGACAATTAATCTAAAAATGATGGTTTTAAGTACAGAAGGTCAAGTGAAGTCAGCAACCTATAAAAACAATGGAGCTTAAATCTGACCAAGTTGCAGTTACCCTGAGTTTGTTCAAAGTTCTGGTAAACAACAACTTCTTAGAAAGAAAAAAATTAAAAAAAAATCCATATCAACATTTGAAAATATAAATCCAATTTAGATGTTAGGACAGCATAATCCACGACTTATGTACCTTGTTTTTTCCCCCAAATTCTTTTGTAAATGATTAAGATAAAGTTACATGACTTCATGTACATGTTTTCCCCTAGGGAAATAAATCATTTCAAAAGAAACTTTGGGGAGGAAAATGATATCTACTCAGTGGCGCAAATGTGACATTTCCATTCCAAAATTCTCATCTATTGATGGCCATTTTCATGGATTAATTTACTAATCCTTGCTACAAAATCATTAGGACATACTTCTCTAGACAGCCACTATTATTTGATCAGCATTTGAAATGCATGGAGACACTCCTCTGAACTCAATCCTTCTATCCAACAGAAATTGTGTATCCTGTGACTAATACCTCCCCAGTCATTCCTTCCCCAGTCCCTGGTGATTACCATTCTATTCTATATGTCAGTGGATTCAACTTTTTAGATTCAACATACAAGAAAAA
Organism: Spermophilus citellus; assembly: GCF_964194105.1. NCBI lineage: Eukaryota > Metazoa > Chordata > Mammalia > Rodentia > Sciuridae > Spermophilus > Spermophilus citellus. The sequence goes on from NC_138196.1 coordinate 2,370,740, forward strand.
GGGAGGGGAGGGGAAACGAAGATCTCTTTGAACTTCAACAGTTATGTAATCTTCACTTGACACAAACTTTCCTTAATGAAGTACCTTCTGTAGTGTCTAGAGTGTTTGGATGATATTTTTAGCCATGAAAGAAGGCACAAATTAGGATAATAAATGACTGAAGAATTATATGGACAATGTCTGATGAACAGATTGAAAAATGCACAAACTACTAAGTGCTCCAAAAAAAAAAAAAAATATGTTTAATTGTGTCATGGCTCCAATGTTCCTGTATCCTCAAATTAGAACCAAAATATTGATGAAACTGCATTAGTTTCATTAGTTGAAACTTTTAGATATCAGAGTTGCAAAGAAATGATGCTTATTAAGCATTCTCTTATTCTGAATAATATTTAAAATAGTACTCACAGAAACTATGTTTTTCATGTTGGCACAAAATAATATTGAAATCCAGGCAAATCAAACATGAAAAACATAGTTTCTGTTAGTATATTTAAATTTAGTGATAAGTTTCAATGATAAGAAAGCCAAGTCATTTATCCCTTTGCATGCTGTTTAACTCAAGAATAACATTTATTACATTCAAACTTTAGTAACAATTCTGATAAGAAGTGCTTTTAGGCAAAAGATGAATGTTGACAAAAGTACTGTGTTGTCTGGATCAGCTCCTAATTTCTCTTTGCAGTCCACATGGAATTCAATCAAATAAAATGAGGGAACTATAGGAAGGTATAGGTTAACACATTGTCTAGTTCAATTAAACCCACACTTAAAGAGTATCAGCTATATAATGCAGGCATTAGAAAGTCCCTTCATTCCAGATAGGAAAGGAAAAAAAAAACTTGCATATCATAGAGACTAAGGATGGCAGAAATACATTTATATTGTACTTATGTATAATGCAATAATTTGTGGTTGAAAAGATGTCTGCTCAATTTACATAGGTAGTCACCAGTTTATAAAAGGACACAAAATCTAGTTAATTGCCCCCCACAGAGGCTTTGGAAGGGTTTTATGTCAATGAGGCAATGCAATTTTTGACTATCAGTTTTAAAATATTTTTCTATAAAATAAATATTGAGTTAAAAATTGTTTTTATATCATTTATGATTTTTGCAAAGCCTCATTGAATGTATATTATTGCAACTTGCTAGTTTTGCTTTTTAAGAAATAGAATGAAAATACATCAATTTAAAAGTAGGCATTATGCCATTTTAAATAGTCAACAATCCTGTTGTAATTATATTATAATAAATGCAGTAATCAATATCCTGGTTTAATTCAATCATTCAAGTGAAGAAAGAGTCACCAAGCATTTCCATGATTAAATGGTAATTAAAGGTTAATTTGGGGTTGAGGGTGTAGCTCAGTGATAGAGCACTTGCCTAGCATGTGTGGGGCCCTGGTATTGATCCCCAGCACTACTGAGAAAAGAAAAGAAAGGTTAATTTCTAGTAATCTGTGCTAGTTATTAATGAATGCTAAGATCATGGCTATTTGAAATGCTTAGGTCTTTGTTGCTCCTCAGTGCTGTATGTATCTTCTTTTTTAATGCCCTAATCCCTTTCTCCAGAATGTATTACCACCCTCTTTTCAAAGTTGCACCTGAGCCAGTCCATCAGGGTCTCAGCAAAAGCCAGGCTCCTACCTCAGTGAGAAAAATAAATAGCATCAGGTATAAATTTCTGAAGTGCATTTCATACCAATCAAAGTTCATCAATAGCCTCATCCCTTTCTCCTCTTTTCCCTTCTGGCTCAAAATGATCCCTTGTCTTCTCTGCTGCTTTTGTACTGGGGCTTGGATTTAGCCTGCTCAGGCACTTCCTCCGCTCCTTTCTCTCTCAGCCCTTTCATCTCCATCCTGCCACTGATGGACTACCGCTAGCCTTTGCACATGGTCAGGTATTTGTCATCTTAAAAACAATCTTTCCCACATTCCTCCATTTCTCTTCTTCACTGTCAACTTCTTCATCTTCACAGTATTTTTCAAATGCCAGCTATTTCCATAATCTGCAGACACCAGGCTTCTGAGCCACCTCTCTGTTACATTACACTGCAGCGTCATTCTCAGAATTGGGCGCTCTCCGGCAACTTGTACTGTAGCCAAACCTTATTTTTGAATTTTTTTTTTAATCTCTGAAAAGAGTGAGTTCTCTTTATACCTAACTGAAAACTCCTTCTCAATATTTTAAAATTGTTTTTATTCCTTACATATAGACCTCTTCTAAAGTCTCCTTTCCACATAATTTATTTCATATCATATAAATTATTATATAATTTAATCTATAAACCATTAATGATATTAATGATTTAGCTTTTAAATGTTGAAACACAGGCACAGAACAACTTCATGACAAGATGTTTCTAAGTTTCAAAATCATAAAAAATCAAATTTCACAGTCAAGTAATATTTTAAATATTGTTTCACAGAAGTACTTTTATAAACTAATATATTGCTCACTCATCAATGCAGTCTCTACTCTTATATATAATTGTGTCTTTGTGTTAGCATCCAGGAAGTCAAGCAGAGAATTTGGATACAACATGTTTTGAAAATAAAAGTTTAATCTTGAATTTAGTCAGCAAGAGGTATCATAGTGATCTTATTTTTGGAAATGATATATATGTTCCTTAAATGACTGAATTACACACAATGCCATATCATATATTAACTGGTAACTGTGAATGGTTCCTAAATTATCACTGGAAAAATACATATCAATTAACATATTATTTTCATTCCACCATGCCTACAATTAAGACATATCCAATTAAAGAAGAAAGGACTACAGATTTATCGCTCAATTTACATTTTTCATTAATTGCTGATTAAGCCATTAGTCAATTATTGTTTATGTGCTGCTGATTTTTATATTATTAAATTATGCTACTGTTAGCATTCTTGTAATGTAAATATATAAGTATATCAATCTATTTACATTCTATTACGATTTGCTCCTAAATAGTGAAGCAGTAGCAAAAATTTCCTATATCTAGATTACCCTAAACATTATCAAATTTATGGTGGAAAAATTAACCAATCTAAACTCTTTCATTATTTTCTATTTTATATTTTTATAAAATTTTGTTTTCTATGTCCTATCATTATTGTCCTTCAAACACTCAAATTGAAAGTCAGTCTATTTTACTACAAATACATTAATGTATAAAGTATAATAAAATGAGTTTCTGTTTTTAAATTTTATTAGAGCTTTTTACAACTGACCAACACTTTTGTTTTTTTTATTATAAAACCAATAAGATTTTTTTAAAGTCCATTTTGAAACTATCAGTTATCAATTCTGGCAAACTGAACTTAAGAGGTCAAAATTCCACAGGTAGAAAAACAAAAAGGTGAAATTCACATATTACAGGTTCCTTCTTTTAGAAGTCATTTATTTGTTTCAAACATATAGCAGAAGGCTGAAAATCCAAGCTAAAATCTCCAGCAAATAACCAGTAATATTAAGTTGTTAGCTCTGAACAGCTATTACTTAAGGGTGCAGCAAATAGGAGACAAGTAGAACATTACTATTCCAGCTTGACTCGGCTCAGCCCCTGATTGGATTGAGGCAATAAGACTACTATCTGCTTAGCATAAGATAAAATAAAACATACACAAAGAAAACAAGAACAAAGAAACATTTCTAAAGAAAAATAACATAATCCTCAGCAAATTTTCCATATGGAATAAATGGCATGACATTAAAAATAGGAGTTGACAAAGAAAAACAGAATACTAACAGACCAAAGATAATTAAGACAGAGGATTTATTAAATAGCCATCATTGAAATGCTTAGAAAATAAATGATAGGAAATGTTAAATGAAAAGAAGGAAGGTTTTACCAGATATTTGGAATGTACAGAACTAAATAAAATGTAAATTTTATAATTTAAAAGAATAAAATAAGTGAAATAAAGAACTCAATGAATTTACTTAAAGTAAATAAGAAGTAACAAAAGATATGACAGGTAAATCAGAAGATGGGGCCATAAGATGTGTATGGATTGAAGCTCAGACAAGGAGATCAAAGAAAAAAAGAAATGAACATAGCAACATTGAAAGGTCCAAAATAAGTAAAAATAGAACAGATGAAAGAGAGATGGAAATATCTGCAGAAATTTTGGCCAGGGATTTTCTGAAAGTTATACAACAAACACAAAGCAAGCACATACTAGTAAAATTATTAAACTATCTACAGATAAGGAGAAACTCTTAGACAAGTATCCAGAGTCAGATTAAAGAAAATGGAAACATAGAGAACAAATAGAAAACAAAAAATAAGTAACATTTCCATAATTACATTCAATGTAAAGGTCTAAACACACCAATTAAAACATACATTGGCAGAATAGATTAAAAGTATGAATTTATTAATAATCTATAAAAAACTCATTTCAAATATATAAGTAGGATAAAAACAAAATAATAAAAATGCAGATATCAATGTTAAGTGAGAGAGACTATATTTAACAGATAAAGTGAACATTAGAGCACCGAAAATTGCCAGACTCAGAGAAGGACATTATATATGGACAAAAGGTCAAAAGTTCCAATCATGAAAGACATAATAATTCTAAAACAACAACAACAAAAAAGTTGAAAACACTTTAAGTAAAAACAACTAATATAACTAAAGGGAAAAGCAGGCAAATTCACCATTTTACTTGAAACTTCTCTTAAAATAGAACAACTAATAGCTAGTTAGTAGTATATTGAAGAACTTCATCAACTAACAGGATAAAAATGATATTTATAGAATATTCTCTTCAACAATAGCAGAATATATATTATTTTCTAGTACTCACAAAATTTAACAAGATGTTTTAGTCTGCTTTTTCACTGTTGTGATTCAAAGATCCAACTAGAATAATTGTAGAGGAGGAAAAGTTAATTTGAGGGCTCACAGTTTTAGAGGACTTAGTCCAAAGAAGGCTGGTTTCATTCCTCAGGGCTTGAGGCGAGGTAGAACATCATGGCAGAAGAGTGCGGCAAAGGGAAGCAGCCCACATGATGATCAATCAGCAAGCAGAGAGAGAGAGATCCACACTCCAGATACAAAATATATACCCCAAAGCTACATGCCCCCCCCCAGTGTCCACCTCCTCCATCCACACCCTACCAGGCTCCAGTCATCACTCAATTAATCCCATTAGGGATTAACTCACTGATTAGGTTAAGGCTATAACCCAATCATCTCTCCTCCAAACCTTCCTGAATTGTCCCACCTGTCAGCTTTTGGGAGACACCATATCTAAATCATAACAATAGATGATACCATTTTTATTTTTAAAAAAGTCAACATATTTAAATGAGCTGAAATTATGCAAAATGGGTTCTTCAAACACAACATAATTAAACTATAAAAGAGTAAAATAAAGATAACAGATATATCTTTAATGTTTTAGAAACTGAACAATACCCTTAAGAATAGTGTTTGGATTAAAGTCTCAATGGAAATTAAAACCACACACACACACACACACACACACACACACACACACACACACACACATGCTGATCTGAAAGAAAACAAAAACAGAATATATCCATATTTGTGAGATAAAGAGTAGCAATGAAAAGAAAAAAAACAGTTAAAATTTAATGACATAGAAGGATGAAAATAAAAGGCAGAATCATTATAATAGAAAACATACAAAATCAAGAAAACTAAAAGTTCTAAAGTTGTTTCTTCAAAATAACTAAGGAAATTGAAAGACATCCAGAAAAAACTATTTTTAAAAAACCATGAATAAAGATATAAATGACCAATATCATGGTTTCATTACATATTACAATAGTGATATATTGAATTACCTCATACCTACCTGCTCATGATGGCAGGCAGATTATGTACATCCCCTCCATACTACAAACCTTAGAAATTGGCCATAATTTGATTAAATAGACAAAGAAACTAACAAATATTAATCTTTCCTTAACAGCACAATCTAAAATATATAAGAAATTACTGAAAAAAACTTTGACAATTAATTTGATAGTTTAAATGATATTCAGATTTATAGAAAAACAAAACAAAGATGGAAAAATAAATATATGTTTTAATAGGCCTAGTCAGTTTTTCATCTCTGTGACAAATATCTGAGAAAAACAACTTAAGAGAGGAAATGTTTATTTTGTGTCATGGTTTCAGAGGTTTAGTCAATGATCAGATGGCTCTGTTGCTCTTGGACTGAGCCTAAGTAGAACAGTATGGCAGAGAGGTATGGTGGAGGAAAGCTGATTACCCCATGGAAGATGGAAAGCAAAGAGACATGGGGCCAAGAACAAGACATAATCATCAAAGACACGTCCCTAAGAATTTACTCCCTTCCACTGGGCCACACCTCCTAGAGTATCTACCAACTCCCAAAAGCTCATTCAAATTATTAACCCATCAAATGGATTAGTCCACTGATGAGTTATAGCCCTCCTGATCCAATAACTTCCTGAAATCCTCATTTCTGTACATTGCTAAATGGGGTAGCCAGACTTTAACACATGAGTCTTTGTGGGATACTTCATGTCCAAACCATAACACTTATATTTATTAGATTAAATCTGCAATTGAAAAATCTTTGTACAAAACAACCTGTAATTCCAGATGTCTTTTCCTGAGAATTGTTTCAAACAATTAAAGAAAGTGACACTAATTTTATATAAACTTCAAACCTAACTATACCACAACTTGATTTCTTTAATTACCCTTTTTTGCTGAAATATAATTCATATGAGCTTCTATCTTAATTGTACAGTTCTGTCAGCTTTAACTAATACATGCCATTGTGAAATTAGACTTTCAGCAGCTAAGTTTTTTCTTACCACTTGCTAATTCCTGGTTGATCTTAGCAGATAAATTTGGGTAAGATGGATTTGAACTACTGGGTTAGTGATTTACATTCCATGAAATTTTCAGATAAGTATATTTCTTGAAACACTAAGGAAAAGGAACAAAATAAGGGAGGGAGGTTTCCTTGAAATGTAAAACTAAGAAATAATGAAGTCTAGAAAATGATCAGTTTAAGAATTAAATTTGATTGACTCTAGAAATACCATGAAACATCTAGAATAAGCACTGGTGTTGGAAGAATATTTGACAGAATTTAAGGTAAACAGACAAAGACAGCTTATAGAAAATTGAATATAAATTCTTATATATACAATTTTATATTTAATTGTATAGAAAATCTTATGCAATTGAAAATCATAAGAAATGGACTTTTAAGCATTATTTTAAAATCATAGAATAAAATGTTTATTTGCTTGGTTTCTGAAAATATTCTATTATGGAAGATGGAAGTTAAACATGGATTTTTCTATAGAGTACTATCAACAGTTCATAATATTTCATTCATAAGAAAATGGATAAATTCAAGGGGCTAGTTAAGGTTAACATTTGGGCAGCAAACAAAAGAGATGCCTCACTTCTGAATATGTGAGGACTCTGACTTTTCAGTCCAGCACCAAGGGCATCCCCACCTTCTCTTTCTGAGCTTCCACTGGCACATTACCTTTTCTTTTATGAAGTGAACTCATTCTTCCCTATGCTGCATGGAGGCAGTTGCCCTAACATCTCTCTTTTCCATAAGGGTAGGAACTCCATTCTGTCCCTTGTACCAACTGACACAGATCTAGCAAGGAACAGAAAATTTCTAACACCTGTTAAAAGCATCACTTAATGTTTATCTTCCTGGTTTAATATATCCTTAGATAAATCACTAATACACAATTTTTAAGAAAAGAACTTTGTTTTAAAATTCAGTGTTCTTTAATGTTTATATTGAAGAACATTTTCATAAATGCAAAACTGTAGAGCCAGGTGTTTCCATGAATTTGTTGGGGGTGAGTTTGTTAATAAAAATAGATTGGTTAGGTCTAGAAATACCTTAAAAATGGGAATGCATAGAGGGACATTGTGGTATTAGAGAATCATACAGTTAGAGCAAATATATCTTAGAGTTTATATCCTATAATTTCTCAGATATAGACAACAGTGAGGTAGGCCTATTTATATACTTAGGATACAGGAGTTCATTTAAGAAGTCCTAGCCAGATCACAGATCTCTTGCCCTACACCCTGCTGCTTATAGGTCATTGAACCCACACAGACCAAGTGTGGTGAGCCTATGGGCCTGGGAGTTAAGTAGCTGCCATAACAATAAGCAAAAATGTTGAGAGAGTTGACCTTCAAGTTAGTACCCATTGTTTTTATGTCATTTCATTACTGTAGGGAATCCAGAAAAACTGAGAACAGCTTCAAAGGAACTTATAAGAGAATGTTAAAAAATAACATTACTTAAATAAGACTTTTTTTTGTTTCTGGATATTTACCAGTATTGACCTTAGAGTACTCTTATCATTTGGCACATATCATTCTGATCAGAGTAAATATAACAAGAGAGACTCCATCCACTAAGCATGACAATTTAAGGGTTTTTTTAATATATTTTTTTTTTAGTTTTTTAGGTGGATACAACATCTTTATTTTATTTTTATGAGGTGCTGAGGATCGAACCCAGTACCTCATACATGCCAGATGAGCACGCTACAACTTGAGCCACATCCCCAGCCCCCAATTTAAGTTTTAATAAAATAAACATGTAAAAGTAAAATTTCTACATATCACTAAAGTAAATATAATATTATGCCTTATCTAAATAAAACTTTTCATTTAAGATTATATTTTATTAAATTCTTCATGTATTATTCCAATGAACAAGGATAAGTTATATTTATTATTTAGACAAGGAAACTGAGCTATCCATATTTGGATAAAAACTACTGAATTTGTTAATTTCTAGATTTTATATGGCCCTGATTAATTTTAAATGAGGAAATAATGAAACTATTTTAGCGCTAAAAAACAATATATGAAAATTATCCCTGGTGTTTTGGGGGATATGTAATTACTACAGAATATTAAATTAGGAAAAGAGAAATAGAGCACTTAATCTGCATGAGTAATCGGGACACCTGCATGCCACAGACAGTTCTCTGTGGGAATGTCAAAGGATTGGTTTGCTATTATTTCAGCTATTAGTATTTATTAATGAAATATTGTGGAACAAAGATATTGATGAGAGAAAATTAAATCTGATGAGTTGTAAATGCTTGGAAAGATCTTTCCTGACCTATAAAGTTCACAAATAATATCCATTCAGAAATGGACTGAAGCTAAATCTGATCAATTATTTCTAAGAAATTGCCAATTAACTGATTTTATGATCCATAGCTTGAAGATATATAACTTTCAATAAAAAATAATGAAGATATATATTCATAAATATGGGTTAGTTGATTTTTCTTGCAATAATGAAAGTTTTAATTGTGCAGATATTTTCTGTGCATTTAGCAACTCCATTGATCTCTTCAAATTGCTAGAAATTTTTGAAAATTTTTGTACAATTATTTGAAGACAACCAGTGAATGTGCAATCATACCAAGTCCTTCAAAATGTATATAAAATTATAAACTATATATGTTATATATATATATATATATATATATATATATATATATATATATATATATATATATATATATACACACACACACACACATATATCTTGGCTAGAATTTGAAACTAAGTAAAATAATGGCCATTGTTTTTAGAAGACAAATACTGATTAACAAAAACAGAGAATGTCCTCCAATTAAAAGAAGTTGTATATTTACAAAGAAAACAGTGTGATAAAAAAATGTCTTAGGACTTTGCATTGTTGAGGATTGTTTTTTAAATAAGTATACAGAAAACATATTTGCAACACAAAAAGAATCTCTAGCAAATCTCTGGTAACAAAAGGAAGGAAGAGATAGAAAAGGTCATTGGGAGATTTGGGTGTAGCACAGTGGTAGAATGTGCATGTACTCCTAATTCAATGCCCAGCATAAAAATAAATAAGTAAATATATAAATAAACAAAATGAAAGAAATACATGAAACAGAAAAGAACTTTGGTCAGTTCAAATACTTGGAAAGAAATTAAATATTTGTAAAGTATCTGGTTAAATTCTAAAAGGCATCTTAAGATATTGATCCTGAAGCTATATTTTTGTGTGTATGTTTTTTTTCCCCTAAATCTCAGCTCTGATGCTTAAAAGAAGCTTGTTATGGGAAAGTTACTTAATAGCTCTCCCTTCAGTTTTACTTCTTTCTAATAGGAGCAATATTTCTACCCCGTAAGTGTGTTGAGATGATTAAAATGTTAAGTGCCTAATAGTGCCTAACAGTCTGGTATATAATAAATTTTCAGTAAATGTTAGCTATTACAATTATTTAAGCAGAAATGATACATTTAAATGTTCAAAAAATTTATCCTAGAATTTTAGACGCATGTTATTTGTAATAAGCAAAAAATGATCATGTATTTGCAGTGCTCATATATCTTTCAGCAAAGTGACTTCAGAACAAATATGTTCAATATTAAAATTCAGATTTTATAGGCAGTCCTTTCATGTGTATAAACTGGAGCTAGGTAAATCACCACTTTTCAGAACAGAGAGTTATGATGTTTCTGAGGTTATGCTATATTTCTGTGCAGTTAGGAACGTGTAAATCCATGCCCCACTGAGTACATATTGACTTATTCCATAAAGGTTAACTCTATTTCAATATTGACATTTTCTTTTATTTCCCTATATTAGAAAGCTGAGATCATAGCCAATGAAAAAATTCAAATAATTCTAAAATTCAAAGGAAAAACATTTTTTTACACTGTTACTTTGAAGAGGTCACTGCCTTGAAGAAGAGAATGCAATGACCATGGTACATGACCATGAGGCTAAGTTAGATGAGCCCATGCATCTCCTGGCCACTCCACCTGGGGGCCTTGTGGAAGTCTAGCTACCTTGAAGCTGCCAAGTACATGGATCATTTAGAGAGATGAGAGATGAACATGGTGGTGGGGGTGATGGCTAAGGAAGAAGCAAGAAAGAGAAACTGAGTCAGACAGATATAGAGAGGAGCCCAGCTGTTTGAGCACCAGCTTGTTTTGAAGGGAAACACCCTGAATATGATTACAGCCCCAACCAACTTCTGACTGAAACCTTATGAAGGATCCTAAATATTTTAACTGAACTTCTAAACTCTCAGATTTATAAGCAAAACAAATTACTGTTAATATTTTAAGGTATTATTTTGGGGTACTTGCTAAACATTAAAGATAATCAGAACAATGTCACCTTTCCAATGAGTTAATCACATCATACAAATTATTAATTTACACATAGAATTTCCCACATGCACATAGAATTTTCCAATTTTGTTTCACAACATTTAACATGTACTAGGCTATCAAAGTGTGATATTTAGAAGAAATGTCCAATGTAAAACATTGAACTTGTGAAATGCATTTACTCAACTAGTATTTGTTGGGCATCTACTATATGCTGGGTCTAGGCTCCAGGCCTACCATAATGAATAAGAAAACAAACAGAAGACTATTTGCCCCTGTAGTCACATGAGAGATAGATACTAAATAAGGATATTTATAAATATTTTTATATTTATTCCAGGGAGCTACATGATAAAAAGAAAAATTAATGTAAGCAATTTAAGATAGAGTAGTTAGAGGTAGTTTATTTTTGTACTAGGGATTGAACTTAGGGGCACTTGACCACTGAGCCACATCCTCACCCCTATTTTGTATTTTATTTAGAAACAGGGTCTCACTTAGTTGCTTAGTGCCTTGCCTTGCTTTTGCTGAGTCTGGCTTTGAACTCTCAATATTCTTGTCTCAGTTTCCCGAGCTGCTGGGATTACAGGTGTGTGCTACCATGCACAGCTCCCAAGGTAGTATTTGAAAATTAACATTCCAAGTAAAACGAACAGCATATATATATAAGTCTTGAGTTGTGAAGAAGAGAAAAAAAAAGGACAGTGAATCAAAAGTGAATAAAGAGGAGTGGTCTTTGAAATATTGAGGATGAATTTTAATTCCATTCTGGATGAGCTAAAAATATATAGGAGGAATCTGATCAGTACACTGGGATGATTTTATTCAGGCTGGCTCTTGAGTGAATGTGATGCCTAACAGTTGACAAAAATTCATGTGTTGTTTTTCCTTACAACATAGTAAGAATACCTTACCCAACCTTTAAATTGTTAGGCATGCCCATATGTCTGAGTTCTAGTTAATTAGAATTTGACTAAAGCTAATAAGACTATGACTAAAACTAATATGACTGAAACTAATATGCCATGTGTGTTCACTGAAGATTCTTATTACTTAAGGCAGACAGGGATGAAGGCAACACTGAAGGCAGAGTAGCCACAGAATAAATGATGGCAGAAGTGTGATTAGCTTAGACAACTGATTGACTTCATGGAGCAGGCACACATACATATACCAATTACACATGCAAAACTACTAGCAGTATTATCAACTAGGAAGCACTCTTAAACTCTTTCATGATTGATATCTAAATCTCTTAGTCTCTGTATCATGCCACTGCTCAACAATATCTTCCTTATTTGTATACCTACATTTTTATTGCTCCTTCCTGGCTAGGCTGTGACTTTTTTCAAATCTTTCTACTCTGTTTCTTTTTCCTCCAAATTATCACTGTGAAACGAACTAGAAGAGGCCAATAATACTATGCAACAATCTCAATGCTTTGCTCTTTTGAAATCTCCTCTACCAAATAACTAGGCAATCATTCTTAAGTTTGGCTTTACACAAAGTCTTATGATATTAATAAAATTCATCCAGATTCTTTGTCACAGTGTAATAGGATAGTCTTTTGAACCATTGCCAAAGAATCTTCATTTCCATCTCAGATATGTTTGTTGCCTAAGTTAGACTTCTATGCCCCACAGGAATAGACCATAATACTTCTGTAACAGAATTCTCATATTTCTTTGGCCTGTATCTCCTAAGTGTTTCAAATATTCCTATAATCCAATTCTAAAGTCTCCTCCACATCTTCAGGTTTAACTATAATTAGGATAATGATCCCCATTGTTCAGTATTAATTTTCTGTATTTGTCATATTTCTTTTTAACTATAATGAAATACTCAATGCAGCTAATTTTATAAAGAAAAAAAAACATTTATTTAACTCATAGCTCTGGAAATTCAAGGGCATAGTGCCTGAATCACCTCAGTTCTGGTGAGGCCCTCATGGCAAATTGCAGGTGCCAAAGGTAGAAGTGCATATCCAAGCAAGAATTCACAGCTCAATCCAAGAAGTAGACAGATACGAGAGGCCAGGCTTGCTCTTTTTATAAGAACTATATTGTAAGAATTACTAAGGGATTTTCTGAGAACTACTATAAAGAACACACTGTCAATGACCTTCCATTTGGTTCCACCTCTCAAAGGTTCCATCATCTCTCAACAGTGCCACCATTGGGATCCTGACATCAAGTCTTCACTATTAATGAGCCTTTGGAGAACACACAAGTTCTTCTTTCTTAGTAATTAACAACTATGAGTCTATTCATTAACTCAATCTATTCTTCCTTATCTAATAATGTATGTGAATGTCCAAAAGAGGAGCTAATGTGGAAAGAGTAACAATGAAACAATTACTGTAATCAATCAGGAAAGACACATTGATGGTTTGGACCAAGTCAGTAACATTGAACATGAATGATAAGGTCAGACTCAAAGTATATTTTGAAGATAGAGGCAGGAGGATTTGATCAATCCACAACATAAAGAAATTCAAGCTAATTTTTTTAAAATTTTTGAATTTTCTATTCCTCTAATCCATATTTTCATGAAACTAGATAATAGAAGATTTTTATGACTCACTTTTGCCTTAGAATCCAGACAATTCTATAGTGAGTGCTGAAAATAACTCTTCTTATGTATAATTATCTGAAGAAGTCAAAGAAACCCCATTGCTAATTCTTAGACATTGTAGATAATTAGGGGAAGAAGGGTCATAGATGAAATTCTATCATTAGGTCATATTTGGAAAAAAACAACTGTGAAATGAAGTTCCTTCCAAACCAAAGGTGGAAGAAGGAGAAGCTATTCCTTTCATCTCAATCCTCTGGGATCCACCAGAGTTCTGAAATATCCCACTGCATTGGTGCTTCACTCATAAGCTGAAGGCTCTAAAATAGAGGTGGTACATGGAGATCTGTGTCTCCTCAGAAAGTTGATTGGTAAGCATTTCCACCAGACAGACAGGAGTATCATGTGGAAGGAACATGGGCTCATCTTGGGCTTTTTGAGGTGGCTGCCTGGAGGACAGGGAGATCAGCAGAAAGAGGGGAGAGGCAAAGCACAAGATGCTCAGGGAATGTGGCATATTAAAGGACTCTTAGGAGATTCCTATTGCTGGATACTTCTTCATCTACACAGATAAATATATCTTCTAGGAAGAAAAACCTCTTGAAAGTTCATATAAAAATTCCAAGTATCACATAAGAACACAAAGGGATGCTTTATATCCTGCACAAACCCAGGTTTCCAGAACCTAGCCACCAAGCCAGGGGTAGGTAGAGAGGAATCTGAATGATTGATAGACAAAAGGAAAAAAACCACCCATGCTCCATCTACCCTTTCTATAGCAGGTTTCCAGTTCATAGTAGACCCAAGCTGGAGAAGGAAGAATATTTTGCATTAAATCAAATTTAGAATTTTATTACTATTTTGCATCATGCATCTAAAATATCGAACTAAATATATATTTGTGACTTGAATACACCATGAGACATTCAAGAATGCTACAGGACCCTAAAATATGTTAATATTTTGATCATGTTATAAGCCATGCTTACTCAACATTATTTTATTTCTAATAGAAGAAAAATGAAAAAAAAAATCTAAATACAGAGAATCACAACAGTCTTCAAATGGGAATGACATGTTGTCTAATAAGAGTTTGGAAAGCACTGAACTCAGGTCACCCAACATAGGTAATCAAAGTAATTTTCTTTTCAGATACATTAGGCAACATCTTTTTTTTTTTCCTGATTTAGGTGAAATGTGGCTCAATCACTGTAATTCTTAAATGATCATAAGAGAAGATATTGCTGCTGTATTTACATATGTTTGACCAATGTAGTGAAGCATGTGAGATTCATATTTAGTTTGAGCTTGCTATTTACATGCAATGTGTGTGTGTATGAAAGATTTAAAAGTTTCCTCTAATTTTGGGGAATTCAAATGAAGAGTTTGGAAATGTTTCTAGAGTTTTATTCCTGTTGATACTATATGCTTATTTTGTGCATAGACATTCACCAGTTGGAAAGGTGATTCTATGCAGAAACTATTCTTGTACTTGCTCAGAAACCTGGTCTATGGATCCTGATTTAATTACAGAAAATAGTGGGGGAAGAGAGAATTACCCTAAAATTCTATTTAGATTGTATCTATTTTATAGTTAATCTAAGACCCCAAAGAGCTCTATAAATTCAGAAGAATTAAAAATAATTTCTTTGATATAATGAAAAGAAAATAAATCCCCTGAACTAAATGTCTTGGTCTCAGTGGACAGAAATCAAAAGCCCTCACATTAATATAGTAGCTTTTCTTCCCCCTCCTCAAGTTCAATATAGAACCTGTTAACCAAGACTTGTTTTTCTACTCAGCAAGATTATATACAAACTCAATTTGATGAATTATGTGAATGCCACTGCTGAGACGCCCCACTGGTAATATAATATGATTATGCAAATATACAATTCAAAAAAAATTAAGGCATAAAAAGAAGTAATAGATCAGATAAATAAACCTTTAATGCTTTCTTTATTTCAGGTCATTTGTGTCAAAATTGGAAACTTGTTTGAAGGAAACATATGAAAACTGTACGGAAGGTAGGAAGGAGTAAATCATCAGAGCATAGCATGTATTTGCAATGCACTGAATAGGTCCTTTATGGAGGAGGAATAAGCTATATTTTCTGCTGTACATTTTGCCAGCTGAACATAGGTTGAATATTGCAAATCATTCTATTGTTTTAATTAGACCCAATGCATCATTTTCCTCTAGTGAGTTCCTGTCTTAGTTAAAATAATGGAGTAAAGAATTCGATGTTGCATCTATGACACTTAAGGACAGGTGCCAGGATGCTTTACCTTACCTCACCATCATTATAGGGAGATTTAGCAGATTGTTTCCTAGTTTCTTGGGAGAGCAAGTATATTTTGAGAGCAAACAAACAAACAAATAAAAACAGAAAATAAACTGTGGAGACTATACAGTGTTTTTTCTTATAATTCGGGGTAGAAGGAGGTCAGTATCTGGTTGCTCACTGAAACAAGGCTTAAAAGGAATCACATGGCATTAATACCAATGTTTAAAACAGGAAGTGTGGGTACTTGCATTTTTTTTCTTTTTTTTATTGATTGTTCAAAACATTACAGAGCTCATGATATATCATCTTTCATACATTAGACTCAATTGGGTTTTGAACTCCCATTTTTACCCCAAATACAAATTGCAGAATCACATCGGTTACACACTCACATTTTTACATAATGCCATATTAGTGACTGTTGTATTCTGCTACCTTTCCTATCCCCTACTATCCCTCCTCCCCTCCCCTCCCCTCCCATCTTCCCTCTCTACCTCCTCTGCTGTTGTTCGATTCTCTCCCCTTATTTTTTCCCTCCCACTTGCCCCTCACAACCTCTTATAATTTTGTGTATCATTGAAGGTCTCCTACCATTTCCATATGCTTTCCCTTCTCTCTCCCTTTTTCTCCCCCCATTCGTCTTTGTTTACTGTTAGTCTTTCCCTCATGCTCTTCCTTCCTGTTCTGTTCTTAGTTGCTCTCATTATATCAAAGAAGACATTTGGCATTTGTTTTTTAGGGATTGGCTAGCTTCACTTAGCATATTCTGCTCTAATGCCATCCATTTCCCTGCAAATTCTATGATTTTGTCATTTCTTAGTGCTGCATAATACTCCACTGTGTATAGATGCCACACTTTTTTAATCCATTCATCTATTGAAGGGCATCTAGGTTGGTTCCACAGTCTAGCTATTGTGAATTGTGCCGCTGTAATCATTGATGTGGCAGTATCCCTACAGTACGCTCTTTTAAGGTCCTCAGGGAATAGTCCGAGAAGGGCGATAGCTGGGTCAAATGGTGGATCCATTCCCAGATTTCCCAGGAATCTCCATTCTGCTTTCCAAATTGGTACTTGCATTTTTTTAATCCTCTCTTTACTTTGTATGTCATTCCTTGAATTTTTAATTTGCTTAGAGAACTGTGAGCTCTTGGGGGCAGGGATGTGGTCTATGATCGTGTAGTTACCCTTATGCATCCCTGAGTCCTTAGCATGTGGTAGTTTTCTAGGAGAAACTTACTGAATAATTGATATAAAGATCATATCATTGATTATAAAATCCTTTAAAGATCTAATTGCCTATCTTAACAGTTCTGAAATGAGAATGCATCTTACAGTCAACAGCCTCTCGGAGCTGCTACTGACTAGGTGACCAAAGCAGCATGTTATGATTTGAGAGAAAATCTCAGAGATAGAATTTCTCAACAGTTCTGAATTATAAATACTCCTCATGACATAAAGGAAAATACTGAAGAGAAAACCATGGTCATCAAGCACTCTGGAATAAAAACCGATTAAAAATTGGGATCTAAGTATGAAGCTTTGGGAATGATTATCTATTTTTTTTTTACTTTTATTTATCTTTATATGTATGCCAACTTGTGATACACGGGTTTGCTAATCATAGTGTTTTGATTTACATGATAATATTATGAGTAATATATATTTTCATCATATAATATTGCTAATAATTTGGATGATAACAGATAACTGTGTGCACTAAAACTGCTACAATCTTTATTTATAAAGTCACATGTTGATACTGATATACTCAGTTATATTTTCCTTCCATTGGAATCTGACATCATGAGTGATTCACATTTGTGTGCTCCAAAGGTCTTCCTGGGCATATGAATTTGGACTTCAGAGGCTTAGGACTTCAGGTTCTATTGCCAACCCAGGACCATGCCAGATGAAGTTGGACATGAAGAAACAGATAGTCTCTCTGCACACCCTCCTTCCTCTCCTTCCAGTCTCCCCAAAAGGATGGAGTAAGAGGTTCTGCATATGCAGCACTAGGGGACCAAGGAAGGCAGTTATGGCTACACTCACACCCCTGTGCTGGTCTCATTTGGGACATCTATACAAAGCAGGTTGTGACACCTCTTGAGGCTGCTGGGATTAGAGACCCCGAGTGTGACCTGCCTGGGACAGGGGATCACAGGTGCCCCAGGTTCTTTCAACCAAGGGCTCCATGTGAAAATGTCTAGTTTGGGGGCCAAGGAGTTAGGCCGCCATGGACAAGACATAAATAAATGGTGTCCCTGTCCTGAGGATGCTGGGTCACAAAAATGAGCTATGGTGACAGGGGCCCATGGCCTAAGGGAGCAGGAGGAGAACACCCCAGCAGCACTCGGGAGCCAGCCTCACCCCTGGATGCTGCAGCATTGGGCCTGGGGAAGGGAGGTCCCCATCTCCTCTCTTTAGGCTGGCACTAGAGTCCTCCATGACCTATCTCCAAGCACCTGAGGCCCCAACTTCTGGCTGGGCTCTGTGACCTCCCCAGGACTTTGTCCTTTGATGTCATTCCTGGAGAGAAAGCTCTTACTGTTTTCCTGGCTGGACAGTTTGGATTTGACCTTCAAGAGACGGCACAAACACCAAGAATGACCAGAGAGCTACCTAAAGCAAAATGGCAGATACAGAGAGCACACATCCCCCCAGTTCCACTCCTGTGCTGAGGCAGACATCACTAATCCATCAAGATGATCTCCCTGCTTTAGGCAGCCATTCAGTCAAGCTGAGTGTCTCTGGCCACGAAAGCTAGCTGCCATCCAGGCTGGACGGGGAGAGAGGATGGCCACTTTGGGGCTGGTTTCTGCAGGACTCCTGAGGTCTGAGACAAAGAGTTTCCAAAATCCTGTCACCATACCAGGAGCTTGCCAAGAGCTCCAGAAATGGGGTCTCTCATGGCCACTGGCTCCAACTTGGGCTCATAATGGCCTCCTTGGGAAGCTCTGCACTCAGATGGAACAGGGTGGGTCTTGCAAATCCAGAGAAGCTCTGGAGGTGGAGGCGGTGACCGGATCTTCAGAACCCCGCTCTCCATGTGGACCAGAAAGAGTGGGAAGGTACAGCTGCCCATCTTCTCAGGGCTAGGGGTGTGAAACAGAAGGGGCGACCCCCCACGGGGCTCCAAAGGCCTCCTATAGGAGCTTAGCATCTGCTGTTCCCTCTGCCTGAAATGCCCTTCCCTGCCCTCCCCACCTAACCGATGTCTGCTCATCCTGCCGTCTCAGCTTGGGGGTCACTTCCTGGACATATCCTAACACTGCTGCCCCTTCCTTCGATTCTCTCCTTGAAATCAGACTGAGCTGCAGCTCAGCATCATCTCTTCCATGAGAGCAGAGAGGGCTGTGTGTGTTCATCTGTCCTCTGACTAATGCATTCAGCAAGTGCTTAGAGAGGACCTACCACATGTCCAGCTGGATGGTTAGGAGGACCCAGGAGTGGTGATCACTGAGGCTTTTCTAAAGAATAAAAGCAAGGAGGCAAAGGGAGGGGGGCCATGGGAAGAGAGGCAGGCAATCCAGAGGGAGCTGGATGTCATAGGGAAGCCCCCCGGAAGCTGTATCAGTCAGCAAATGCCCAGTTCATGCTGGGAAACAAAACACCCCAATACTTTGTGGCTTTAAACTAGCCACCAACATCCTATTGACCGAGTCAAGTCAGGAGAGCAGCTCAGACTCAAAGCTGGGAAGCCGAGTCCAGCTTTCAGTGGGAAGGGCTGCCAAGGTCACATGCAAAAGAGGCAGGCCCAGCAAGGGTCAGTGTTGCAGCCACAGACGCCAGGTCTCTGGGCACCACATGGGGTCAGACGAGGGGACAAGAACTGGCAGGCAAGGGTGGAAAAGGGGCCAGTCTGTCCCTCCTCCTGGGTAATCACACAAGCCAGGACCTCAGTTTCCGATGGCTGATGCAATGGGGCAGGATGGCGGTGGACACATCCGGCTTAGCAGAGTGGACTGCAGGGGGCTGTGGTCCCTCCGTGGGCTCATTAGGAGCCCCTGTCCTCCCCACGGAGGAGAGATGGCCTCCATTTCCACGTTTAATTAAGAGATCTGCCTCCCGGTCTAATCCTGTTATCACTGCCCCGGCTGAACACAGGGGAGGACCAGGCCTGCAAACCCAGAGGGCCTGGCGGTACCTGAAAGCCAGAATCTGGGGAAAGGGATGGGTGGAGCTGAACCTGGATTCCCCCAGGGCAGGGATGCCTGCTTTTCAGAGGCTGCACAAAGGCCTGAGCTGGTCTTCAATTCCATCCCAGGAGGGGTGGGAGGTCCGCTAAGAAGCTTCAGGCTGGGGTGGACTTTGGCTGCTGCCCATCTAGGCACCACATTCCAGAGTGAAAGCCTCCAGGCCCCTCACATTCCCTGCCCCCACACTCCCTGCCTGCCAGGGGCAGAGGGCGGGTGGAGGTGGACTGTCCCTCACCCAAGGTGCAGGGTTCTGGATGGGTGGAACTAAAGTTTGGATTCTGTATCATATCAGACATCTCCTGTGTGACTTCAGGCATGTGACTTAACCTCTCTGGGCCTCCATTTCAACTCTAATTCTTATAATTACTGCAGGGATAATTGTCTGGGTCTCTGGCCCTCATCCCTGAATTCCTTGGAAGCAAGGCTGGGTCTTAGACATGGGCCATGTTGGGGGCACCCCAGGTGGCTTCCAGGACTTTACAAGTGTTGGCTTGATGTTTTCCCTAAGGGAGAGGTCTTGTGGTTCCCAGTCCTGAGGAGGTGAAAGCTTCTGAAAGGCAGGGGCTCCTTGGGGTAAAGCCTTGGAACTGGGGAGGGCAGAGCCTGTGGGGTGGGAACCTGCCAGTGTGCCCTTTAATGACCCTGGAGTCCCCATCATCACCAGCAAGTACCAGTGCTTTCTGTTCACCCCTTGCAGATCTCAGCACCTGGTCACCCCCAACAGGTGAGGAAAAGGACACCCACAGGTCATGTGTAGGTGTGAGCTGGTCTCAAACCGGAGTCCAGCTTCATGGTGACCCCTGCTGTTGCATCATTCTTCCTGGCCAGGGAGCTTCTCAGAACCTCTGTTTCCTCATCTGCCAGGTAGGAATGACCTGCGGTGCCTCCCTGGGAGGACAGAATGATGGAGCAGCTGTCTGTGGGTGACTGTCAGGCACAGTGCGTGGGCAGAGCAGCCTCACGAAGCGCCAGCCAGAGATCAGTGGGTATGCTTCCTGCCACCATGGTCTTGAGTGGTCACCCAGAAATGGCGGCCCCAAAGCACTCCATAAAATCCAAGTGGTAGTTAAGCCAGGTTCTGAGTGATCAGGAGTAATTAGTGCACTTCCCACAGAGAGAAGCCCAAATGTCAGACAGTGCTCTCCTCTGCTGGCTGCGGGTCCCACCTCCTTACTGACCTTCTCCAGGAGGGTGGGTGGAGCCCGTGGGCCTGGGGTTAGATGGGGGCCAGCAGCTAGGCTCTGGGCTACACAGGCTCTGGGCCGACCACCCCCAGCTCGGCCTCTCACGGGGAGGTTTGCAACAGCCTGTCCCTCTCGGGTGCACGGGGCTTCCCCCAGGGGAGCGGGGCTGCAGGGGCAGGCAGGGGCTGCTGGCTCACCCCGTCCACCACAGGGGCAGCCGCACCTTGGAAAGTGGTCAGCTCTGCCCACCGGCACTGCCCCAGCAGGTCGCAGTGCCTGGTAGACACAGCGTCCAAAGGCCAGCCCCATTCTCAGGGCAGCAGTGCCCTGTCCCCACGAGGCAGCAGGCTGAGGCTGGACCTGGAGGAGACCAGATGTCTCCCCTGCACACGAGGTCACCCTCAAAGACTTGGGGTGACCCCTGGTCTCAGGCACTGCCTATGAGGTCTAATGAAGATCGTAGGTGCTCAATAAAGGCTCGTTGAATTCACCCACTGTCTGTTGTGCCAAGATGGCAGGAGGGGATCGTGGTTATGGAGAGTCTGGTGGGGATAGACCTGAGTTCAGATCCTGGCTCTGCCATGCAACTGTGGCTTTGAGTGTGGCATCTCTCTTCTGAGATGACCTTCCTCAGCTCCAACACGGGCATGACCTCAGCACCCTCACAGGCTGCTGGAGGACTGAGGCACCGTTCCTGGACTTGATCCAGGAGGTGCCTGCGATGGTTCCCATATGATTTGTCCCTTCCTTGGTCCCTAACGTGGCAGTGTTGCAAAGTGAGATCTTAAAGAGATGGGGCCTGGCAGGTGGAAATTAGGTCACGAGGGCACTTGGGACTGGACTGGTTGGCACAGTCCTCTGTTTCACTCACTCATGCCCACCATGTGATGGACCTTGCTCTGGAGGCTTGATAAACCTCTTTTCTTTATCAAGCTCCTAGCCTCGGGCATTCTCTTACAGTCACACAGAACAGACAGATGCCTACTGGGCCTGATGAGTCTGATTCTCACATATGATGAACACATTTCCTCTGCTTGTCAAGGGCTGGATGAAGCCTCGTGTGAGGGAGCTTTTGGTCTGTACTGTGATAGAATAAGATGTGTATAAACTCATCCCAGTCTGTGAATTAGGCCAAGCAGCTAAAAGGAAAAATCACAAAACCCAACTGCCTTTGAAGCAGTGAGGAAGGCTGTTTCTTTTGTTTCTTTCTATGCATCTTTTGGGGACCCAGAATGGAGCTTTTTTGCCTTTTTGGTAAATTCATCTCCATATTCTAGCAAAGTATTCCATCCTCTGGCATCATTGATTGGTTCCAGGAGGGGCATTTGGCCTGGATTTGGCCAATCAGAATATTTAAGTCCCTAGATACTCTGATTGGTTCTGAGATGGGCACATGACCAGGCTGGTCCAACTAGAACTAACTGAGAGCCATGCTTCTAATGTGATTGGTGGAGAGAAGTCTCTCATTATTCTGTGACAGGGAGGAAGGGAGAGTGGGGGACTTTGGGGGGGCTCTAGGGCAGAGCCTGAGAATGAAGTCCATGCCCAAGAAGCAGCATCAGGGAAGGACACACACACACACACACACACACACACACACACACACACACACACAATTTCAGCCTCTGGATCCAGCTGAGCCTGAAGCCATTCACTCCTGGATTTTCATTACTTGAAATAGTTTCCTTTTTTCTTCATTTGGTGTGGGCTGAGTTTCTACCGCTGCAACTGAATGCCTCTGTCTGGCACAAACCTCAATTTCAGTTGCAGTTTTCCTAGGGGATGCTTTCTTGGTTTCACCAAGTGATGCCATTTCCAAGTACCCTGCAGAAGAGCAGAAAGAGCCTCCAGCCTGATGTCAGACAGGCCTGGAATGGGATCAAGGCCCTTCCCCTCCCTACTTACCCAAGACCCTTGGGTAACTCATCCGCAAAATGGGGTTTCAACCTCCCTCTCACTGTGTGATGCAGTGGGAAGATGAGTGCCACGCCTTAGCATGTGCTGTTCCTCCCCCAGGAACACCCTTCCCAGCTCTGTGCTGACTCTGCCTGTGCTAATCTTTTCCAAGGTAAGAGTGCTTTTCTCAGCGATCCAGACCTTGCTGGCCAAGGCCTGTCACTCCACAGAATTATGACAGGCAGGATTGTTTGATTACTGTCCACCTCTCACTCTGGAGCTAGGTTCTGGGGGTGGAGAGAACTGTTGGATTTTACGCACCACAACATCCTGGGGCCTGTGCAAGTGTGAGAAGCTTCTGGGGTGCTGCGTGTGTTTTTCAGATTTCCATCGCTGTAACCAGTTGCCCAGAGAAATCAATGTTTTGAGAGGAAAGGTTCTGGCTGTGGCTTCGGAGGCTCGGGTCCATGATCAGATGGCCCAGTAGGCTGGGACCTGTGGTGGGCAGGACTGCAGAGGATGTGGCAGAGCAGGAGGGAAGGGAGAAAGAGGCGGGGCTGGGATCCCCTTTGTGGCCACACCCCACAATGGCCTAAAGGCCTCCTGGGAGGCCCCGCCTTTTAAAGTGCCACCACCTCCAAATAGTGCCAAGATTTGGGGACCAAGTCTTTAACACCGGGACCTTTGGGGAATATTTCAGACCTAGACTATGGCTCTAGGATTCTGGTGCATGTCCATGTGGGTTTATTGAACCAAACCCCAGTATCTACGGGGTTAGTCTGAGCCAAGTAGATGGCGGCAGCTCCGTGTCCATTAGACAGGGAAAGGTCATTGTTCATTGGGTCCAGGAAGACAGGACTGATGACACATAGATAAGGGGACTTCAAAGAACCCCTGAAAGGAATGAACTTAAAAAATCAGAGAAGTTGTGCTGTTGTGGGGTCTGCAGCAGAGAACCCTGCATCTATAACTCAGCTCTGCACGGACGTGCTGTGTGCATTTGGGCAGGTTTGATGCCTCTCTGAGCCCATTAATAAAACAGAGATGGTCATCTTCGCTCCTGGAATTGGGAGGGGTCAGACTGACTGAGTGCAAGGCCCCCTCCTCCAGGGGCACGTGACCCTGTCCCCACACTGCCCTTTCTGTGCCTGGCTTTCTTGCTGCAGGATGAGGTAGATACCCAGAGGCTGAGCCTGCCTGGTGAATCAGATGTCAACAGCCAGGCCACCATCCCCTGGCACTGATCTGTGGTGGCTGCTGTTCTTCTGTGGCTTCCACATCAGTGTCATCAGCAGGGACATTAACGTGATGTCCAAGGGGACCGCCAAGTGCCCGGAGTCTCAGCCCCCTTTCAATGGCGTGTCCTGGCTGGGCCACCGGCTGACCCACCCCAATTAGATGGCTCCTGTGTTAATATTGACACACAAAGGAGCCAGCTGGCGACTTCTGACCCCACCTCACTTGGAATCACAGGCTCATTTTGGCCCAGGCCTCATCCCTGAGAGCCAGACGTGTAATCTCCTTTGACACCAGAAGCAGCCAGCCTCCCCCTGACCTCTGCTCCATGAATCCTGGATTTCTGTCTTCCCTGGGCCTGATGGATGTCATATGGCCTGTGTGTGGATGCAGCCTGGACCCAGGGTGGGGTGGCTGAGAGTGGCCGGGATGGGCCAGGCCAGGCAGCCAGCTTCTGAGGGAGGAGGGCTCACAGTGGATGCCTAGGAGGGAGCCCGGCTGGGACAGGCAGGAAATGGGGCCACAGTGGAGACCAGAGAGAGGACAGAGGAGCCTGGGGGACAAGGAGAGGTCAGGTGGGGATCTGACTTACTGTGCTAGGGTCACAAGGAGTGAGTGAGTTTAGGGACCCTGTCACCTCCCCAGGACTGGAATTGCTGGCCTTGACCCACTGTGTCCTCCCCAAACCAGCACTGGTCTGAGCCCCATGTGTCCCCAGTGCTGAGCTCAGTCCAGCTCAGACCCCATTGCAACACATTTGCTGGTGCAGAGAGAGAGCCCTGCTGACCAGTGCAAAGCCACCAGCTGACCCTGGAGGAGGGGGCAGGAACTGGCTCGGGGCTGGCACTGGGGCACTTGGCTCTGGACGTGCCACCAAAGGCCTTTTCACCTCTGGCCAGATCTCTTGGTTCTCCACGTGACCCCTGCGGGTGCAGTACGTCTGAGAGATGGCCCCTTCTGTTTTCCTTGGGCTCCTCCCTCTGCTGCTGGAGAGTGGTTAGGCTGGGAGCCCTGACTGACCCCTGGCTGAAGCTATGTTCTATGACCAGCCTGGGCTCAAGGGTGGGCTTGGGGGAAGGATGAAGGAAGGGTCAAAAGAACAAAGTCTGGAGCCAGACCCCCTGCATGGGGACTGGCCCTGACACACGCTGGCTATGTGGCTTTGAGTGAGTCACTGGACATCTCTGGGTCTCACATGCTCATGTTCAAACAGGCATTGAGCCCTGAGCACTTGGCTTCCTGAGTGATGATTAAATGAGATAATACATGGGACTCCTTATAACAGTACCTGGTACAGTGCCCATGGACACCGCCTTCACCACCATCTCCCCTTCCTGGGCAGAGAGGGACACAGTTCTGGCCACAGAGACTTTCAGAGTTTAGTCAAATTGTCAAAGAGTGTCAGAATTGGATATTTAGGGAATTAGAAAAAGGGGTGCTTTTTCAATATAATCTGTGCAAGATAGGGGGTCCCCAGGAGGTAGCAAGCCACCTGACAGGCTCATCCCAGCCTTCCTGGACACCGGGCACCTGGGGGCTGGGCACAAACTCTCATTTCCATGGTCTAGAAATGCCATTGATTGTTAAAGGCACGTTCCATCTGTTTGGTCGTAGTATTTCTAAAGAATAAAAGTGGATGTCATTCATGTAATCAAAAGGTTAAAAAGAAAACCAAAAAAAAGAGTTGATCTTAAAATTGGGGCAATAGGTCATCAATAAGCAGTAGTCAGTGGTGTGAATGATGAAGAGATGAGCCATTGAAGAGTGACACGATGGAGAACAGGCAGTAGCTCCCTCTGGTGGACTGTGCTGCTGGGGTGGTTGAGGACACTCAGGCAGAGTGCCCTTGGCTTCGTTCCATTTACTGTAACCTTTCCACGGTGGCTGGAGGGACTCAAAGAGAAAGAGAGGAGAGGCCTGGGGGAACCGGGCATGGGAGGGGAGAGAGGGAGAGTGGCAGAGACGGGGAGGGGTGGGGGACAGAGATGGGGAGAGAAGGACAGAGAAAGAGGGGTCTAGGCGGGGCAGAGAGAATAGAGCAAGGAACATGGGGACAAGGCAAGGGGGCTGCAGGGAGGAAATAAAGACAGACCAAGAGAAAGAATGAGTCAAAACTGGGGGGGGGGGAGAGAGAGAGCAGGAGAGCCCAAGAGATGCAGAGACAGAGGCAGACGAGGGCCCTGGCACCCACACCCCCAAATAATTTCCCACCCTCTGAAAAGCACCCCTGGAATGAATATGGTCCCAAAGATGCACCCCACACTTGGAGAATGCACTGGCTGCCCCAGGGGTGTCCCTGCCTGAAGCTACAAGGCAGGTGTTGGTGACCCTGCAGATGAGGTGACTCTGGCTTCCCATCCCAAAGAAAATAGGCTGAGCCGAGAGCTTCCACCTAAAATCTCAGGCCAGACTCTTGGCTGCCACTGCCCAGGTTCCCGAACACGACGTCCCAGTCAGCTCCATCTGAGGGTGACGCGCTGTCCTCCCTATTCAATTTTTATTTTTCAGGCAATTTAGCTGCCAATGTTAAAAAGTCAGAACACATCACAGACATGATTAATTTCAGAGTTTCTTCTTTAAAAATAGAAATGCTGGACAGCTGGACCGCTGCGCCGCTGTTTCATGTCAACCACCTGCTGGAAGTGCACAGAGGTCCCTCCTTTAGGCAGAGTGTGAGGTCTCCCATTTACCGCAGTCCCCACCACTCCCTACTCTCTCACTCCTGCTCATTGCTCCTGACTGGCCACCGTGGGCACTGGAACTTTCAAACTCTACAGAGCCTTGGCTGAGAAACAGCAGTGGAGATGCTTTTAAAGTCACCAACAACAATTTGCTAATGTGTGTTTGTGGGTGGTTGGGTGTACGCACATGCTCTATTGCTAGGTGTGGGGGAGATTTCTACATTAAAAACAGACTGGGGAGTCAGGCAAGCAGGGGTAATGGGGGTTTTATCTGTGCTTCCTCACTCTACCCACTCTTCCTCACATTTCCACACTTCGGGAGTGTGTAGACGGGTTACTCATCCGCATTCTTCACTTCCTCTACAAATGGAGGTATGCTTCGCTACTGCTCTACTTGCCTGTAAGGCTCAGGGCCTTGGCATTGACCATGTGACTAGCTTAGCCCAGTGAGATGCCAGAGGGGGTGAGTCCAGCCAGGTTTCCAGCGACCAGTTTGGCTGGACAGTCTTTTTACCTCTGTGGCGAGGCAAATCCTGTGGAGCTGTGGCCCCTGAAACCAACTTCTATCAGCCACAGAGGCCTGAGCCCAGAGCCAAGGCCCGCCTCTGTCACCTCACCACAGTCCATCTGCAGAACTGAGTGTAAAAATAAATGTCTGTTTCTGTACACTTCTCGGATTTTCATGTTGTTTTTCACACAGAGGGAAAAAACTTAAAACAATTTTAAAAATATGTCAGTACTTCAGTGTTTACAGCAGAAGAGAGTTTCGCACAGCAGCAGGAAACTGAACAGCAGAAGCTAGAAAGACCAAGTCCCACCTCAAGTCCTGGTCCTCCCACTTCCCAGCCAATGAGGCAGTGCCCTGAGCTCCTCCCACTTCCCAGCCAAGGACCCACTGCCCTAAGCTCCTCCCACTTACCAGCCAAGGACCCACTGCCCTGAGCTCCTCCCACTTCCCAGCCAAGGACCCACTGCTCTGAGCTCCTCCCACTTCCCAGCCAAGGACCCACTGCCCTGAGCTCCTCCCACTTCCCAGCCAAGGACCCACTGCTCTGAGCTCCTCCCACTTCCCAACCAAGGACCCACTGCTCTGAGCTCCTCCCACTTCCCAGCCAGGGATGCCTCCTCTAAGCTCCACCTCCGCTTCCATTACTTGGGCACAGAAGACAACTCGGGAGTCTTGGCTTCCACGTTTGTCAAATGGGCTTACAAAATGGATTGTATTTTACAGATTTTTCAAGGATTAAATAAGATAAGGCATGTAAATTGGCGTCAATGCCCACACAGCAAACACGCCATACATGTGAACTCATTTGATTATTCAGAAGCTCAAGGACAGGTGTACAGGCGCATCTTTTCCTCCCTCCCTATCTTCCTTCTTCCCTGCCCTCCCGTCTGTCCTCTTTTTCTCCCTTGTTCCCTCCGTCCCTAGCACAAGGGCCTATTCATACACACCAAATCCAGTGCTGGAGGACACAGAACTCAGAGCCCATGGATGCATGATCACACCAAGAGTTAATCCCTGCAAACCAGGAGCCTAATCTCTTCTGCCTCACCAAACACACCCCAATCATCATTAGTCACGGCTTGTTGGACGCGAGGCTCCTCCCTGGCACTTATCTCCCTGGCTTCTGTCCTGGGCCAGGTGGTCATATTTCACATTCTGAAAACAGATGACCCCAGGGTCAGGAAAATGAAAGGCCCATTCGACAGTGAGCCGGGGAGGGTGAGAGTCAGTCTGGCAGCCCCTGGCTGTGCCCCAGCAAATTTCCCTCTCCATCCCCAGGTCAGGCAGGATGGGGTGAAGCATCTGGCAGGGGTGGGGACTTGAGGCCAGCATTGCATAGTTCCTTCTCCCATGATGATGCCCTGCCACAGGGCTGTCCAGCTGGGCTCCCAGGATGGGATTCCAGTGAGAGAATGGGTAGCTGGGATTCCTGTCCTCCTGGGTTTACCTTCCAAGGAGGACGGGGCCACCCATAAACTTGGAGACAAACAGATGAGATATATTTAGAGCCATAAGTGCTATAAAGAAGGGTGATTATAAAATATTGCAAAGGGGACAAAAATGACATGAGGGGAAAAATTACTTTTGCATTTACTTACAGGTAAATGATAATCATGATAAAAAAATAGTGGCTGCATTTTTTGGGTGCATTTAAATAATACATGTAAAGTGCCTGGCATTTAGGGGCAGTATTCTTTATGTGCGAGAGGCTGGTATCCCTCTTCTTCAGTGTGGCAAACATCTGGCTGGATATTTACACAGTCCACTAAAACACTGAACAATCTTATGACAGGGAGATGCCCTTCAATACACCACTCCCAAAATGAGGTCACCTGCACCTTCCAAGCTACAGGAAGAATGTCTACCATGCTGAATCTTGCTTCCACTTGAGGGGGACCAGTGCCCCCTACTGCCTCCTACTGCAATTGTCCTTAAATCTTGACCTGTGAAAGTGAAACCTGACCAGCGTTCAGGGATCAGGCATATGGCTTTGTCAAGGTGACCTTGAGGCACAGGAGGAAGTGGCTTAAATGGCAAAACAAGCTGGACTAATCCAACGAGGATCCCCAGTGGGGCTATCTGGGAGTCGGCACGTACCCTAGAGGTGCGCTGAGGACGGTTTACCTGTTGGTCCCCATCTTCCACTGCCTAAGAGCTGTAGGGGGGTTACTCCTGCACCTGGAAGTCACATAGCCTTCCAGATAGGTCATCTCTGGCAGGAATCCAAGTGGCTGGGGGAGGCTCTGTCCTCTTGCCTCTGCCGGCCTGTCTTGGCCACATGTCATGCACCATGCCAGGTCATCCTTAAGAGCACTGAGTCCCTTAGAAGCAGAAACTATCCCTCCAGTTAATCCCGCATGACAGTTGGTATCACCCTCAAAGGTGGGAATGTCCAAGAAACAGGCATGGTAGTTGCTGACAGGGGAAGGGACATGGCCAGAATCTCTGCAGTTCTCCCCATTCCTCGGACTGATCAGAATGGGCCATGAACAGTGACCCCATGCCATTCCACTGGGTTCACCACAGGATGGCCTATCTGCCTGAGTCCCCTGTGGGCTGGTCTGGTACAGCATCGGACCTGGGCACAGCTGCCAGACTGGGGTGGACTTGTGACTCAGATGCCGAGTGTCCTGCGTTGGCATGGCACAGCATCTGGCGAGTGTCATCTCGGGTGTTCTGAACCAGAGCCTCTCTGAGCAGGAGGCTGAAACTGTGTGCCTGGGCTTCAAGGGTGGGGGAACCTCCCACCTGAAACCAGCAGGTGACGCTGGACTCCAGGGACACTCTCTTCCCAATAATGGAAACAACAGAATTGAGTCAGGCGAGGGAACTCGGGGGCAAGGTTCTCCCTGGGGCTCTCCTTTAGAAAGGGAGTCAGAGCAACAAGGTCTGATGGGTCCACTGAGCAGAAGAAGCTCACCCCACGGGCTCACCTTGTGGGCTGTCTGCAGTGAGTGTCAACGCTGTCCCCAGGCATCCAGCCATGGGAAGACGAGTCCCTGTTATTCAAGGGAATACCTGAAGGGCATCCTGGCATCAGTGATGTAAAGCTGATGGTGGCTGAGGGTGGCACATCCCAGGCTTCCTGGGGTCAGCTGTCTGGCCATGAGTCAACCCACTTTCCCTCTGTGCATCCCTTCTCCCCCCAGCAACCTATCCCCACTGAAGGGGCCAGGGTCTATGTTTAGCTGGTTCATGCTGATACAGAGAGGCTGTCCTAGTCTTGTCTCCCAACATGCTCCAGAGGGGACAATGGGTGATGTGGAGTTGTGAACCGGGAAGGTCCCTGTGTGTCTAAATAACTAAACGGGGGTTCCTGCAAGTCATATCACCAGGCAACGTCTCCTGGTAGAGCAACCTTGACGAGGTACTTGGTCCTCGGCATAGTGCCTGGGGAAACCTAGAGAAACCTGTGGAGAATCATCTAGAACAAGTCTTACCCTTAAGTGAACCCACCAGGGAACTCAACTATAAAGCTGTTGGGGCCAATATCACCTGAGCGTCCTAATTCAGGCTGAAGTTGGTCTCTTGATGCCTCTCTATGGACAACCTGTCTTCCTGGTTATTCTTTCATAAGAACTGTATCAAAAAAGGGAATTTCACCTGGGGCTTGACCAAGTTCATAAGCCATGGTCTTCAAACCAAGCAGTGGTTAAGAAGGGTTGACTTAAGTACCACAAAAGGACGACTTGGGCTGCTTGTTGGGGTCACTTGGGAGCCTAAATGGGCGGTTAGGACTCCCGAGTCTCCTGGTGCTGTGTGGCCAGGATTTCCTGGAGGACATAGTTGGCTTTCCTGTCCCAAGGATGAGATATCAAACTAGTTATGACTTCCAAGATCTGTAAAAACTTCCTTGTTGTAAGAAGCGGTGACCCATGACCACTCTGGAGAACTTTGGGAGCCCAAGTGGAAATCATGTCCTGTGATACCTCTAACGGATTTTAATTCAGACTAAGCTTAGTATCTATCCTGGGGAAAAATACTGAACCTGTAGACAGTCCCAGGAACTCACGCCAGTGAGAGTGGCCCTTGTCGGTTCCCAGTGGGTGCCCCTTAAGGGGTGGTGTCATGGGGATATGTCTACATTGATCACTGGGAATCTTGTACATATATGTACATATATGAGCTATTCTGAATCAACAAAATGTCCCCAAGTTTACACCTCATCACAGGTCCCCACACAGCTAAGTTCATATTTACTTCTTTGGATACTAAGGTATTCCTCTATGGAAATATAGAAATATCCTATCTGTATTTCCATAGAGGAATACCTTAGTATCAAAAAGAAATAAATATGAACTTAGCTGTGTGGGGACCTGTGATGGGGGTGTAAATTTGGTCTTATCTGCCAGTTTATTGCCTTGGCTAAGGGCCACCTTCTCGGTGTCCCCTGCAGTGAACTATACCCACCTTAGAAGCTGGTCCTCTCCAGAAGCTATAAATCCTCATCCTTCATGGACAGTGCTTAACTGTTAACATCCATCTTTATCTTCAAATAGCACAACCATGGTATGTTCTAGAACATATGTTCTAGAAACACACTTAATCTATAGGAGGTCAAGACTTCCTGTCCTGACTGCAAGACCTGAATAAGGTCAGTGAGTTGACCTTTGAGGTGTTGGCATGGGGGGAGGACACTTAAGTCTATGATACAAGAGCCACTGACCACTATGCATCTGGCCTTTCTGAAGACTTCTTTGAAATGCCCATCTCCAGAGCCGCTCAGCCCCGACTCTCAAGAGGTACCTTCTAGAACTGGACCACAGTGGGGTCGATCTGATGCCCTAAAAAGATGGCCTGATATATCCTCCCTTCCTCTGTGAACCCATGTTGACCCTTCAAAAACTTCCCAGACTTGGTGTCTGAACCTCATGAACTTGTTTCAAGGTTAACTTTGAGGCCTTAATAATCAGCAAAGTAGTCGCAGCTATTGCTCTCAAATTTGGCCACAACTGGCTTTTTTTGGAGAAAATAATAGACTAGTTGTGACCACAATTCCTGTGTTAGAACCCCTGAAGATGAGCCCAGACTTTATGTGTCTCAGTAAGGGGTGTAGGAGGCTGGGCCAGACCCAGCTCAGAATTTATCAAATACACCTTAAACTTGGTCCATGAAGAGGCTCTTTCCTTGTCTAATGAGCTTTATTTCTTTAAGCCTTGAAATCCGTATCCACTAGGAACATGTCCTTCCCAGAAATACTCAGTGGTCGTGGACTCGGGTGGATCATGTAGACGGGGCAGCCTTTGATCAGGGATTAATGCATTAGCCCCTGTGGCTAAAAACTAACCAAAAAAATTAAACCACTTGAGATGCAAACTTACGGTTGGGGGGGCGGGCACTTCAAGGAAACGGCATCAAAACCTGACTCCGCCATGTTGGTGAGCCACAAGCCATCAATATATCAGGATGCCATTCAGCTGTAACTTAATGCATTAGCCTGGGACTCATCAAATGAGTATGAACTGTCCCTAAAGGACAGGTCCCCACAAAGTCCAAAGACTGCCACCCACCAGAACGTCATGCAAGGGACTCCTTGTGGGTAACAGGAGGCACACTGACAAGGCCCTCCTCCGAGGAGAGCAACTGCTTGTCTGCACTCAGCAGCTTTATAGCTGCAAAAGGAATCTCGCTATCTGCTTGGGAGTCTGAGCTGGGGTGGGGTTTGATGGCAGGCACAAGCTCATGGTCAGCTAAGCCACCTTGCCTCAGAATCTAAACTCTGGAACCCCAGATAAAATGGCTCGTAAAATGGCAAATGACCTAAAATGGCAAACCTGATGCTGATAATCCCTAAATCCAAAGGCAACACTGTTGAGTGTTTGGGGTTAACTTTAGGATCTCTGCTCAAAAACCATCTGCTCTAACCACCTTTGGTGCATTAAAAATCCTTCAGACATCACTTGGGATACCTGGGGGTGTCCAGATATGGATTAAGATGATGGGGTTCTTCACTCACGGCCTTGATCCCATACAATGGGATGTTCCACAGACTTCTTGACCACGAAAATTAAGGAGATGGACTTGAGTAAAGCCTGATGATCTATTTTTGCAATAGAAACCATAGTCGAAGGTTCTGGCTTTAGGGGATGTCACCATCTCTACACACACCTCAGGTCCTAAGCTGACCTGGAAATGTGTTACTAGCATGCCCTGGGAGGGGTCTTACTGAAGTCTATCTCCTGGGGGTGCACAGAGGGTGTCCCTGAAAGGGCTAGTGGATGAGGGGCTGCCCTGGAGACAGTCCTACCTGAGCCTGGTTTCCAGATGAGATGCTTGGTCCTAGCTAATCCTTTTCCTATTGGGCATAAGACATCCTGGGACACAACTCAATACTTTCTTGCAAGTGGGGGAAAGCAAAGCCACTACCCAGAAGCTTACCACCTACTTCCATAGAATGCCCTTGACCTACAGAACCAACAGGCTGAGTCAACACACAACAGGTGGCTCCAGTGTTGATTTAGCTTCCTGACATTACTGCTCTGGAGCAGTTTGGGTGCTAGGGCCCACCATTCTGGTCACCATCATTCAGTGTTGCCAACAGGGCCTCTAGCCTGAGTTGCCACTTTGTTGTCCCTGTTGCTAGGGACCTTTTTAATAGTAGTAGGTGATTTAATGGGACCCAGGGCTGTCTGACCTCCAGACTTCTAAGGAGGCCCTTCCCTAGCGTCACCCCAAGGGGGCAGGGTTAAGGCAGCCAAATACTGTCCAGCTGATTCTGGTTTGCTCCTAGATACCCTAAAGATCTCCTGAGCCAGAGTGGCAATATGTTTGTCCCTACTCTAACCTTTGCAAACGTCTGCCTGGGGCAAGACATCCATGGTTATTGGTCTTTCAAGTTGATCTCCATAGACACTTCTCTAACCTTGGCCTCACTACCACAGACCTGCATAGCTTCAGCTAAGCAGGTAAAGTGTTCCAGCCACTCCTACAACCCCCACAGCTGTCCAGCCAGAGTGACAACCTGAAGTGGTCACTACCTACCTTGAATATCTACCTAGGGTGCGGTGCGTACACACATTGGCCAACTCCCTCTTGAAATCCTGGCCTCATCTTGAGTGTAGTAATGAGCTGGGGCTGGCCCCCTTCTAGGTAGGGGGAAAAGATGAGCTTAGTTACATGGATTCATCCCAGATCTTATAGAAAAAGGGGCATACGTTACAGGAGTCTCTCCAGTAGGTATTCTTCAAAAGGGAGAATGACCATCAGCTGTTGTGGTCTTGAACAAAACCTTGCTTGAGAGGGCGGGGGCTGGCTTCTCGGAAGATGTCACTTAGGAGGTGTTGGGTGCGGAAGGGTCAGATGACTCTGAATACATCTTTTACGAGTTTTCAAGACGTGGTCACTTAGAAAGTTCAGAGACATCCCAGCACTTGGAGTGCTGCCACGTTTTTGTAAAGGGGACCCTTTCCTCAGGGAAAGCTCAAAGGCACAATCACTTTCCGACTACTTGGGGGGATCAGTCGTGGTGAGTCGGCCAGACAATAGGGCCCTCCGGTCCGATAGAGACGACTTCATATCTGGTGTGCTGACTTGAACAAAGACTGAAGTGATGAGAGGGAGGGTGTTGGGAGAGATGGCTGGGGAGCCCTACCTGCAGAGCAAAAGGAAGGAGTGGGCTCGACGACGTGGAAGCTTAGACCAGTGTATCCCTTGAGGATCTTTTTATGTCCCACTTGCATCTGGGTTCTGAGCTTAGAACCTTGCATCTGGGAATGGCTTGCATCTGGGTTCTGAGCCCAGATAAGCCCCGTCCTTGGTAGAACGCAGTCACAAATCACAAATGATGCTGGACACTAGCTTTCAGCTGGTAATGGCAACGAAACTGAGCCAGGTGAGCAAACATGCAGACAAAGCTTACTGGGGCTTCCATTTAGAAAGAGATGGCTCAGACACCCTTGGGCGGCTCCCTGGAAAGAGCCTGTTTGGTCTTCAGTGGTGGAAGTGTAAAGTGACCTTGGCTGTACTCAGGCAGGGCAGTTCGCCCTGTGCTAAAGAGGAGTTACCACAGCTATTTGCAAAAATACCTGCAGGGCACACTGACAATGACCCAGTGAGGGTCACATATCAGCCTCCTCAGGTCAGCTGTCAGGACACAAGCCAAGGCCTACAAATGCATCTGCCCTTTTCCTCTGGGCCTTGTCTCAACTGGGCCGAGTTCCTCAAGAGCAGGAAAGTCCAACGTGACAAGGGGTACCAGACTGGCCAATTGGCAGTCCTGATAAGCTCAAGGACAAAGGGTGGGACTCGCTGACCTACAGACAGGCTAAGGGGAAGACCAGGGGTTGCCGTGTCCAGGCATCTATAGCCACCTTACACCAACTAGCATGGGCCATGAAGCAGACCCAGGTCGCCTGCCCTGTGCTCAGCCTAGGAAGGTCTATGACAAGTAGTAACCAGCCTGAGCCTTCAAGGGGGCTGGAATAGCACAGAACTGAACCCAGGACAGCCATGCTAGATTGGGGTGAACATATGATTTCGGACCACATATCCATGCTTGGGTGGCATGGCGTGGGAGCAGCAGTGGCCAAGTGGCTCTCTGGAGTTCTGAACTTGGAACCACTCCAAGAGGTAGCATCTGGCAGAGTGGGAAGATGACCTAGATGAGTAACCCAGGTGGGTGGGCTGCAGGGATGAAGACAAACCTGCCTGAAACAAGCTTCAGGAGCTAGATGGCACCAAGAATGTGGCCCTGATTACTGCATCGGCTCTTGAACACTCAAGTCTAAACACAGAAATCCTGCCTTGCCAGGTGCGGTGGCACTTGCCTGGCCTCCCAGCAGCTTGGTGGGCTGCGGCAGGAGGATTCCCAGTTCAAAGCAGCCTTGAAAACAGTGAGGCACTAAGCAACTTGGTGAGATCCTCTAAAAAACAGAATGGGGCTGGGGACATGGCTTAGTGGCTGAGTACCCCTGGGTTCAACCCCCAGTACTCTGCCAAAATACTTTTTTAAGTAAAGGCATCCAAGTAGCTCTGGAAGGCAAACTTAGCTGTGGGGCTCAGAACGGACATCAATCTGACACAAAGTGTAGTCCTTCATTATGGATCACTTATGTCCTGAGCCACATGGAAGGACGTAAGGAGGACTGGCATCATGGGTGTCACCCTTGACACTGTGCTAACCAGTCAAAACAAGTCAACTTGAGGCTCTGGGGAGACTATGCTCCTGAGCAGACCAACAGCCCCTACCTGAACACCTGGCATGTCCCAGGCCCTCGCCAGTCTGAGTATCTGCACGGTCAGGTCAAAGCTCTGCTCTGGATCCTGTGAGGCTGCCCCGTCAGACCTCAACTTCGACCTCACGAAAATCTATGTCTCGTCCTCGCTGGACTTGCCTTGGGTACAGCCTAGGATAACCCAATCAACCAGGAGCACAATCCTACTGAGGCACTTGGGGACAGCACTGCCTACCCTGGGTCCTGCATCTGTGATGGGCGAGGCATGGATCCACTGACCACATGGAGCTTAACGGCCTAACTAGCCTTCAAGTTCTGTGCCTGTCAATCTCCAGGCAGAATCGCAGCTTGATCTCTGTCCTGCCCTCAAATATCTGAACAACAGGTTCTCCTGGCCTGTTCAAGTCCTCAGGGCTCCTGAAGTGGGGACTTGGCCTGGTGGTGTCACCTGCTGGTTGCCTTCTATCCTGCTAATGGCACTTAACCCCCTCTTCTTCTCTAGCTAACCTGACCTCAATCTAACAGCCAGGCTGACCTGACTCCTGGACCCATGACCTTATTACCAGGTGCAAGGTGTTGGGTGAAACTTCAGATGGTTGGGTCTCTGATCCGGGAACTTTGCCCTGAGTAGGTGGGTCGGGCTACCAGCTCTGGTGCTGCCACATCCTTGAAAGCTTTCAGCCACCAGATGTGACACCCGGGGACTTGGAGCCCTGGATGAGGGGACTTTGGGATAATTACGGAAAGTAACTTGGGAGTCGGACTGCTCTTAACCCTACAAGGGCCATCGCTGGACTTGGAGGAGCCTGGGTCTCTCCCAGAGCTGACCTCTATCAAGTCTCTTAACCTGAGTTGGATCATTTTCCACTCGGGTATCAAATGGAAGCAAACCACTCTAGAGACCAAGTGAGGGCAGGAAGTCGAACCCCAAGCACCAGCTGCATGCTGTAGACTCACTGGGAGAACCATCAAGCAATAGTCTAGATCATGTAAGCCTGGACTCAGGCTCTGAGATCTAGTGGTCCTTGCCATTTGTTGTTTGATGATATTTGGAATCAGCCTCGTTTGTAACAGCTGACTTGAGTCATCCCTCAACTAACAGTCCCCTTAGCATTTTCAGAAGGTGACCTGGAGACTCAAGTCACCTAGATGGAATTCTTTCAGAACTTCTAAGAATCCTGAGATATACATGACTGTCTGGAACAGACAGACATGGGGAAGCCTCCCACCCACCCACCAAGTGTGGGCCTTGTTGGAAGCCTTAAGTTTGACCTGGGGAGACCTGAACAGTGATGCCTGAGCATTTGGCTGAACCCAGCATCTAGGCAAAGGTGTCGGAAAACCAAAGTTAAGACGGCCCATGCAGACATGCCAAGGTGTGGAAGCTGTTGGAACAAAGGACCCAGCTGAGGCACAGGAAGCGTGGGTGGCAGGTGGGGACCCAGGTAGGGGATGTTATGTGAGAATTTGACGACCTTGCCCTCACACCAAAGAGGGCAGGTCCTTTTCTGGGACCTTCCTCTGAATTATGAGGAGTGTGAACTTGGCATTAGGAAATGATGCCACTCACCCAGGGGCTCAGCGTTGTGGCAATGAAAATGGCAAGGCAAACTCGGTCACCTGTGCTTCTGGAAGTGATACCAAGATTATCTCTCAAGAGAAGATATTCTCTTTAAAGGAGGAACCAAGGCTATAGCTCCTGACTCTGGGCTGAGCAGATGGTGGCAGTGCTAAGGCACCAAGGATGCCCTCCCGGAAGCAATCCTGAGACTGGATGATGGCTCAGCAGGGCTGCACACCAACCACACAGCCATTCCTGAGGCAAAGGTGGGGGCAAGGGTCTGGAAGGCCAGAGGAAATAAGCATGCAGGCTGCTGTAGCTGGCACAGGGGTCCTCCGGGATGAGCACAGCGCATGAAGGGGTAAGAGCTGAGGGAGCTCCCAACCACTGAAACGTGACCCTAGCCATTGAAGAGCTCTCCAGACTCCGGTGCAAAACTCAAACCCAAATGTCCCGCAAGCCTATGGGATAGCACCAGTTTTTATATATAAAAAAAAGGTTTCTTGGAGGTGGACCTACAAGAAGGTGGAGGTGCCTTCGAATCTCTCTATGATGGGTCAGTAGCAAAGGATGGAAGCTTCAGGGTGAGAAGTGGCAGGAACTGATCCTAACCCGAGTTTCCAGTTCCTTTCTCTGGCCCTCCAGGTTTAGGGTGGATCCTGCTGGGAATAGGGCGTATCCTGCTGCCTCAGGTGCCCGCTCCTTGAGTTCCCGTGGAGATCTTGTGGGGTTCTGAGAGTATATTGGTACACAGAGCCCAGTGGAGGGAGTTTATTCGCCCAGAACATGTGTGTAGAGTGCCGGTGAGAGTTTGGGATTAAAAAGTTGCTGTTTGAATCTACAAGGTTTTTGTGGTGGCTCGGTTATTTTGTGCCCAGCCAGACTGCAGCAGGGTTTCAAGATGTTAATTGAGAAAATAGGATACCGTTGGGAACAAAGCCCAGACCTGAGCATGAATCCAACATTCAGACCAGATCTTAGGAGAACCTAGTTGCAAATAAGGACCCAGGAAGATATTGACCTCAGGTCAAGTGGTACCGCTTATAACTTCCCAAAACATTGATGCGAAAGCCTAGGGCAACTTCACTGTCCTCCAACTTTCCCCTCTAACCTCTTATCCACCCTGAACTTCAGGGCATGCACTTCAGGTGAGACCCTTTTTACCCCCAGCAGTGGTGTGCAGTTCTCAGGGCGGGAGTTTGCACCCGAGTTTGCCAAGCAGAGCTATTGTTCTAGCAAGTGCCACATGGGTAATTGAGTACTGAAGCTTACTACACACCATCCTCAGAATACCTGAAGTTGCTACTATGTTGTACTGTGTTGAAAGATAGAGCATCTGCAGGAGCTCATGGACTGCTGTGATGAATTAGTGACGTTTGCCTCGGATTCCAGGACTGCTCCCAACCACTTCACCTTGAAACTCAGGGAGTGGGCGTGGCCTAAGCATCAGACACTGATCCACCTGGGAGCTTCCCAGGAAGGAATGCAAAGTCCTCGGCTGATGAATTACCATTGCATGCTTTATGGTACAAAGTGTCATTTTTCCATCCATCATGGAATCATTAGGCTAAAAATGTTTCTTCAATCGGCTTTCACCTCGGTGCTTGGCCTCACTGGAGGGAAGGAGGGAGGGAGAGATACAGTCTAGCCCAAGTCACCCGTCTGACCCATAGGGGGCAGCATCCACCTGACATAGGTCTTTCTCTACAAGGGACTGAAGGAAATCCTCACTTAGACTCCATTGTTGAGTTACTCTCAGAGCCACATCCACAGGGGGACAAGCTCTGAGCATGGAATCTGCTGGAGTCTTCAGCATGAGCTGCAGGTAGCAGCAATAGAGCCTGAAGTGGGGCTTCTGCCCCTGCGCTGGACATCACTCAGACCTGGAGCAAAGGCAATCAGTCCCCTTGGGAGTTGGAACACGCACCCATCCCATGGCATATTGAAGCCCCCCCGCAGGCTGCAGCAATTGAAAGCAGGATTCATCTCTTCCCGGTTAGTCCAAGGGGTCAAGACTCAAGACCTCAGAGCTCCACCTTCTCCCATGCGCCCGGCTTTACAGGACCATGGGTACATTTGGAGAGAAGACCCATCCTCAGGCAGGGGATCACAGCTGCCTCTGTGGTAGGCAGGAGGAGGCTCCCTGCTGTGTACGCTTACCTCGTGTGGCATGGCTCAGCACCTGTGCCTGGGATCAATACACGGTTGTGGCAAAGGTTGCCCAGAGTTGGCCTGACCTCATCACAAGATCCCTCTCAGTCTACATGTTACAGGAAGACAGATCCAAGGCCCAAAGAGGCCTCAGTGTGTCATTGGTGGCTTGAAGGTCACAGGCAGGCCAGGCAGAAGATTTACAAGCCTTTAGGGGCTGATAAGCCCCAAACAACAGCCAGGGTTGTATTCCAGTCCTTCATTGCAAGGACTGAATTGCTTAGGGGTGACATCACCCCTAGATCTTTGCGGCAGCCACTAACAACTCGATTTCATCTTTGGGAGACCAGGTCTCAACCATTGTGCACCTAGGTTGGCAGCCCACAGAGTGGAACTTGGTCTTCAGTTGCTAGTGTGTGATGCAGCAAAAGAAAGCCAGGGCCGAGGGTCTTGTATGCTGCCTTTTTCTCCCCAGCACTTGACACAAGTGACCCCAAGCTTGGCCATAGGAATTTGAATCCCTTTGAGGTAATACCTTAAGGATAATGCAGATCACGGAAGCTGGGGCCTCCATTCTGCTGGAATGGGAACAGAGGCTTAAAGCACAGTCAGGCTTTTAGCTGAGGGATGAGTCAGGTTCACTCACCCAGGGCCCCTGGGAAAGGGACTAGGTACTTGATACCTCAGTCAACCGATACTCGACCACACTTCTGTCTTCATTCACCCAGGTCTAGGTGACTTGGACTGCCCAAAGCTTCTTGGTAGCAATGTTTAGGGCTGGCATCTCACCAGTTTGAGAGACGCTCACCTTCTCATCAGTTCCTGCTGTTCAGTGGCTGAACAGACTTGAACTCATCCCCTTAGAAAGGCCTGTCCAGTAGGTGGAAACCCAATGTGAAGGTCCACATTTGTGTGCCCATGTGGCCTGAAGTTGGGAGATAGTTCAAAGGACATCCCAATATAGATGATTCAGAGGGAGGGAGGAAGGGTTACATAGGGTATGGACCACACCAGACACCACCTGGCATCTCTTCCATGGGGCAAGAGCTGCCTGAAGACCTAGCTAAGGCCTCTAGGTCTCTTGTTCCACAGAATGCTAGGGTTCTCTTGCAGTCTGTATGCCAACTCTAGGTGACTCCATGGACTGCATTTGGATGAGTTTAAGATTTTGACTCCAAACCAAACACGGCAGATGCACTTGCAGCTGTGGTCTATCTCAAGAGAGACTCCTTCCATTCTGTAGCAGAGTAGCCAAGGCTTCTTGCCTCTCCTGGAAACTCGGCACCTCGAGCTTATCCCTTCTACTCTGGGGAAACAAGGATCTCTGGCTTCATCACTTTGCTGACATCACTGTTCCTGCCAAGCTTAGTGCTGAGAAAGCCTGGCCAGCCCACCCGTGTTCATTCACCTGGAGAAAAGTCAACACGTGATCTTAAAGTCCATCCCGAATCAGGAAGTGCAGATCCATGGAGGTGCTGAAAACTCCTTCAAGACCAGGGCATCTTCCCCCTTCCCTGCTCCAGTCTTTGCTCCATGTGCCCCAGGCCCTCTATCTAGAGGGCTATCAGGTCTGTCACTTCTTGGGATTTAATACAATGAGTCTTTGGCTAAGAGGGAGGAGGTCCTGGGAACCCATAGGAGACCTAGGAAGGTTTCCAAGTCCTGTTTGTTAGACAATGAAACACATATCCTCAGGCTGGACATTGGTTAAAGGGATGTCTGGCTACTGAGGCTGAGATTTCTCAGCAACTGATGCATGGTAAATGCCGAGTTCTAGAAGATATTAGCAGGGGAAAGTTGGAGGACAGTGAAGTTGCCCTAGGCTTTCGCATCAATGTTTTGGGAAGTTATAAGCGGTACCACTTGACCTGAGGTCAATATCTTCCTGGGTCCTTATTTGCAACTAGGTTCTCCTAAGATCTGGTCTGAATGTTGGATTCATGCTCAGGTCTGGGCTTTGTTCCCAACGGTATCCTATTTTCTCAATTAACATCTTGGAACCTTGCTGCAGTCTGGCTGGGCACAAAATAACCAAGCCACCACAAAAACCTTGTAGATTCAAACAGCAACTTTTTAATCCCAAACTCTCACTGGCACTCTACACGCATGTTCTGGGAGAATACACTCCCTCCACTGGGCTCTGTGTACCAATATACTCTCAGAACCCCACAAGAACTCCACGGGAACTCAAGGAGCGGGCACCAGAGGCAGCAGGATATGACCTATTCCCAGCAGGATCCACCCTAAACCTGGAGCCACCTTAATCCAGCAGGATCCACTCTAAACCCGGAGCCACCCTAATCCAGCAGGATCCACCCTAAACCTGGAGCCACACTAATCCCTTAGCAGGGTAACCTTTCCATGTGTCATTCCTACTTGGCTATAGCTCTCAGCATCTCCCCCCTTCTGATTAATTAAACAACAAGCAATATGGCTTAGGGACCATGCCTGTTAGGTTGTCCAATTCAACATATGGTCCTTACCCGTCATCGGATGAGCTGACCTCTAGGTGTCAGCCTCCTGTCTTAGGTTGGTACCACTGCAATTGGATCATACCCATCACTGACTACCGGTCCAGCATACAGCCATACTTGTAGATAGGCCTATGCACCAGTGTGTGTGTGGGGGGGTGAGGTTCTTTGCCTCACCTCTGTTGGCCCCTAAATATGGCCTTTGCACCAGTGGGGGTGGTGAAGTTTTGTGCCTCACCTCTGTTGGCCCCCAAATTTGGCCTTTGCACCAGTGGGGAGGTGAGGTTCTTTGCCTCATCTCTGTTGGCCCCCAAATTTTAGGCCATCACTAGCAGAAGGGAGGAGGATACAGAAATGCCATGACACCAAGCCAATTGATGGCTCTTTTGGAAAAACTGTATCACCAGTGACACCATCAGCAAAGATATGCCAGCACTACCACAATTCGCTGTACCAACAGATAGTTCACAATGCATACAAGTGATACTTAGTCCAGGCAAGTTCTGCTAGCAGTTCAAAGCAGAGGAATCTATCAATGTGTCTGTTTCCTCCCAAAGTAAATCAACTCCTTAATTGAGCATTACATGTTGAGTTATTATTCATTGATGCATCAGTTTATACAGTTTACTGTGATAGCTATCATAGACGCTGTAGTTTGGTTTTATCTTTGTCTTCACCGGCACTGGGATGAAGATGGGAATTCTGGCAATGATGCTAAAAAGAAATTATGTAACATTCCAACAGGTAAAAGAAAACAATTTTCTGAACAATTTACATTATCCTGAACAGAATTATTAAATATAATGAAAAGGAAAGGTGAAAGTAAAGAAACAGATCTGTTAGCCTAGTTTAAAAACAATCCTTAACAGCTGTTTACCTAATTTAAATTAAACCATTAAAGTCACGTGAATAAAAAAAATTCGGATCCATTTTTTCATGATGGCTTCCAAAGTCAAAGGTCCATGAATGTATGTAGGACTTCTAGGCAACTGTGATGTGAAGATCTCTGGGCTTGTTGTACAATCAATGTGTCTGTGTCCCTTCGGCGTAGAAGGAAACGTATGTATGCAT
Source organism: Spermophilus citellus (assembly GCF_964194105.1). Taxonomy (NCBI): domain Eukaryota; kingdom Metazoa; phylum Chordata; class Mammalia; order Rodentia; family Sciuridae; genus Spermophilus; species Spermophilus citellus. The sequence goes on from NC_138196.1 coordinate 2,414,902, forward strand.
TCTAGAATGCAAAGCTTGGGCTAGGGTTTTAGCTCGGTAGTAGAGCACTGGCCCGGGACGTGTGGAGCGGTGGATTGGATCCCGATCCTGAGCACCACACAACCCAAAACGAAGGGACAAACAAGCCAATGAGGTAAAGATGTTGTGTCCATCCATCTACAACTCAAAAAATTAAAGGGGAAAAAAATTAAAATGCAAGGCTTAGCCAGGCATGGGTTGGGGGTTCATGTCTGTCCTTTCGGCCCCCCCCCCAGGATCAGGAGGAGGTTGAGAGAAGGATTGTAAGCTCATGGCGAAAGTAACCTCGCGAGACCCCTGTCTCCAAAAGAAAGCTTGTGACAGTAAAAGCAAGTAGAAGGGTCATGACTGGGGCAAGATGTTCTTTTCCTTTTGCTATAGAAACCTTTAAGAACGTGGGACGTTGTTTCCGTAACTAGCCCATAACGGGGCTACGCTGCTTCTGTCACTGGAGTGGCTAGGCTGATTGCGATCGGCTGAGCGTCCCTCCACCTGACTTCACTCTCCAGCTTCTGTAACTTGGCTTGCTTGCATGAGCTAGACGCCCCCTCCCCCCAAAACGTCCCTTTTGCAGGTTTCAGGCTTATAAGGAGCACCCTTGCAATGGTTTGAGGCCGGTCAGGGGAACAGCTGTATGTTCTTCTGGTCAGTCGCCGCTAGTTGTGCTTTCATAAAGGCTCGATTCCTTTATACGTGAGTGGTCTGGAAGTCAGGTTTTGAAACCCCGGGACCAAGTTTTAACTAGAACAAGCAAGCGAGCAAGCAAGAAAACAAACGAATAGATAGATAGATAGATAGATAGATAGATAGATAGATAAATTGAATATGAGGATGTGGCTCAGTCAGTGGTCAAGTGAGTGCTTCTGGGTTCAACTCATAAATCAATGGATTGACCCAAAATGCATAAAAATATCTTTACAAAAAGGGGATGTTGGTTTAGCTCAGTGGTCAACCGTGTCTGTGTTCAGTCCCCGGTTCCAGGGTCCAGGATGAGCCTGCGTGAGGGGCTGGTTTCTGGTTCCATCCCCACCAAGGAAACCCTGACATGAGTATGGGGAGACGTATTCGGCTATTGGATGCCAAGGGTAGAGTGATTTCCATCTTGATCTCCCCCCACCCCACCCCACCCCACCCCACCCCCACCCCCGCCCTTTTTCTGTGTGGGCAAGGTCTCTTCTAGTGTCTTGATTTCTTTTATTTATTTATTTGGCCTAGTTGGAAAGAATGCGTTTATGTTATTAATTTCTTTTTATCTGGAGCTGAGGATCGAACCCAGGGCCTCGGATATGCTAGGCGAGCGCTCTAACGCTGTCCAGCACGGGCCGGGGGTCTTGAATGTTTTTTTTTTTTCCTTTCCCGTGGTGGGCACTTTGAGATGAGATTTCCTTGCCTGTTTTGGTTGTTTGAGTCTCTCTTTGTTCACTACTTTTGTTTCTTTTGTGATGCTAGGCTGGGGAAGAAACCCAGGGCAGGGCCTTGGGCATTGGTCCACAAACGGTCTTGATGGCTGGGCAACACCCTCACCTTTTTTCCTTCGTCTCTTTGTCTCTTCTTCCCCGAAAGTAAACCCAGGAAGGGCCTCCCTCTCCTTCCCCCAGGCCCAAATTCATCCTGCTTGGGTTTTGTGCGCAGCAGACAGGTACACACCAGACAGACAGACAGACAGACAGACAGACAGACACACACACACACACACACACAAACACAAACGGGAAACATCACTGTTTTGTTTTTGTTTGTTTCTCTCTTCACCTCACCCAGGCCCTCCCTCATAACTCCTCTCAGGGGTGGGGGAAGGTGTTTACTACGGACCTCTAGTGGTGACAGCCTCGGGAGGGACTACTGCTGGGGAATTGGAGTGAGTGGGATGGGGGAAGTGTGGATTCTAGTTCAAATTCCAAGGGTCGGGCAGAGGCACAGAGGCTATCTCCCAGTTGGGGCATGTTAAAGGCTAAGGAAAGTGATCAGATACCAGGGGTGAAAGCGGTTTGTCCCCCCCACCCCCCAGTGCTTCCAGGACTTTACTGTATGGAGGGGGGCGGGGGCGGGGGAACAACAGAGCAGGCACTGAGGCCCGTGCCCATCTGTCTTTCCAGGGACTCAGTAGGCTGAGGGAAGAGAGGAAGATATGACGCGGCGGAGGCTCGCAGCTTAGCGATCTGTATATGGATAGAGATAGAGATATCTAAGTCTGTCTATCTCTCTCTATATATCTAGATAGATTCTATCGAAACTGGAAATGGAACTCAGGCAGGCCTTCCAAAACGACGGTAGCTTTGCGCCACATCGCGTTCAGTGACCGCAACTAAGGAGGCTGCCCTTTTCAGACCGCAGACCACTCACTGTGAACTCCCAAGTTCCACAGGGTGGAAACATCCACGTGTCTATGCTTGTGTTTCTGACCCGGTGGCAAGATGAGATCCGACTGAAGAGGCCAAGCCCACCTTCACCCACCTTCACCGCTCCTAAGTGTGGAGGATGAGCCAACTGAGAAAGCCTTAGGGGAGGGAGCAGCTTCGGTCCCATAGGGGACAGCTGGGAAAGGCGAGGACCCTGAGTAACTGCACAGTTGCTCTGGGATCCAATTTTACCTGTAGAACTACTCGGCGCTATATAAACCTCAGCCAGCCAGTGCTGCATTTTGTCCTGCCTTTATTGGTATTAGGTATTTTCCAGAAGAAATGGGGGGGGGATTGGGGGGCGGGGATTTCCCATCTCCTGTCAAGAGTCTCCCGGGACTGCATCCTCCTTGTCCACGCTTTCCCTGAAGATCCTTTAGAGATTCTCCACTTCGAGATGGACCGATGTGTGTGCTGCTGCAGGTTTGACAGCCATCCGGGAGGAAAAACAACCACCCCCCCCAAAAAAAAAAAAAAAAAAAACAAAGCAAAACAAAACAAAACAAAAAGAGTTCCAAATCTTCAATACCATCGCCTTTGTCGTCATTCCACCATCCTTGGAAGAAGGAAGTCGATCCAAAAGTCCTGGGAGAGAACAGTGAGAGTAGTGAAAGATCAGAATGGTGAGACAGTGTCCAGCAACCGCCACCTCAGCTACTCACGAGAGAAGGTGAGGTCCCGGGAGTACTCAGGCGACCGACCTCCAGAGACCTGGAGCTTTAACCAGCAAATAGAGAAAGGAGAGGGAAGGGGAAGTGGAAGGGGAAGGACACCCCCCTCACCCCATGTGATAACACCACCGCAGGTGTTATCACAGACGGAGATGAGATAGGATGTTGTCTCCTTTGATGTTGGCCAACATGAGCAATCGAGGGAACACCCCTTTTCAAAAAAAAAAAATTGAGGTGTAAGTCCGTGGTGGTGGTTAGGCACTTCTGGATTCAATCCAGGGGAAATCATATCACCTTTCTTCCCTGTTTTAGGCAGACTTATCT